>NC_056516.1:7338550-7344144 GCF_014905685.2 Nematolebias whitei | reverse complement strand
TTAAGATTTTGGATGTTGCTCTTCCTGTACATAAAAGAAGAAATGTTCATTTTTAGGTCGTCATCAAATGTCAGAGCTTTCCTCTGATTGGTGGAGGTCTGAAGGAACATTGCCTACATCAAGACAGCTGGTCTTCATCCTCCACAGAGCTTTGTTTGGTTGTACGAATATGTCGACTTCTAAAGTTATTACGAACAAGAGTTATAGTTTCAGCTTAGCAGGTCGTTGTTTTGGCTGGATTGTCTTCTTGTGCCCTTTCTTCTTGACAGATCTCTGTCTGGTGACACTTCTGGGTCAGTTTGATCAATTTCCTCCTGGGAGATCTCTGGCTAGTTTTGCCTATTAGGATGAAATTACAGCCACTTCATCCACTAGACTCAAGTGAAAATGGCTGTCCATCAATAGACTTAATGGCTCTTTCTTTCTGCCCTCTGCCACCTGCTGGAGCGTCAGACTAAATGTGTCTGTATGAGTTTACTAGCATCACAGTGTTAATGTGAATGCATGATTAGGCTTGTCTGAGGTGTGTCTAAACATTCCCAAGCTTCCACTGCCTGGGCATTCAGCCTAAAGGGACAGCTGTCATTAGCATGCCCTTTGCGAAAACCCTCTCATCCTCATGACGGAGAGTCCCAATGACATCACGTAGCTTTGAAGAAGTCCGGCCAAACTTTTAACCAAATGCTGTTATTACAGTATGTCAACAGTTACTACTAGGCAAATGATTGAAGCATCTGCCTTAGAAATTAACTGAGAACATCTGCTTTTGCAGATTTTGAATGTTGAATAATAATAATAATAATAAAGTGCTATGTGTTGTCATCAATGTATGTTCCCATACAAAGATGAAATTGGCTCGCTGCATTTAAGCCATTGCACCTGGGATGCACCCAGGTGGAGCAGTGAGCAGCTGTATAGGCTGCCCGGGAACAATTCAGGACAGGGTGTCCTGCTCAGAGACACCACAAGATGTGCAATGACTGGGGATTGAACCCTGGACCTTCGGGTCCCAAGTCGGCTGCCCTGCCCCTACACCATCTCGGCCCCTAACCTGATGAGATAGCTAAGCTCAAGTCCGTTCTGTCCAGATCCGACCTTGAAAAATTAGTCCATGCATTTATTACAACCCGGCTGGACTACTGTAACTCGCTTCATGCTGGGGTCAGTCAGGTCTCTCTCACGTCTCCAGCTCGTACAAAATGCTGCAGCTCGGCTACTAACAGGAACTCACAGGTTTGAGCACATTACTCCAGTTCTGTCCTCTCTTCACTGGCTTCCTGTGCACGTCAGAGTTGATTTTAAGATTCTTCTGCTGACATTTAAGTGTCTTAATGTCCTTGCACCCTCATACCTCTCAGACCTCCTTCATCCTTATACTCCTTCTCGGGCCTTGAGAAGATCATCAGACCAGCTGCTTTTGGCCTAACATGCATGTTTTTGGTCTGTGGGAGGAAAACGAGTACCTGGAGAAAACCCATGCATGCACAGAGAGAACATGCAAACTCCACCCAGAAAGGCCTCTGGACCGGGGTTTGAACCAGGGACCTGCTCGCTGAGAGGCAGCAGCTCTACCAGTTGCACCACCGTGCTGCCCTATTTAGTATTTCGTTGTTTCTAATTAATTTTCATGTTTTTATGCTTTTATTCATGTTGCTGTAATATCTTGTTATTAATATTTGATGTCGTGATCTTTTTTGTTAAGCACTTTGATAACAGTTACTGTTTTAAATGTGCTATATAAATAAATGTGACTTGACTTGACTACTTTATTAGCATCCAAAAGTGGGGGTTAGGGCTAACTTTACACAAACAACAACAATATTTTTATGAGCCGAGATGCTTACAAAACTAAGGTTAGCTGTGAAAATGTTATGGAAGAGGCTAGGAATGAAAACGAGAGCAGAAATAGAAACTCCACTTTTTATTATTGACTTTAACGTTAGCTCTGCAACACAGCTGGCCACCACTGGATATAAAAAGTAGCAATGTAAGACGTGGAGGATTCTTTCTGTTCTATCGTGGAAAAAAAAACATTGTTTAGTGTACAAAGTATTATGGTGTGTCTACGTCAGTGTTTAAATGGACTGTACTTATTTAGCTCCTTTCTATCTGATCAAGACACTCAAAGCTCTTTACACAACAATCTGTGCCTCATTTACCCGTTCATACAGCACTCTACTATACAAAGAATAACCAGAACATTATCACATGCACTGATGGGACACACATCAGAGGCAGTGAGGGGTTCAGTGTCTTGCCCAGGGACACTTCGGCATGTGACTGCTGGTGGAATCGAACCCCCAACTCTTGCATTGGAGGACGACTGCTCTAACCACTCAGCCACATGTAAATGTAGATTAAATACTGGCAATTAATTGCCTCTGTGACAAGGAGTCTTTAGGGTTCCTAAAAAGGGTTAAAATATGCTTTCAAGATACAGAGAAAGTGTTTAGTGTTAGATTTCTTCTCAGGTTGTATTATTAGTGTGTTATTATATATTATTAGTCTTGTAAGGACCAGATTATTTATGTTAAAAACCCTTGGAAAACAAGGATCACATTTTTTTTTACACATTTCACGTTTATAGATCATGACAATATTATTGATTTCCATGGCTAAAGTCAAGAAGACAAAAAAAAACTAAAACAAACAAAAAGAGTGCGTATTAAAATTACTCGTCTATTTAGAAGTAGCTGAAAATCACAGGTTGTGATTTTTCTCTGTTAGTAGCACCAAAAGTTTATGATGTTTGGATGTTCAAAATAAAAAGGGTTTATTTACTTAATTTATTTTTTATTAGGGCTAACACTGATCTGCTTTTGTCAAGGGATCTTCCACATCTGAAGGAGGTTTCTGCCGTAAGCTGAATCAACGGATGAGTTGGATGAAGACATGTCATCCACTGGATTCAAACAGCTGCTCATCAGAGAAGAGAGGGATACAGAAAGAACCATCGCAGAACCAAGAGAAGGTCATGAAAACCCGTCAGGACTCAGCTTCACGGGGTCAACACTTCAACACTCAGCTTCAATGAAACCTTACCTGCAGGAGATGGACGAGTTACTGAAAGGCTGCGAAGAACTCACAGGTATTCCCTTCAGCTCGTGCAGTTCGGTGGGTAACAGCGAAACATCTACGAGTGAACTGAGCTGCAATCGCAACAAAGAGGAGATCAGAATGGAGAGCTATGGATGTGCCTATTCGTCCACTAGATACATCGACACACGTACTGATGGGATTGAAACAGAAGGTGAGACAAAAGGCCAAAGCTTGGTCAACCACATCAACAGGTGTACAGTTGGTCAGCGCACAGAAATGCCCCTCTCCTCAGCTGGCAACAAACTGAGGGCCAACATGTTGGAGTATGAGGACCAGTTAATGGGGATGTTAAACATGCTGGAGAGCTGTATGGAAGAGTCTGGCATGGACTTTGAACCTGAAGATAAAGGTCAAGAATATGTACACATCAGTAAGATACCTTATCATGTGAAGGGCACAACACCCGTGTCCTTTAATCCACTAGAGCTGGAGACCCAGCCAGTGCTGCCTGAGCTCTGTTCCCATGGAGGTAATGTTTCAGACGAGAGCAGGGCCTGCTCTGAGAAGACGAGTGACCCCTCTGGGAAGAGACCAGAGAAACCAGAGGAGCAAGGTCACCTCAGAACAGATCAGGGATCTGGCCTGCAAGCTGATGACACAGAACAAGATCCAGCGTTCAGTGAGGAGATAAAGTCAGGACGTACGTTTGAAGAAAGGGACGCTGATGACAAAGAGCTGCCAACTGAAAAGGAGCGTGATTTCAGCACAGATCTGGGCTCTGACACGGATGAATTAAGAGCTTTGGGATCTCGGATGGAGGACTGCATGGAGGAGGTGCAGCAGTTACAGAATAAAAGGAAGCAGCTGCTGGTGGAGGTTCTGCAGCTGAGAGGAGAAAGAACCGAGGAGGAAGAGCAGACTGCGGAGTGGATCAACAGCAGAGTTGTGTCCCTGATGAACGTTCTCCAGAGAGAAGAGGAGGTAAGACGGGGGGTGAGGAAGAGGGACGTGTATTGCCTCAGAGAGGAAAGAGCAGAGGAGGAGAAGAAGCTGTGGAAGGTGAACCTGGAGAGACAGGGCCTGCAGGAGGACATCAGGAGGCTGAGGAGGAGGCTGTTCGCAGTGGCCAGAGACTGGACTTACAGCCAGGCTGCACTGAACAGTCAGCGTGGTGAGGTGGAGTTACTGAAGAGAGAAGAGGTAAAACTTCTCAACCATCAGTCAGTGTTTCCAACAACATGTGACACTGAACATAAACGGCACTTCCTCTTATTCTGCAGGAGGCTTTGGACTCTCTGATGCTCCAGCTGACAGCAGAGAGCGGTCAGTTCCGGTCTGCTCACCAGCAGCAGCTTTTAGGCCTGCAAGCGAAACTTCACACCAGGAGCTGCGGTCGGACCTCCAGCACTCAGGAGGAGCTGAGCGAGTGCAGGAGGCAGTCCTGCAGCAACATCCAGCAGTATCTGCAGGAGGAGCAGAAAGCTCTGGAGGACAGGTGCTGTCTCCATGTGCTTCTTCAGCAGGTTGTGTCGGTCCAGTTCGAGATTTTCAACCACAGATCAACATTTGTCAACTCAAAAATGTGAAAACCTCAGACATTTACAGATATGGAGCTAAAACTGGATGAGGTAGCTGAGAGTCATTCACAACATCCACAGAGTGTGACATCTCACAACATTGTGTGTGGTTTTACTTTCTCTTCTTCTTTCGGCTGCTTCCTTCTTCAGGGGTCGCCATGTCGCATGAAGACTTGTCATTTATTTTTACACCGGATGTCCTTCCTGACAGCCACAGCCCTCTGCTGCTATCTACGGTGCCAGGGGGAGCAGATGGTGGAGGTTAAGGGTCTTACTTAATGGCCTAGAGTGAGGCAAATGAGGGTGGAGGCAGGTGAAGATGCTTCACCTATCCCACTCACATTTTGGTGTTGTCGGTACCGGGAGTTGAACCGGCAACCGGGCGACGTTCCAATCCCAGGTCCACCTTCTCTAACCTCTGCTCCACCACTCCCTCTGTTGTACGAGATTTTACATGAAGTTTTGTTTTAAGTTTTGACCAAAAGGACAGTAGGTAGAGCTGCCGCCTCTCAATAGGAAGATCACTCTATCGAATTCCAGCTGGGAGTCTTTCTGGGTGGAGTTTGCATGTTCTCTCTGTGCTGCGTGGGTTTTCTCCAGGTGCTCTGGTTTCCTCCCACAGACCAAAAACATGCATGTTAGACTGACTGGTAACTCTAAATTGTCCCTAGGTGTGAGTGAGAGAGTGAATGGTTATTTGTCTCTATGTGTCCCTGTGATGGACTGGAGACCTGTCCAGATGTCCCTGTGATGGACTGGAGACCTGTCCAGATGTCCCTGTGATGGTCTGGAGGCCTGTCCAGGGTGTCCATGATGGACTGGAAACCTGTCCAGATGTCCCCCATTTCTCACACAGTGACTGCTGGACATGGGCACCAGTGAACCCCGCAACCCAAAAAGGAAGAAGAGGGGAAAGATGATGGATGAATGGATGGATGGTTGGATGGATGGATGGATGGATGAATGGATGAATGGATG
>NC_056516.1:7337217-7338450 GCF_014905685.2 Nematolebias whitei | reverse complement strand
AGACCATTTAAAGGCCTTTGCAAGTGTTTTGAGTTAATTAACTGATTAGAGAGTGGCACCAGGTGTCTTCAATATTGAACCTTTTTCACACTAATATTTTGTTGGACCGCCTTTAGCTTTGATTACATCATGCATTCACTGTGTCATTGTTTCAATAAACTTCTACAATGTCACAAGATCTATTTCCATCAAGTGTTGCATTAATTTTTCGCCAAGATCTTGCATTGATGATTGCAGTTTCTAACCACTTCTCCAACACATACCAAAGTTTTTCATTGGGGTTAAGGTCTGGACTCTGTGGTGGCCAATCCATGTGTGAAAATAATGTCTCACGCTCCCAGAACCACTCTTTCACAATTCGAGCCCGATGAATCCTGGCATTGTCATCTTGGAATATGCCGTGTCATCAGAGAAGAAAAAAAATCCATTGATGGAATAACCTGGTCATTCAGTATATCCAGGAAGTCAGCTGACCTCATTCTTTGAGCACATGTTGCTGAACCTGGACCTGACCAACTGTATCAACCCCAGATCATAGCACTGCCCCCACAGGCTTGTACAGTAGGCACTGGACATGATGGGTGCATCACTTCACCTGCCTCTCTTCTTACCCTGATGTGTCCATCACTCTGGAACAGGGTCAATCTGGACTCATCAGATCACATGACCTTCTTCCATTGCTCCAGAGTCCAATCTTTATGCTCCCTAGCAAACTGAAGCCTTTTTTCCAGTTAGCCTCACTGGTTAGTGGTTTTCTTAAGGTTACACAGCTGTTCAGTCCCAATCCCTTGAGTTCCCTTCACATTGTTCATGTGGAAATGTTCTCACTATTAAACACAGCTCTGAGTGCTACTGTTGTTTTTATTCGATTTCATTTCACCAAATGTTTAAGTGTTCACGATCATTCAGGATTGTTTTCCAGCCACATTTCTTTCTGGAAGACGATGGGTCCCCACTATCCTTCCAGTTTTAATGATGTGTTGGACAGTTCTTAACCCAGTTTTAGTGGTTTCTACAACCTCCTTAGATGTTTTCTCTGCTTGATGCCAATGATTTGACCCTTCTCAAACAGACTGACATCTTTTCCACGACCACATGATGTGTCTTTCAACATGGTTGTTTAAGAAATGAGAAGCAACTCATTGCACCAGTTGGGGCTAAATAACTTGTTGCAGCTGAAAGATAATCATCTATGCAGTAATTATCCAACAGGAGGCTTGTACCTGTTTGCTT
>NC_056516.1:7335554-7337117 GCF_014905685.2 Nematolebias whitei | reverse complement strand
CAGGAAGTCAGCTGACCTCATTCTTTGAGCACATGTTGCTGAACCTGAACCTGACCAACTGTATCAACCCCAGATCATAGCACTGCCCCCACAGGCTTGTACAGTAGGCACTGGACATGATGGGTGCATCACTTCACCTGCCTCTCTTCTTACCCTGATGTGTCCATCACTCTGGAACAGGGTCAATCTGGACTCATCAGATCACATGACCTTCTTCCATTGCTCCAGAGTCCAATCTTTATGCTCCCTAGCAAACTGAAGCCTTTTTTCCAGTTAGCCTCACTGGTTAGTGGTTTTCTTAAGGCTCCACAGATGTTCAGTCCCAATCCCTTGAGTTCCTTCACATTGTTCATGTGGAAATGTTCTTACTTTCACTATTAAACACAGCTCTGAGTGCTACTGTTGTTTTTATTCGATTTTATTTCACCAAATGTTTAAGTGATCACGATCATTCAGGATTGTTTTCCAGCCACATTTCTTCCTGGAAGACGATGGGTCCCCACTATCCTTCCAGTTTTAATGATGTGTTGGACAGTTCTTAACCCAGTTTTAGTGGTTTCTACAATCTCCTTAGATGTTTTCTCTGCTTGATGCCAATGATTTGACCCTTCTCAAACAGACTGACATCTTTTCCACGACCACATGATGTGTCTTTCAACATGGTTGTTTAAGAAATGAGAAGCAACTCATTGCACCAGTTGGGGCTAAATAACTGGTTGCAGCTGAAAGTTAATCATCTATGCAGTAATTATGCAACAGGAGGCTTGTACCTGTTTGCTTAGTTAAATCCAGGTGGCAACTTTTTTTTTTGGACAGACAGCTTGTACCTTGCAGATGTTGGATGCTGTCTATCACGGTGCACTAAGCTTCACAACTGGCTGTAACTATCGTACCCACCATTGCACCCTGTATTCACTGGTTAACTGGTCATCATTAACAACAAAGTCCATGCTCAATAATCCAGGTATACAATCCAACATTTTTCAGTCAGGCCATCTGGACAGTTTTTTTTTTTGTGCTGAAACGTTTCACCTTCGATCCAGAAGGCTTCATCAGTCAAGGAAACACACAACAAAACTGATTCTTCCTCCAACAACTTACTCCAAAGTGGAACAAACCAGTTATGTTGCCTTCCGGATCGAAGGTGAAACGTTTCAGCACCAAAAAATAAAAAATAAACTGTCCAGATGACCTGACTGAAAAATGCTGGACATCATTAACTTCACGCAGACTCTCCCACTGGTACATTTTCATCTTTAAATCACTTCTTGGTCTGCTGCCTTCATACATCTCCTCCTACATGTCTCTGTGTGAGTGCAGCTACAGCGTGCGCTCTCAGAACATTATTACCTGCAGTGTTCCCTCAGTTCGAATGGAACTAGGCAAAAGGGTCTTCTCCTATTCCACTCCTGTTTCCTGGAATATCTTACAAAAAGATCTGAAGCTCTCGACCTTGACCTCTTTAAGTCTTTGGCTTCAAACATCTGTTAAGTTCATGGCAAAAACAAATAGACATGTTCTTGTTTTTAGTTTTCTACATTACCCTACAACCTAGCTGTTCTT
>NC_056516.1:7334142-7335454 GCF_014905685.2 Nematolebias whitei | reverse complement strand
AACGTGGTATAAAGTGTGGCGGGTGGTACGCACTCCTTCAAGGAACGCTGCGTCCAAAGACTGAATTATTTCAATACTTTTATCACAGAAACTCTTTAATGAACAAGGCAGTACTTTACTTTTCCACACAAAGATCCAAACATGTTTTAGCTACAACTATCGGTGGTTTGCTAACACAGATATGGACCCATGCTGGTGGCTTTGCTGAAGAGGAGAGAGGCGACCGCTGGCGCTCTGGTGAAAACAAAACAGCACGCCCAAGAGCTGAGGGCCCAGCTGAGGCCTCTGAGAGAAGAGGTCCACAAGCTGGAACTGAAGAGGGCTTGTTTAGATGAGAAACTTCAACTTATCGTCCTGCAGAGGCGGGAACATGTGGGTCGCTACAAGGTAAAATCAGAGTCAAAGCAGCGTTCAGAGTAACTATTAGACAAAGATGGGCTCAGGTGTGGGGTGCCTCTGTTCCAGGTGGAGGTGTTTCATCTGGAGGAGCGCAGCAGAGAGCTGAAGACTGAGCTGGAGGTTCAGAAGAGAAAAAACAAAGAGATGGAGGAGCTGAGGGAAAGCCTCACAAGGCAGCTTCTTCTTCACAGGTATCCAACAAGCTCTATCCCAAACTTGAAATGAAATAAATCTAACCAGACCTTTATTTGCACTTACAGGACCGAAGCCGAGAGCCACAATGAGAGCAATCAAGAGGAAAAAACATAATCTTGTATTTTTTTAAATAAAAAGTCTCCATCGTTTTTTTGTTTTTCTCCTAAATCACGATGAATTCCACTGGTTTATATAATGCACTTTACCTATTGTATAAAGACACATAAACTGCTTTCTGTCAAACTGTAAATGTTTACACTGCACCACACAGAAAGGTTTTGTTATGAATAAAGGCAGAGTGTTTCTTGTAACTTTGAGTGCGACTGATGACTCAGCGTCCGTCTCTGAAAAGCAGAGCGGCTTTCTTCTTCTTATAAGGACAACTTTTCTGCACAGGTGGGGCACCAAGTAATCGAGTAAGAATAGGCTCAGGAGACAGGAGACTACCAGGGTGTCTCTGCAGAGAGGTTTGTTGAAGCAGACCAGCAGGATTAGAAAGATGCTAATACTATTATTCATTCAACCTGTATTTAGACAGGTTAATCCCATTGAGCCTCTGGGACTCATTTACAAGAGAGACCTGGTTTTAACAGAATGATGACAACAGTGGACAACAAAGACAACAATAAAGGATGCATACAAATTGAGAAATGGTATTAATAAATGTAAGAAAGAACAGCTAGGTTGTAGGGTAATGTAGAAAACTAAAAACAAGAAC
>NC_056516.1:7310441-7334042 GCF_014905685.2 Nematolebias whitei | reverse complement strand
ACCCCCCAAAAAAGGCTAAACAATGTGAACAAAATGTTCCTAAGACGGCTGTTTTGTTGGATTAAGTTGGAGTTTAATTCAAATAAATGTAATTAATGAGCAAAGTGTCAAAGAACAACAACTTTGTTTACCAGAACCAGCAGGGACATTTATTTTAATGTCCAACAGTCGTCCTTCCGGTTGTGTCACACTAATGAATGTAATCATAAATAATATAAATGAAATTATTGGGAACTGGGGGCACTGAGGATACTACAGCACCCCTGTGTGGGTTACAAGAAATGTGCAAAAACTAAATACAGTAGTCCCTCGCTACTTTGCAGTTCGACTTCTGCAGACTCGCTCTTTCACGGTTTTTCATAGTAAGATTGTAGGTGACAAAAAACAACTACAAAAAACGCATCCATTTTGTAGTTTTCTCTCAATAAGCCTATACTGCATCACCAGTCTAAAGGACTACATTACCCAGAAGACAAAGTTGCTTTCTGCTGGAGGGAAAGGAGAAAGCTCCTCGGATGAGAAGCGAAACGTCTTCCGTTACAAATAAAGTCCAGTTGTTTTTGTCTTGAACGCTTTTTGAATTCATCATGTCCTGGATGACTGAGAATCTTCACCTGCACGAGCTGCTGTATTCTGCAGAGCTGGTGAGTAAAAAACATGATTACTCACTCAACTTTAAATTTAAGTTGAGTGATTAAACGTTCTAGTTATCTTGCTAAATAAACTTGCTTTAGTTTAGTTGATTTAAATTTATTTGTTGACTGAACTGTTCTGGTTTGTTGTTTCAACTCAGAAATCTGTCATTTCTACTTCATGGTTGTTCACTTATTGTTGGGGGGGGGGGGGGGGGGGGGCACCATGATAAACGAGGGACTGCTGTACAAAGGAATGACTGGGTAAAATAAAACAAATATATCCAGCATTGTTATGAAAGTTAAAAAATCTAATATTTTTGATAACGACTGAATAATTTTTACACAAAACGAGGAAGCATCCTGTTCGTGTGGTGCACTGAACTAATTATAATTAATCACGAAGAGCAGAAGGATGCAGATGTAGACCCAACGTTTTTAAAGACCACCTGAACGTTCGATGCATGAAAAAACTTTTCTACCTGAATGTATTCAACTGTACAGAGATTAGAAACCAGATTGTCATCAGTTTGAAGTCCAGCTCAGACAATAAATGGGCTCAACTCTGCCTTTTTGAAGGCTGTTAGTATGGCAAGTTGTTTCACTATATAATCACATTACACTTCTCTTTACTAGTTTAGATTTCAATAACAGCATTTCTCCTGGTCATAATATAATTCTCCAATTACCCTATTTTTCGCCGTATAAGTTTGATGTTTTTGCATAAAGTTGCAAGTCCTGCAACTTACACACCAAAGAGACTACCGGTAATGTTTTTTCCACTTATTTATAACTCAATTTTTGGCTGAGATCTGACGATTTCATTCATTCTGACATGGAAAATATTGAACAGTACAGTTTTCAGCCGTTAGAGGGCCCTGGAATAAAATGGCAAACCAAGTGTCTCATCTAATCAGCAGAAATTAAAACGTTTCGGTCTAAAACTCAACACTTTTAACAGAACCAAAGTCTCTGATTCTTCTGGTAAATTTTGACATCAAAGTCTAATTTTATGTGTTTGTACATTAATATGTATTATCTACATGCTTCCTTAAAATAAAGGAAAAAGGTTTGTTTTAAAGAACCTTTTCTTTACATGACGTATTGTGGTACATTAATGTAAAAAGTATTTTTTAATTCTGCCCTTTCATTAGTTTTATGCAACATTTCTGTCAAAACATTTTTTTTATCAATCCCTTGAGTTCCTGTGCATCAAAAACACCTTCATAATTTGAGCTATATTGCATTTTATTAATTTTAATAAAATGTTATCGAGCGCTGAAGTTTTTCCATTTTCTTTTGCACTGAAGTAGAGCTGGAGAAGACGTCCCCCCCCGGCTTCTTGTCAGACGTCTGCGTATTCTATGAATCTATGCAGATGTTTCAAACATCTGCAGGTAAAACGAGCTCGTCGGGACTCTGCAATGTTTACAATCTAGATCTCTTCTCGCCAAACGTTTCCTCAGAGCCACGAAATACTTGAAGCTTAAAGTAAAGGTAACATCTTAAGTGTTGGGAAAATATTTACAAAAACTGGTGACTTTATGAAATTAGTGAACGGTTTGATATTTTATATATTAGCATAAAAACGATCTACTGCTTAATGAAATAACCTTCATCTTGTGTCGACCATCTTTTATACCATTTAATAACTGCACTAACGAACTGATGCAAGTCGTTTTTACTTTAGAGACTTTTCTCCTTAAAATACAAATTGTCTACAAACAAATTTCCTTCTTTTAATTTTTATCAAACACTAAATTTTAGTCAAACAAGACTGAGTCAGATTCTTTGAAACATTTTACTTTTGTATCCAAAAGATCAGATTGACGAAGACTTTTGGAAAGAAGGTGAAACGCTTCAAGAATCCGTCCGGAGGACCTGACTCAGTCCTGTCAGATTCATCTGGATTACCGAGCAGCATCAGGACACAATGTTCTTATTTCCATGTTAGCTGTGGACCAAACTCCAGGAGGTGTCTGCAGAGGGCCCAGAGCCACAGCCCGGTGGTACAGCGGTCGTCCTCGACCCAGAAGGTTGGTATCTGACCCCCGCGTCCTGAGACGAGAAGCTCAAACAAGCTGATGGGAGCGACACTGAACAGGACCAGGTTAGACCTTCAGCCTGATCCATTCCTAACTTTATTATTAGTCCTTACACTAGAAGTCAGCTGCAGTCA
This sequence comes from Nematolebias whitei, assembly GCF_014905685.2. NCBI lineage: Eukaryota > Metazoa > Chordata > Actinopteri > Cyprinodontiformes > Rivulidae > Nematolebias > Nematolebias whitei. Next base: position 7,331,231 of record NC_056516.1, on the reverse strand, counting down.
GAAAGATGTGTTTCCTCTGAAACGCTCAGATTATAATCCCCCCCAGCCTGCAGCTGCTACAACTTACTGCTCGTTTTAATAGAAAATGCTTTTTCATGTTTATTTTAGGAGCCCAAGTTCTTCTAAATGTAGTTAAATACATGTTTATTGAGGAGAATAGATACAGACCAAAATGAAAACGGTTTCTGATGAAGCCGGTCATAAAATAAAACTAAGTATCTGTACCGGAACAGACAGAGGAAACATTCATCAGATAGCTAAGGTATCTAAAAAACAAGCTATTCATCCATCACTTATAAACATGAGAAATCAATCAGTGAAAGCAGAACTGATATGCTCTGTTAGCATCTACTTCCTGTAACGTTGTAGGAGCGCTTAAATAAAATAAAGCGAGAAACATTTGTCTTCATATCCACGAGTCCCTAAATTAAAAACGTGACCAAATGGCAGCTTCCACAGGCGTTTACCTTCAGAACCAGCTGATGTGACGACAGTGACATAAACAGAAGAGCCTTTAGGGAAAGAGGTGTGATCCATGCATTTACACGGGCCAGATTAAAACAGGTCAGATTAAAACAGGCCAGATTAAAACAGGTCAGATTAAAACAACATGCTCAGGTGTTGGGGCGTTTCACGAAACGCTGCTTTTCAGACGTTTCACACTGAAGTTGGTGTCGTTCCATCTGAACATCTGTGATTATAATCTTGTCTGATTCCACCAAATTTGAGACCCGTCACATCAAATCACATTAATTAAGTCAGATTAGGCCAAAGTAAACTTTTGAAGCTACATTTTGACCATCCTGATAGAGCGTTAGGGATCGGTGTGACGTGATAATTAGGATAACTCACAGAAAATGGGTCTGAATCGTATTTTTATTGTATTTTACTGTGGATTGATTGAAAGAAGAAGCTTCAAGCTACTTTTGGAGATTGAGATTTTTCAGCTGGGATTGAAAATGGCTTCACTAGCACGCAGGGAAAGTATCTAAATTTAAGGCTTTTCTGCTCCACTTTCTTTAGTTTCTGCTCAGAAAAGTGCTTTGAAACATTCTTTGGGCTCGTTTTTCAGACGTGTCGCACACTGAGCCCACAGCTGAGGTAAGTGTGGACCTGCAAACTCTTTCAAACGGCACCATTTCATATAATTCAGCACGTTTTTATTGTTTAAGCCGACTTCAGATAGAAACTTTAGAATATATATGCAACATTAACTGATCGTTTCCTGTTTGTTTCCCAGCGTGTTCTGGACAAAACGAGAACGCACGTGGGAGGCTGACAGGCAGTCGGCCGTCCACTGCAGTTGGCGTTCTCGTGGCTTAAAGCAGGAAACGAGAGTTTTCAGTGATGGACTGCAGGTAAAGAAGAAGGACTGAGCCCAGCAGCATCTCTCTGACTTCACCAGGATGTGTGAAAAAGCTCAGCAGGGACCTAAAGCATCCTGTGTGTGGTTCGCTGTAAAAGAGCCAGAACATGCAGAAACACTAAGAATGGCACAAACAAGTCGTATCATCACAGTAGTGTGTTTAAAATGGGCTGTCTGTGAGAGTTGGTGAGCTGCTCAAAGCTTTGAATGGAGCATTACAGGGGGGGCTCTAGCAGCTGGAGCTTTGTCTGTAGTTTTCTGAGGGAACCATGTTTGGAACGGGTCACTGTGGTTAACGAACCCCTGCTTGGACCCCCGGACTGTCCTGCTCGTTAGTGGGCCCCTCCAGAGTTCGAGGGCGCTGCAGTCCCCCCCTCCGGCCTCTGTCCGTGGCCTCTCCTGCCATGGCCCAGGATACAGTTGGCACTCCCACAGCCTTCGTCGTCGTCGTCTCCTTCGCTCTCAGAGGACGACTCTCCGAACGGACGAGGCTTCTCGTAAAGACAGCAGCCTGCAACACGACGGGACAAAGGTCAGGACCAGACAACAGACACAACCTGCTCCGAGGAGGAGCTCAGACGAGTAGGTGTCGTTTATATGATAGAAATCATTTTAGTGCTTCGGGCTTAACATCACCTGTTCATTTAAGATTTGTTTGGTTACAAACGACACAGAAAAGTTATACAGTCTTCCCTCGCTCTATCGCGGCTTTTCAAAATAAGATTGGACATGATGAACAATTGGCCGATTGATGGATGAGCTGAATGATCACCATGAAATTTTTATTTAAAATGAATTATTTTGAATTATTTAGCACCTCCCGCACCTTTGTGCAGCCCACACTGCAGGATCAACTTCCTGCTGCAGCTGATCAGCTGTTCTCTGTGCAGGGTGGAGAAGTGGGCGTGGCCAAGAGCGCTTGCAAGTGGCAAAGAGCAGCCAAGGCAGAGCTGAAATCAAGATATGCTGTGCTCTTTTAGAGCGTTTAGAAACACTGTTTAGAATATTACAAGAGTGTGGGAAGGGTTTTAAACGCTTCCTTTATTGTTATAGCCGATTAGATCGAAAGAAAGCCATAAAAGATCTTTCTTGGGCTGTTTTTGTTTTTACTTTTTAAATAATTTCAACATAAAAAAGTAAAGTGCACAGACATGCAAACATGAATGTTTCAATGAAACGTGAGTTCAAAAAATGTCCTAAAACTGACTTCCTGTTTTAACTTTTAGTTGATTTATTTACAACCCAAAACATCACTAACTTATTGAGATGTGTGTGTGTGTGTGTGTGTGTGTGTGTTAGGGTACTCACACTTTGAGGATCGTCTTCCCAGGTGCTCGTTATCAACAGTGTCACTGGACCACTCCACTTTCTTCTCAGTCTTCCTTTTCCTTAACTTGATTGTCAAACTGCGTCCTTCCTGTAAAACAGTTCGATGATGAGTGATTAAAGGAAACTGTGCCAACTGTTCAATTCAGTTCAGTTCAGTTTATTTATAGAGCTCTGAGTCGCAACAGAAGTCGTCTCAGGCACTGAACAGAAACATTCATATATAAAAATCATAATTTAACATTATTTATCTGAGGAGCAGACTGCTTTGAGTTTAACTCCATCACAGACTCTCATCTTGAGCGAGCATGAAGGCGACAGTGGAAAGGAAAAACTCCCTCATGAGGAAGAAACCTTTATCAGAACCAGGCTCAGGACAAGAGGACCATCTGCTTTGACCGGCTGGGTTTGAGAGGAACAGATACACAATGGCAGGTCGAGAATCACGTAAAGATAGAAATATATCAAATGAAAACTATTCAATTTTAACAATTAATTTAAAGAAATGAGGTCATTTTGTCCTCTAGTCATGTAATCCTATAACAGCATAACAACCCAACCCTAAAAACAAGGAGTGTCTTAATCCCAGTCTTCAAACTGGACACTGTGTCAGCCTCACAGACAGAAACTGGAACTTGGTTCCACCAGAGAGGAGCCTGAGAACTGAAAGATCTTCCTCCCATTCTGCTTTTGGAAACACTAGGAACCACAAGTAAACCTGCAGTCTGTTAGAGTTATCCTTTATCATGCTGAGACCCCCCCGGTCTTGTCTGCACAAAGTCGGACTAGTTTCTGGCCCCATTCTGTACAGATGAAATTAGAGGTGCACCCATTTATCGGCCCCGATTTCCTTAATTGTGATCAATCGGAAATCGGACGATACTTGCACGAGAACCCAATTTCACCGATATTTTTTTGTTTTAACCATTGTCTGAACTTTATTTATATTCCAGAGCACTACCTCATGGATAGTTACAACAAGTTTGTACTGTTTCGAGGATGTTGTTCAAGAGTATGTTTTTCAATAAAATAAGTTTGGAAAATTGAAGGTGCATTGTGACATTATAACTCCTGACAGTGTCGCTTATAAAACAAAATGCGTAGCGGCCAAAATCAGACTCGGCAGGTCAGACACTTTAGAAATCGATGATCGGCCGAAAACTGCAATCGGTGCACCCCTAGATGAGATGGGCCCAGCTGCTCTGAGTGAGCTTCACAGGGCCAACACCCCATAAGGAATACTTTTTATTTTGTTGGCTTCCACCACGTAGATGATTTGCACTTTACACCCATTTTTTCATCATCAGAAACAGATAAGGCCTATGATGTCACACAGTCACCCCACTGATGCACTCTGATAGGCTGTGCTCCCAGAAGAAGGCGGAGCCTAGGGCCAAGAAAAAGGACGTAGAGTTGAGCCACGTCAGCTCTTCCGGTCTGTGAGCTCCTTGCGTGTCGAGTCGGAGACATTCAGCGCTGAACCTGTAACTTTCTCCTGCCTGATGGAACATTGAATTGATAAATTGAAATGATATCTCTTGATTTATTCGAGTTAGAGCCATTTTCCTCTCCATCTGGGAATAAAAGAACCAGACGCCAGAGGTAGAGAGTCGGACTGGTTTCAGGGACGGACCCGGTCCAGATTCTCATACGTCTGAGAGCGAAGTGCTCTGTTAGGAAAATATGGAACAATAAGATCTGTAATATAAGATGGAGCTAGGTTGTTGAGGGCTTTGTAGGTTAGAAATAATATTTTGAATTCTATTCTGGATTTGACAGGGAGTCCATGGAGAGAAACTAAAACTGGAGAAATATGATCTCTCCCAGTAACTCCAGTTAAGACTCTGGCAGCAGTATTTTGGATCAACTGAAGATGTTTTAAAGAAGTATTTGGACACCCAGATAATAAACCGTTGCAATAGTCCAGTCTATTAACTGTTCACATTATGTCATATTACAAGGGGGTTTCTAAACTAATAGTCACTGAAAAAGACTTCAACAAATCCTAAAAATGCAGGTTCTACTAACAGAACACAAAACCAAACCAAACACCCCAACCCGTCATTTTGACTAAAAGGCTGTTCTAGATTTTTAATGGCCAACATTAACAAGCAGGATCAGAAACTGGTAAATGGACTGTACCGATACAACGCCTTTCTAATCAAGATACTCCAAGCTCTTTACAACACGGTCTGTGCCCTCATGTCCCTCTACACACATTCATACACTGATGGGACTCACATCACAGGCAATGAGGGGTTCAGTGCCTTGCCCAGGGACACTTCAGCATGTGACTGCTGGTGGAATCGAACCCCCAACTCTCCCACTGGAGGACGACCACTCTTACCACTCAGCCACAGCTGCCCCCCAAAACGTGTTTCCCAGCCTTCAAAAAAATAAATAAATGATCTAAAGTCCATGAATAAATACGGTACAGAGTCTGAGGGACGTGCAGGGACTGAGACGGGGGGGTCGGGGTAATCAGGGTAGTCTTCTGCTGAACTTCACCACACAGACAGTCTCTGTTGTCACTGTAACTTTGTTCACCTTACACCAGTCAGTAAATAAAACATTTTTATGTTAACGTCTAAATTACAGTATTTACAGAAAACTTAGAAAATTGCGTATTAAAATAAATTATTTTACAATTGTAACAATAACCTTTTGACATGATCTAAATAACGTGAGTCATCCAAAACTTTGCAAATCTTAATTTTCTTTTCAGTATACAAACAACCCCAGAGCTGGGGGGTACTCCAGAAAGGACATTCAATAAACTTCGACTTTATCTTCCCTGGATGGAGGAACTCTTGAGTTAATCTGACGGAACTGAAGTTCAGTAACTTGAAACAAGAGTGTCCAACACAAATCCACCCTCCATGAAGCTCTGATACCTCCAAACACCACAAGATAAACCCCCGTCAGGCCAATCCTGAACACCGAGCAGCCTGAGTAAGTGCAGCTGGAACTGAGGTCGTGATGAAGTTACAGCTCAGCTGAGGTCTGTAGTCAAAGCTTTAGCTCGGGTGGACTGCACTGGTTCGAGCGGTCACCTCCCAGCATCACCTCTGTCAGTGGACCAGTCACCATAGAAACCTGCACGTGCTGCACACACCTCCATGGTCGTTCATTCTTGATACATCTGACGTTTTGTGTGAGGAAGGGCGTCCGCCATGTTTTAGTTCGCACCCTTTGTACACGAGGCCCCGGCTCTCCGTGACTCGGTAAGAACAAGAGGATCAAATATATCAAGTAATATCAAGTAAAATAAGAAGCTGGATTCATGTTTTTAATATTTATCAGTTTTTTTTACATTTATAATTAGGAGTCAAATAATTGAAATAAACGGACCATAAAATTAAATATAAACTGATTTTTATATTTATTTGTTTTGATTACAAAAACTGCTTCAGTTAAATAAATAAAAATTGACATTTGTTTTGTAACAGTTTATTCTTCACACAATTCTACATTTTATTTCTCTACCTGCCTCTGGCCACATGTTTTATGTCTGTATGAAAGTTTATGTAATAATATATACTTATACAATAACCACTAAATTAACCTACTCAAGGTTTTTAAGTTATTATCACCTTTAGATTTATACATCTCTTTAAGATGATTTAAAACTCGAGGACGTTCTGTATTTGGACCGCAGACTCAGGAAAATGGACCTGGAAAAATAATTCATAGTACATCAGTTCATGTTGAAAAAAAAACATGTGAATTGTTAAAAAATTCTGTGACCATCTATATTTCCATAATAGAAATACAATTTCATTCTCATCATGGATTTCATCGTCGTCCTTCACAAAATATTGTGAAATACATGTTTTTTTTTCAGAACACTATCCATTACTCGCCATGTTGATGTTGTATCACCATTATTTTCATTTAATAAATCACTATAATATTCCTTCTTAGGCATCCTTATAATCCCTACTAATTTATTTTTATACTATATAAGTTATTTAGCACCTGCTGCACCTTCGTGCAGCCCATACTGCAGGAGAAGCTCCCTCTTGCATCGTGTTAGACCTACGCTCTGCAGCGGAGAAGTGGGCGTGGCCGAGAGCAGCCAAGGCAGGGAGCTGAAACCACGACATGCTGTCTCTTTTAGAGCCTTTAGAGTTTAGAAACATTGATTAGAATATTGCAAGAGTGTGGGAATGGTTTAAAACACCTTATAATATACTACTATTTACTACTTGTACTACTATTCCTTCTTGGTGGTTTTTCATTTATCGTGGGGCTTCAGGGTACGGATTCCCCATGATAAACGAGAGACTACTGTAAAGAAGTACTGAGCGGAGTAAAGAAGTCTAATTGAATTATCTGTCTGTTTTGTGGAAATGTTTGTGCTATGGAAACGCTTTGTTCTGATGAGAGCATTGGGGGTGTTAAATCAGATACATGTAGTATTAGAATGTTACCAAGATGAATGAGTGAATCTAGAGAACAGTGAAGAACCACTAGAGTGAGGAACTGCTTCTACACTGAAGCTGTTAGACTCATGAATCCCCAATGAGGAAAATCACTGTAATGCCACTTTAATTGGAGTTGTCACTTTATCTGCGCTACTGACTTCTTGCCTTAAGCTGCTATATTCACACTCATCTGATCTCAACAGACTCATGTTCAGGCTGCTGTTTAATATACTGTATTATTGGGGACTGCCTAGAAAGGACACCACCTATTATTATCCACCTGAAAAGGGTCTCTTGCTCTTTCTTCAACTTTAATGTGGAAATGCAAAACGGCTGGCTTGGCACAGTGATGTGTGCTATTACTTTAATTGGCATTTCGAGTTACCATGGCGACATAATTTGTAAAGACGCACGCCATTTTTTTCCTCATTGAAACAATCTATAAATCTGCCATTTTTAGAGATATTAAGCTCAAATTTGGTGTGGTGGTAGCTGAAAGCAATGCCCCATGAATACTGAATTCAAATAAAAATGTCAAGCTGGTCACCAGGGGCAAATTTCAAAGGCTTTAGCTCTGCTATTTTTGTACATACAGAGCTGAAATTTGGTGTGGCGATAGCTGAGAATGCTCCTCATCACATGCTGAATCCAAATCAAAAATCCAAGATGGCCACCAAAGCTAAAAAAAAAAAAAAACATAAGTCACTGAATTTTTTTGCCACAATGAGCTGAAATTCGGTATGGTGGTAGACGAGAGCGAACCCCAACACACAGTCCTGTTAAATCAAAAATGTTAAATGGCTGCGATGAGGTAGTCCTCGGCAAAGTTTCTCCAGGAACTTTCTAGTAATACATTATTACTGTTTAGCGTAAATCTTAGATCCTTGTATACTGTTTCTTTTTATACTTTATATTTTTGCTATTTTTGGGTGTAACTGGGACCTTGAGTACATAGTTTGGTTCCACCTCATGTACCACATGAGAATGACAACAAAGAACCTTGAATAAGAGCAAATCCTGCCCAGATGAGTTTTATGAAGTAAGTTTGTTTTGATATTTGTTGAACTGATTCAAAATGAACAACTCATTTTGGACAGCTTCTAAAGTGAGGAGGGCAGAGTTTACACCCACTGTCTGGAACCCGCTCAGATCTGTACCCTTCATGACAGTGGTCTTTGTAACACTTAATTCAAATATAATACCAGTTCTTACAAACTGGTTGGCTGGGTTGTGGGATCTCCAGTGTCACAGACTGTGACCAATCTCTACATGGAGCAAGAGAACTGGCGACTCCGACGAGCTTTGTTCGGGGACATTTTGTCTTAAATACACCCAAAACAGCTACAGCCATTAATCTATTTACCGACACTGGATCTCGTCAAATCGACAGAGAAGGTTAATATCATCTGAAAAACATGGATCCTTTGCAGCGCGGCCTATTAGTACGTAGCAGTTAAAATATTGGTTTTATGTTAAGTATTGAGCAGAACCGTGAACATGTCTTTCAGAGCAGCTTTTAACACTCACCTGTTGGGGTGGAGGCGGTGTGCTTGTCTGAACGGTCTCCGTTATCGTCTCACTTGATGTCCCGGGGACCTCCGCCATCCTTAGAGCTGTTGTGCTAACACTAGCGTTAGCCTGCGATAATAATAATAAAAAAGATGCAGAACAAGTGAAGTCTGGCGTCCGTACAATTTAAATAAAATGTATTCTAGTAGCTACAGCCACGGACCTTTAATCGTTAACCCACGGACAGAAGTAAAAACAAAGAATGTCGAGCGGGGGTGTGATACAGATAGGAGCTGTGGATGAGCTAACAAGTTAGCTGAACTCTAACCGGAAGTGAGCCGTTATCGCAAAAGTTGAGATGTCAAGCTAACAAACAACAGAATAAAAAAAGGATATACGAATTTCGATCATTTTATGTGCGTTATTATTTATTTTATGCACTTAAATTTGCTATTTTTATTAATATAACTTCTACTAGATCGTTTTATTTTTTAGACGGCAGGATTTTCAAATAATATTTAGTTTTAACTTCACGCAGTGTTCGTGGGGAAGATATTTCCTGACGGACAAGTTTGCTGTTCCTGTTCCTGTCTGTACGCCTGTGGATAACTGAATCTTCGTACTGATATTATGAACAGTATGAAATATGATAGATTTTAAAATGCTGTATATTATATTGAATTAATAATGTTTATATAATTTTGTCCGAATGAAATGAAAACAGAGTTATTTTATTCCTTTTGGTGGTAAGTTTTAAATGTGGTTGGCATGACTTCTGTGCACTCTAATCCTGAATCACACTGTCATTGAAACACTGTTTTTAATCAAGATATTTATTTATTATTTAAAAACATAATAACAAATTAAAAAGCTTGTAAGACTGTAATTCACTGTTTTTCTTTCTAGTGTAGTTATTAACTGAAGATGTGGAGGGCAGGTTATTCTCAGAGTTTGAGGGTGCCAAAGGAAATAGCAGCCAGACTTTGCTCCAACAAACCTCCTGGACCTCCGAGCCCCGTCTCCTCTCAACTAACCTCCTCTCCTCGGCCAAAAGCTGAGAAACAGAGGCGCAAACGAGAGAGGGAAAAGGCCATACAGTCTAAACAACAGGATGTAAGTGGAAATCATTCAGTCTAAAATTTGACAACGGTCATAGAAAATGCTTCAAATGTTGTCATGTTCTTTTACACAATGAATGTGTGTTTAAACTGTGTTGCTGTTATTACTTCTTGTCACTACAGGGTGGTGCATTGACAGTTTGGGGCAAAGAGAGACTTTTTCTTTCACTTTCCCCTCTTCAGGTGTCTCCACAGCGAGTCATCCTCCTCCATCTCACTCTGTCCTCACTCCATCTACCTCCATGTCCTCTCTAACTGCATCCATAGATCTCCTCTTTATCTTTTTCCTGGCAGCTGCATTTCTAACATCCTTCTACCAATATACCCACTGTCCATCCTCTGGACATGTCCAAACCACTGTCCCTCCTCTGGACATGTCCAAACCACTGTCCCTCCTCTGGACATGTCCAAACCATCTCAGTCTGGTCTCTCTAACTTTATCTCCCAGTAGTTCAACCTGTGCTGTGCCTCTGATGATCTCATTCCTAATCTTATCCATCCTTGTCACTCCTAAGGAGAACCTCAACATCTTCATTTCTGACAGTTCCAGTTCTGTCTCCTGTCTTTTTGTCCCATGTCTCTGTCTCCAGCCCATACAACATAGCTGGTCTCACCACTGTCTTGTAAACTTTTCCTTTGACCTTTGCTTCCAGCCTTTTGTCACAAATCACTCCTGAAACTTTTCTCCATCCACTCCATCCTGCCTGGACTCTCTTCTTCACCTCTTTACCACACTCCCCATTTTCCTGGACAGTGGACCCCAAGTACTTGAAGTCCTGCACCTTTGTGACCTCTGCTCCTTGTAGCCTCACTGTTCCACCTCCTCCCTCTCATTCACACACATGTACTCTATCTTACTACTGCTGACTTTCATTCCTTTTCTTTCAAGTGCATACCTCCACCTCTCCAAGTTCTCTTCCACCTGTTCCCTATTCTCACCACAGATCACAATGTCATCTGCATACATCATCGTCCATGGGGATTCCTGTCTGACCTCATCTATTAGTCGGTCCATCACCAGAGCAAACAAGAAGGGGCTCAGAGCTGATCCTTGATGCACTCCCATCTCCATCTTGAAGCTATCTGTCACTCCTACAGCACATCTCACCACTGTCCTGCTGTCTTCATACATGTCCTGTACTAGTCTAACATACTTTTCTGCCACTCCAGATTTCCTCATGCAATACCACACCTCCTCTCTCAGCACTCTGTCATATGCTTTTTCTAAATCCACAAAGACACAATGGAGTTCTTTCTGACCCTCTCTGTACTTCTCCATCAGCATCCTCAAAGCAAAGATGACATCCGTGTTGCTCTTTCTTGGCATGAAACCATACTGCTGCTCACAAATAGTCACCTCTCGTCTGTCTAGCTTCCACAACTCTCTCCCAGATCTTCATCGTGTGGCTCATCAATTTAATTTCCCTGTAGTTGCTACAACCCTGTACATCACCCTTGTTCTTAAAAATGGGCACCAGCACACTTCTACTCCATTCCTCAGGCGTTTTCTTACCCTCAAATATGCCATTGAATGTTTGAGTCAAAAACCTCACTGCCATCTCTCCAAGACATTTCCGAACCTCCACTGGTATGTCATCAGGTCCTACTGCCTTCCCCTTCTTCATTCCTTTCAGAGCTTTCCAGGCTTCACCTTCACTAATCTTTCCCACTTCCTGGTCAACAGTTTATATGACCTCTACTCTTCTTTCTCTTTCATTCTCTTCATTCATTAGCTCCTCAAAGTACTTCTTCCATGTTCCTGTCACACTCTCCTCACTTGTTAGAACATTACCATTACCATCTTTAACAAGCTTAACCTGCTTCACATCCTTTCCAGCCTGATCTCTCTGTCTTGCCAGTCAGTACGTCTTTCTCGCCCTCTTTAGTGTCCAGCCTCCCATACAGTTCATCATACACCTTCTGCTTTGCCTTAGCTACTTCCCTCTTTGCTCTACATCCCATCTCCTTATATTTCTGTCTCCTCTTCAGTCTTCTCACTGTCATATTTCTTCCTGGCTAATCTCTTTCTTTGAACAGTGTCCTGCACTTCACTATTCCACCACCAGGTTTCCTTATCATCCATTCTCTGTCCAGATGACACACAAGTACCTTCCTACCTGCCTCTCTAATTACTGTTGCTGTAGTAGCCCAGTCATTTGGAAGCTCTTTCTTACTACCCAGACCCTTTAACAGCTCCTTTCTGAATTTCTCACAACATTCTTCCTTCTTCATCTTCCATCATTTGGTCTTCTTCTCTTATTTTACTCGTCTTCACAACAACAGTCATTCTACACACAACCATCCGATGCTGTCTGGCCACGCTCTCCCCGTCACAACCTTACAGTCTCCAATCTCCCTCAGGTTTCCTCTTCTACACAGAATGTAGTCGACCTGCGTACTCCTTTCTCCACTCTTATAGGTCACTCTATGTTCCTCCCTCTTTTGGAAATAAGTGTTGACTACAGTCAATTCCATTCTCTTGGCAAAATCCACCACCATCTGTCCTTCCTGGCTTCTTACCTTGACACCAAACCTTCCCATCACTTCCTCATCCCGTCTGTTTCCTTCACCAACATGTCCATTCAGGTCTACTCCGATCACCACTCTCTCCTCCCTGGGAATACTCTATCACTTCATCCAGATCCTTCCAAAATGTATCTTTCTCCTCTTTCTCTCTCCTCAGCGAGTCTTGCTGCCCTTCCACTTGGTCTCTTGGACATATAAAACATCTACCTTCCTTCTCTGCATCATGTCAGCCAGCTTTCTACCTTTGTCTGTCATTGTCCCCACATTTAGAGTTGCAACCCTCAGTCCTACATTCTTGACTTTCCTCTTCTCTCTCTGACTCCTGACATGTTTCCCTCCTCGTGGTCTTCGACTAACAGTAACTCCGTTTCCTCCGTCTCCCTGTTTATCAACAGCACCGGTGGCAGTCGTTGTTAACCCGGGCCTCGACCTATCCGGTTTGGTTTCAGGGCAAAGAGAGACTGTTGGTAGAAATAACAATGAGTTACTGAAGATACTAGACAACATCCACCCGCCCTCTCCCCCATCAACTCCTCTGAGGCAGCCATAGCCAAAGCAGTTCAAAACATCAAAGTTCTTGTTCAAAAATCCAGGTACAAAATCCAACTAAGTTTAGTCAGGTCATCTGGGTGTTTGATGTTCTGAACCACTTTGGCCATGGCTGCCTCAGAGGAGTCGACGGGGGAGAGAGCGGGCCCCAGAAACCATCTTATCACCAGCAAACTGGTTGGTTCATTATGCGAGTGTTCTGCTTGTGGGACTGTTTTTTTTTTTTGTGGCTCCTCGGACTGATGAAGTCCTTTGGCTGGAGGAAGAAACATCTCAACAACAACAACAAAAAAATAAACCATGCAGATGATCTGACTGAACTTTGTTGGACTTTTTTTACCTGGATTATTGAGCATGAACTTAGATGCTCATTTTAGTCCAGATACACACTCATCTCCAAAACTACAGACATTCACTTTTCAAACCCCTCAGAGACGGGGGACATTGGAGTACTGCTTGTTACCACCTGGTAATTTATTGGTATTTATTAAGTTATTATCCATAAGTAATTACCAATAAGTTATAAATAATGGTAGGTTATTACTAAGAAACTGGTGTATAACATACCATTCCAATAAATTCCAAAATATACCTACAAGATGACTTTGTAATAAACTTATGACCAGGTGGTGATACTCAAAAGTGTACTTTTGTTTTCAGAGTGTTGAAGATCAAACGTTGAACTGGAGCGAGAAGCCAAAGATCGTTTACTCGGCTCACACACCACCAGGGATGAAAAAAGGTGACTCGCTCTTTATGGCTACGCATAAATTTTTCCATCTATATTCTAACTTTCTATCATCGTGGTTTATTTATTTATTTATTTTGTAGATACTACGTTGCCGTTCCCATCTTCTTACAGTCCAGAGTATGTGGAGTCCTGCTGGTATCAGTGGTGGGAAAAAGAAGGCTTCTTCAGTCCTGAAATACATGTGAGGACTTCAATACAGAAAAAATATCTTTTAAATCATTCATTTGCAGCAGATGTCTGTCTACTAGAAAAATAAATCAATCTGTGATGTCATAGTCTGTGATGTCATAGTTAAAAGTAAGAAGGTGTGTTATTCCAGGAGAGCTAATTTCTAATGTGTGTTGTAATCTCCTTTTTAAAAAGCTTCTTTAGCATCACCTCCCCTCTAAAAATGAAAGAGCATGATGATGGTTTTGCCTGCGTATGTTTGTCAGTCGTATTAGCAAACCATTTCATGAGCCAGTAAACATTGGATGCAGATCTAGAACAGATCTATAAGGAGAGGATGGAGAACATGTTCAGGTCCAATAACTACCGGCTGGCGTGGGAGGGGCTTAAGTCTGATGGGATGCCAAATAAGAAAACTCAAATTACTCTGAACTCCTCATCTGCTTTGGAATGTCAAATGATTTTAATTCATTTTACAATCGTTTTAGCACTAATGATTTTACAGAGGAGCTTCCTGGTTTTGAAGAAGCTCCGTCAGGCGCCACAGTGAATATTGACACTGAAAGTGTGGTTAACATTTTTCAAAAGACTAAAGAAAGGAAAAGTCCAGGTCCTGATGGCATAGGGGGTCGTATTCTTAAGAACGGAGCCCTGCAGCTAGCAGATATTTTCAGTCTACTTTTTATCCTGTCTCTCCAAACCTTTAGGGTCCCACAGCTCTGGAAAGACTCTGTTATTGTTCCAGTCCCAAAAACCAAGACTGCTCAGTCCCTGAACGACTTCAGGCCTGTTGTCCTGACTTCATTAGTTATGAAGTCATTTGAAAAACTGGTTCGGGAGATCCTCTTGCCAAAAGTTGAAGATCCTTTGGACCCACTTCAATTTGCTTATCACTCACGTACAGTGGGGAGAACAAGTATTTGATAGACTGTTGATTTTTCAGGTTTTCCCACTTGCAAAGCTTGTAGATGACTGTAATTTTTATCATAGGTGCTCTTCAACTGTGAGTGATGGAATCTAAAACAAAAATCCAGAAAAATACAATGTATGATTTTTAAATAATTAATTTCCATTTTATTGTGTGAAATAAGTATTTGATCATCTATCAACCAGTAAGAATTTTGGCTCTCACAGACATGTTAGTTCTTCTTTAAGAAGTCCTCCTGTTCTCCACTCATTACCTGTGTTAACTGCACCTGTTTGGACTCGTGACCTGTATAAAAGACACCTGTCCACACACTCAATCAATCAGACTCCAGCATCTCCACAATGCCCAAGACCAGAGAGCTGTGTAAGGACATCAGGGATACAATTGTAGACCTGCACAAGGCTGGGATGGGCTACAGGACAATAGGCAAGCAGCTTGGTGAGAAGGCAGCAACAGTTGGTGCAATTATTAGAAAATGGAAGAAATACAAAATAACGGAAAATATCCCTCGGTCTGGGGCGCCATGCAAGATCTCACCTCGTGGAGCATCATTGATCTTGAGGAAGGTGAGGAATGAGCCCAGAACTACACGGCAGGACCTGGTCAATGACCTGAATAGAGCTGGGACCACAGTCTTAAAGAAAACAATCAGTAACACTCTACACCGTCAAGGATTAAAATCCTGCAGTGCACGCAAGGTGCCCTTCCTCAAGCCAACGCATGTCAAAGCCCGTCTGAAGTTTGCAAATGACCATCTGAATGATCCAGAGGAGGAATGGGAGAAGGTCATGTGGTCTGATGAGACAAAAATAGAACTTTTTGGTTTAAACTCCACTCGTCATGTTTGGAGGAAGAAGAATGATGAGTACAACCCCAAGAACATCATCCCAACCGTGAAGCATGGCGGTGGAAACATCATTCTTTGGGGATACTTTTCTGCAAAGGGGACAGGACGACTGCACCATATTGTGGGAAGGATGGATGGGGCCATGTATCGTGAGATTTTGGCCAACAACCTCCTTCCCTCAGTAAGAGCACTGAAGATGGGTCGTGGCTGGGTCTTCCAGCATGATAACGACCCAAAACACACAGCCAGGGCAACTAAAGAGTGGCTCCGTAGGAAACATCTTAAGGTCCTGGAGTGGCCTAGCTAGTCTCCAGACCTGAATCCCATAGAAAATCTTTGGAGGGAGCTTAAAGTCCGTGTGGCCCAGCAACAGCCCCGAAACCTGAAGGCTCTGGAGGAGATCTGTATGGAGGAGTGGGTCAAAATCCTTGCTGCAGTGTGTGCAAACCTGGTCAAGAACTACAGGAAACATCTGATCTCTGTAATTGCAAACAAAGGTTTCTGTACCAAATATTAAGTTTCATTTTTCTGGTGTATCAAATACTTATTTCACACAATAAAATGGAAATTAATTATTTAAAAATCATACATTGTATTTTTCTGGATTTTTGTTTTAGATTCCATCACTCACAGTTGAAGAGCACCTATGATAAAAATTACAGTCATCTATAAGCTTTGCAAGTGGGAAAACCTGAAAAATCAACAGTCTATCAAATACTTGTTCTCCCCACTGTAGAGGAGTGGAAGACACAACAGGAACTCTTTTAAATGTGATTTTAGGACACTTGAAGGTACAGAAACATTTGTAAGATTCCTTTTTATTGACTTTTCACCTGCTTTTAATTGTATTCAGCCCCACATTTTAGCAGAGAAACTACAATGGTTTTATGGTCTGGACTCTGGCCTCATATGTTGACTTGTGGACTTTTTAACTGTTCGGTCTCAGTGGGTGAGGGTCAACAGGGTTCTCTCTGATGCCCTTCTGTCCTCTTTTGTTTCCCCTCAGGGTTGAGTTCTTTCACCCGTTTTATTTATTTTATATACAAATGATTGTTGCAGCCAGTTCCCACAGCGTCACATTTTAAAGTTCGCTGATGACTCTGTCATCCTGTCCCTTCTCAGCAGTGATGACCCAGACCCTGGGCCTGTGGTCAGACTGGTGTGAGTCTTACTTTTTAAAGTTATTTCTAAGACAAAGGAGAGTTGCAGCTCCTGTGGTCATTAGCAGTGAAGCTGTTCAGGTGGTGCCTCAATACAAACACCTAGGAACTGTTCTCGATGACTAACTGACCTTTGACCCCCATGTGAACTCACTTTGTAAGAAGGCCCAACAGAGAATGTATTTTTATCAGAAGTTCTGTGGTTTTAATGTTGATTTGACTTTTTTGAGAATTCATGTTTTATTGAGTCTTTACTTTCACCTTCATCTGTTGGTTTGGACTTTTGACACGTAAGAACAGGAACAAACTCTCGGGGATTGTCAGGATGTGCAGCAAAACTGCTGTCATAGTCCTACAGAACCTCACTGACCTACACAAGTCAAGGTCAATGAACAAGACCAGGCTGATTCTGGCAGATCCTGATCATCCACTCCTTGGTGAGTTCAGGTTGCTTCCATCTGGACGCAGGTATCTGCTGCCCAGATGTAGAATGAACAGACTGAAAAACTCGTACATCCCTGTAGAGATCAGGCTTTTCAACAAACAATGATGATTTATTTTATTTTAATGTCTTGTCTAGTGTGGATGTTTTGTGTGCCTACTGACAGTGAAACTAATTGCCCCATGGGGATAATAAAGATTCTTGAACTTGAACTACAACTGATTAGTGGAGTCAACCACTAAACAAAAAGCTAAGGGCCTTCTCCTACTCCGCTCCTGTTTCCTGGAATATCTTGCAAAAAGATCTGAAGCTCTCGACCGTGACCTCTAAAAGGTTTCAAACATCTGTTGAGTTCATGGCAAAAACCAACGCAGACATGTTCCTGTTTTTAGTATTTTTTTTGTTTGTTTTTTTAATATAATTTCTTCCATTTATTTTTCAACTTATTTGCTTTTTTATGATTGTCCACTGTTGTCACCATTCTTTGTTTAAATCAGGTCTCTCTTGTAAATGAGTCCTTGAGGCTTAATGAGACTAAGCTGTAGAAATAAAGGTTGAATAAAAAATAAAATTTAAAAAGCAACCTCCGGAAACACAAACTTGACAGTCAGTTTTACAAATATTGATCATTGATTGGGTGTGGTAGTAGCTGAGACATCCCTAGCACATACTTTGAGTGGTAATAGATCCATTGTACAGTCACACATGTTGATTTTGCAAAGTTTGCCAAAGCAGTTATGACCCTCGTATCTCAGTAGAAGATCTTTAGATGTCCCCATTGGGGAGTAAGACTAGGACTAAAAAAAACCTCCATCCGGTGGTCTTGTGAACATGATAACTTAAAAAATAAGCAACAAGCGACTTTCATTTTGTTGTGCTGCTGCATCTAAACATGAGAAAGGTCAGAAACGGGGTTTCCACGTCAAAATCCAAGATGGCCACCGCTATGTGTTTGTGTGTGTGTCTGTGTGTGAACTGGTTTTTGTCACCTTTTAAGGACCATTTGTAATATACACATTCTCTTTATGAGGACCACTAAACCTTCCAGGAACCAAAGCCCAGTCCTATTATTGTGGAATACCAGTTTTTGGTTCGGGTTGTAATTTAAGACTAAGATGTAAACTGATTTTAGGATCAGAGTTAGGTTTAGGGTCATGGTTAGGCTACAGAAATAAATTAAAATCAATACACACGATCTTAATACGGATATAAATACAAACGTGCGTGTGTGTGTGAACTGACCACCTCTATAATTTGAGGAAATTGCTTTCTAGTTTTAATATTGCTACAAAGTAGTTTCCTTAATTGATTGGGGTGGCAGGAGATTAATCTATGGGGGCCAAGGCCTCCATTGTCCACCCCTTGGCTCCTCCATTGCACCTGGTTATGGATAAAATTGCTCCCTCTGCTCTTCAGGATCTGTCACTCTCTACTTACATTTCCCATCCAGAAAAACACTCGTCTCCAAACCTACAAACATTTACTATTCAAATCGCTCAGAGATGGGAACATCGATGATCATGAGTGGCAGTAACATCAAACTTATAACATATTTTTCTGGGAGGAACAGTAGCATCAGAAGTGTTTAAATCTTGTACATTAGTAGAAAATATATCTTTCACAGAGTCACTTGGGCCTGACTTAACAAGGGATGCATTTCTGAATGTGTCGTGTTCATACTGAGTTCATGGTATTTGTATTTCCACCTGGTATTAAAGTGGCTTGTTTTATTCCAGTTTTTCACTCGACAGTCTAAACAGTGTAAGTTTCTGCTTTATTTATTATATTTCAGGAGAGGTTGTCTCATCGTGTGGATCGAACCTTTTCTCTTTGTATCCCTCCACCCAATGTGACGGGAACGCTGCATGTGGGCCACGCTTTGACCGTAGCTGTACAGGATGCTCTGGTTCGATGGTAATGTCCTCAACATGTGTCACATGCTTCCTGAAGAATCTGCTGTCTAGAATCAAAAAGCTTGTGTTGGCCTGATCTCGATTTATTTTTCAACTAGGAAAAGGATGCAGGGCTACAGAGTTCTTTGGGTCCCCGGATGTGACCATGCAGGTATCGCAACCCAGGTATGACACCTTGGCCCCTTTTCATTCTCTTCACTATTTTGTCTTATATAAAAAAGAGACATACATTTTTATAAGTCTCACTAGAACAAATGTAGATGTCTACGTGCGTGGAAGAGTTACTGATCGCTGTCAAAGTTTCTCCTTATGGTGTTTGTAAATTCCAACAAAAATCTTTCTCAGTGTTTCCTCTAGCTCAGCCACCTTGGCATGGTGGGTCTGCGTTGCCATGTGTGTTGCCCGCCTGCTAGCTTAGTGCTATGTTGCTGCCGGTTTTTATGGGGGGAGGTCACGTCTGTGTTTAGCGCTACGTTGCTGTCGGTAATTGTCGATTTGGGGGGTGGGGGGTCACGGAGCAGTATGTCAGTAGCATTTTTGCTAGCGAGTTTGTATTGCGCCCCGCGCTACAATGATACAGATAGTTGTCGTGTGTGTGTGTGTGTGTGTGTGTGTGTGTGTGGGGGGGGGGGGGTCGGTTCTGTTGATAGGGCGGGGCACCCCGCTTGTATAGTAGTAGGGGAAACACTGAAATCTTTTTTGTTCTCATCGTCTTTGTTGTTGTCTGTAGGCATGAACAGAAAAATTATCTTATTAATTTGGGGATTTTAAGGATTTATTTGAACCGTACTTTGTTCAGGTTGGAATGTTTACACAACGTACATCATTAATGATTGCTACAAATAAGAAATAGAAGCACAAGTTTGAATTTATTGTGGATTTTCTTTGATCTGCACAGTGGAAAATTAAACACACGAGCTCCATTACACATGATATTTCCAAAAGGATTCGCTCAGACATCCAAGTCTTTGAATTCACGCGTTCCAGTCCCTTCCATGGCCACAGGTGTAAAAATCAAGCACCTAGGCTCACAGACTGCTTCTACAAACATTTGTTTAAAAAAAAAGAAATGGGTTGCTCTCAGGAGCTCACAGGGCGAGCTCAGCAGATGCTGAGGCGCAGAGTGCACAGAGGTCGCCAACGTTCTGCAGAGTCAGTAGCTACAGGCCCCACATTTCACATGACCTTCAGATGAGCTCAAGACCAGAGCGTAGAGAGCTTTGTGAAGCTCGGACAGAAACAACTTCAGATTTCAGGATCACCAGTTCACACAGCTGTGTAAGTAAAAGTTATTCAGCTGTGTCTCAACTTTCACCACATCTGATACCCCCCCAAAAAAAAAAAAAATAAAATGAAAGGAAATTAATTCAGATGTTCAGGAACAACCCTGGAACCACCAAGTCTCAATCCTGCCATGAACTGGAAACCAGTGGAACATCAGAATCTCTCATTAAGTTATAGTCAGTTCTATATACCGTATTTTCTGGCGTATAAGTCTCAGTTTTTTCTAAAGATTTGTACTGACAGTCTGACATTTGTCAGTCCTTGTACACAGAAGCGACTTACATACGTTTTTTTTTTTCCATTTTCATAACGCAATTTTTGACTGACGCTTTAAATTTCGAAGAACTGCAACAGTGAGTTTCGGGCATCTGGTAAGGATGCTCCTATGGCGCCTCCCTAGGAGGTGCTTTAGGCATGTCCGACTGGGAGGAGACCCCAGGGAAGACCCAGGACACACTGGAGAGACTATGTCTCTC
>NC_056516.1:7296102-7310341 GCF_014905685.2 Nematolebias whitei | reverse complement strand
TGGAAAGAGATGTCTGGGCCTCCCTGCTCAAGCTGCTGCCCCCGAGACCTGACTTCAGAATAAGCAGAAGATAATGGATGGATGGATGGATGGATGGATGGATGGATGGATGGATGGATGGATGGATGGATGGATGGTGGGTGGGTGGGTGGGTGCACCACCTAGACAAAATGCTGTTTTAACCATTAAATAAACACATAATAAATGCGACAGGTCAGCGGTGATGCATAATAAATGCGACTTATATGTTTTTCCCTCTTCGTGATGCTTTTTTGACTGATGCGACTTATACTCCGGAAAATGCTGGAAAATACAGTCAGCTTGGACTGGAACCAGAAGAAGATGGTGTCAGGTGTGGCAACAACTCCTCCAGTATTTGGTCATATTTCTAATATTCTAAGGCCAGTTTTTGTTGTTTCGTCGGTGACGTTTGACCAGAACGCACACCCCCAAACACACACACACTTTAAAACTGCACTGAAGTGTGCAGCGGCCCACACGGACACATTTTCTGGAGACGAGCTTTATGATCAGATGAGACAAAGTCTGAGCCGTTTGGCCACAAAAACAAGAAGCATGTGTTTAAAGGAGGCAAAGTGAGGCTTTCAAACCTGAGAACACTGTGCTAACTGTCAAGCATGGTGGTGGCAACATCATGCTGAGGTACTGGTGTGTTCAACAACGTTGATGGAAAATTGCAGAAGGACCTTGTCCAAGGTTGAATCTTGGACATGGTTGGGTGTTCCAACAGGACGCACGTCAGAACTGCTCTCTGAACTTGTGGATTAGAGAAAAGTCACATTAAACCCAAACTCGTGCACCCAATTCATGTTTTAAAAGTCACTGAAGATTAATGTTGGATCCTCACCCAACCTAGAAAAAGATTGGATCAGAAAAATTATTTAAAAACCCCAACGTAAGGATGAGGTAGAACCTTCTGCAACTATCAAAAAGCCCATGTTCTCCTTTAGCTTCATTAGCTTAACTTGCTAATGTGGTTCACTTGACGCAGCTGAGCTTTAGCTGAGCATAACCATGTGTTGTTCCTCGGAGCCAGAAAGAATACCCATTATGATGAGCAAGTATGAAAACCACAGTTTGTTTCTGAACAAGATGAAGATTAAATCCCTGGAAATCATCAAATAATCTGAATTTTTGTGAGCTGGTTCCATTTCAAACATGCGATCTGTTTTCTGCGCCTTGCTGCAGTTTAATTTTCCAATCTTAATTCATTTCCCGTGTTTCTTCATGATGTTCTTGTGCTTCAGACGGTTGTGGAGAGGAGACTTTTAAGAGGAACGGGGAAACGAAGACAAGACTTCACCAGACAAGAATTTTTACAGGAAGTGTGGAAATGGAAGAACGAGTAAGCTTTTCTTGTTCTCGTCGTCTTTGCTTTGCGTGTGCAGCGTTTGCTCCACAAAACATTTATATATTTTCCCCTCCCACCCGTGTCCCAGAAAAGGAGAGGAGATCTACCACCAGCTGAGGAGACTTGGAGCTTCTCTGGACTGGAGCAGAGCCTGTTTTACGATGGATCCAGTGAGCCTTTACTCTCAGACTAACTTACCTCCAGTGTTGAAGCTCACTTTATTTGCACTGCACCCACAATATGTGCAGAATGTTTTACTGCATAAAATCTAAATAAATTCAAGGCCTAGCATTCCCTCGATGAATCCTAGGTCTTGTTTTTTTTTTGTGTTCTCCATTGTGGAGAAAAGAGAACTGAATCGACCATCTGTCTTGTGAGCATGATAATTTGATTGTTAAACATGATTAGGCCTGTCGTGATAAAAAATAAATCAATTAATCGCATGATAAATGAAAATTATCGACCTCATTTTCATTTATCGTCTTTATCGTTTCTTTGTCTCTCTCTTTCTACTGAAGACACTGGATGACAAAAGGCTCAACTCTGGTGCTCTTCACTGACTCCTCCCTTTCTCTTTAAAATCAATTTTAACCGTCCAAAATCGCGTTTTTGGATCATTAAAAGCTAAACTGAGAGCTTAGCTGCTTTAGAGCTGCTAGCTAAGCTAACAGGCCGACCTCGGGAAAAAACCTCCGTCTTGTTGAAGCTCCAAAATTCACAGTTGAAACCCGTGCCTTCGTGTAAAAATTTGTTTTCCTCTGCAAACAGAAGCTGAGAACTTGTTTACTGATTTTTTTATTAAAAGCTTTGTGTGAAAAATGCTACGCTAAATGGCTCAAACCACACCGAACGTCTGCCATTTTGAAAACCGAAACAAAAGGAAGAAGAGACAGCCCATGTCATGTCAAGAGGCATCTCTCCCATTTTTCTTAAAGAGACACGCTGCTCGCTCCCTCACTATCCATCCTTCAGTTCAAACTGTCTTGTACTGCTTTCCGGTGGTTGAAAAAGTTACTACACACAAAACAAATTCACCAACATTTCTTCTTAAATTTGACAATAATCACTAATTATTGTCAAATTTCAAACAAAATTATCGTTTATCGCAATAATTTCTGAGACGATTAATCGCCCAGCAAAATTTGTTATCGTGACAGGCCTATACATGGTGATCGATTGTTTTGCATGTGTTAAAAGTCTACTTCTGAGATTCCAGCAGGAGTTTGGCTTGAAACACAGCAATGAAGGCTACCTATGGGTCAGATCTGATTGGCAGGCCCCAGACTGAAGAAGTCCTTTGGATGGGGGACGAAACATTTCTCACTTAAAGAAACTGGTCCAGATGACATGATTTAACCTTTTTTGTCATCAGGATATGCTTTCTAGTTTTTATATTGCTGAGAAGTGTAGTTTCCTCAGAAAAACACTCACCTCCATAACTAGAAAATATTTACTACTGAAACCCCCCAGAGACAGGGGACATCAGATTACCTCTTATTTTATTTTTATCAATTTATTTAGCTAATATGAATGAGTTTCCATTGGTGTGCGTCCACATTGTTTTCCACCCCTTCTGATAGATGGATTCTGTGAATTCAGTTAAGACACTTCAAGCTGTTGCATACCTGGAAACATGAAAACCAGCTGGGTGACACGTCCAGGACTTAATTTGAGCCGGATCCTGCCGGAACAGGATCTGAGAACTCTCTTATTTTGACGGGGTGCATTCCGGTAACCGTTTGCTTGGACCCGGTAATAAAGTTATGTCAAGAAGCTTATCGGTAGTTCTCAAACCTTAGATTCACCCAAATATTGAATACATTTGGGGGGAGAAATGGAATAAATGACGACACAAACAGGGCGGCGGTGTTAGGATGCGCGTGAGAAGCAGAGTGTGCTGAACAACTAGGAAGGTAAGAAATGATCCTGCACTTAATAGGCTACACTTATAAATCACACATAAAGAGTTTAAAAGTAAATTATAAACATGAATTGGGTTGGTATTTTGACATTTGCGCGCCCAAGCGTTGTGTTCTGTGTGCGTTCCGGTTGGCCTCAGTGAACCTTGGGCTCACACTGATATTTGCGTTCCGGCATCGTTTGGTTTACAAATTAAGCACAGACGCCGTCTGATATTTTATGCATCTGTAGGAAATTGCTGCCTCAGCAGAAATAAATATGAGCTCCTAGTTTTCTGCCATAATTGGAAAGTGTTGATTGCAGCGTGGTTGTGTTGTTTCGATGCTGTTTAGGCTTTCAGCCGGGCTGTGACTGCAGCGTTCGTCAGGCTCTGTGACTCGGGTCTGATCTACCGCTCGGAGGGTTTGGTTAACTGGAGCTGTGCTCTTCAGTCTGCCATCTCTGACATTGAGGTGAGAAAGCCTTCTGGGATTGTTCAACAAGTACACGCACTAAAGTACAGGAACATGTAACATGATGATACTGAACACTTTGTAATTCTGGATTTCCAGTAAATGACCGAGACGAAGTTAAATTGACCGAGTTAGTTTGTATTTTCTACGGTCAGTTAGCTGTGGTGGCCATCTTGAATGGTATTAACCCTAAAGGTTAACCAGTAATCAATGTAACTACTGTAGTAACTGTACCGCTATAGATATTAATTATGAACTCAGACACACACAATTACAATATTGTCTGAAAATCTTAAAACAGAGAAATTAAAAACTTCACACTTGAGGTAAATGTTTTTTTTTATTTTTAAAGTAAAAAAACTAAACTATTAACCTTCTAATAGTTCAAACATGTCTTATTTAGAAAAGAAACGTCTTTATTTCAGTTTGCTTCTTTTTTTAAAGACTTGAATAGTTTATTATCAGATTATCACCCATGATGTTGTGTACATTGTTAATGTTTGTTTGTTTTTTGCAAAGACACACACCATGTTTCCTTAAAGTTGTGTATTTGTCCTCAGGTTGACTCAGTAGAGCTTCCAGGGCGGACCATGATGTCTGTTCCAGGGTATGAAGACCAGGTGGAGTTTGGAACCATGTATACTTTTGCATACCCTGTAGAAGGTCATGGTGAGTGTGACGATCTGGAAACGTATTGCAGGTTGTTTGGTTGTTTGTATTTTACCATGTTGAATTTTCCTTTTCGCTAATGTTTTAGATGGACGGGTGGCCGTGTCCACCACCCGTCCTGAGACCATCCTGGGAGATGTTGCTGTAGTTGTTCACCCGGATGATCCTCGATACCAGGTTAGTTTTATTCATTTATTGTAAATAAAGCTTGAATAAAGTGAATGTAAATATATGGTGTTTATAAGAAGACTCCTGATCGCAGGGTTCTTCAGTGATTAAGTTCAACAGGAACACATTATACGCCCGTTGACCAACGGTTAGACAGCAATCTGTAGAAATGACCCGGACGAGCAAAGACCCGGTTTGAAATTTGACCTTGATTTTTGACCTTGACCTAGGAGTAGAACTGTCATTATTAACCTGAGCCCTCACCCGGCCCGATCCCACCCAGAATTTGAGCCGGGCCAAAATAATGTGCTGGATGGGCGGGCCAGGTCGGTGTCGGGCTTTTGGTTGTGTCAGCGGATGCGCACACGACCGATTAAGAGGTAAACAAAGTTCAGTTGAGCTTCAGCTGGACCACTGCCAGCGATCCTTCCAAGCCCAACTGGACTCAGCCGCTGCATCAGCGGACACGCATGTCCGAGCCTGGCCGGTTGAAACAGGTAAAAAACAGAAAAGTCCAAATGGATGACTGCCAGAGACCCACCTGAGGCTTGCTCAGCCGCTGCGTTGAGACGCGCGCTCCCAACCGCTAACAACTATAATAAACATATTAACTATAATATAATAGCTATAATAATCCGCTGAATCTTGTTAATAAACAAGAATTCTTATATCGTCCGTTTTTTTAAATACATTTTTAAATCATGTCAAACTGATTTGCTTACAAAAGCAGTAAAAGGGTAATTAAAAAATTAATAATTTTTTATTTCTTTTTGGGGGATGGGGTTGTAATTACAGTTAATTGGTCGGTTCCGGTTTGGGCTCGGGAAAAATGATACGTGTTCTGGGTCTAAATTTTTAGGCCCAAATGCAACTCTACCTAGGAGCTGGGGGGTTGAAAAGTGCTGACACTCCGTCTACTGATGATGCATGTGTGTATGAAGTTTTATTAAATTATCTTGAGCGAATCAGAAGTTATGCGTGGGAAAGAGAAAGTTTACAGATGCAGACATTACCGTAACGCCCGCCTTCGACAGGTGAATTAAAAAAGGTAAAATCTTAATTTAAATTTCTTATTATATTAAAAGGGGGAAAATGTGCAAATTTATCCTCAGATCACAACACGCGAGATTTTACACTTAATAAACATTGATTTGTATTGATTTTATTAAAGAAAGACAAAAAAAAACAAAAAACAGAAGCTGTGTGTAAAATGTCCAACCTGTTGCAACTAAAAGAAATAAGAGCAAGATATTCATTCAGCCGTTATTTATACAGGTTAGTCTCACTGAGTCGCGAGGACTCATTTTCAAGAGAGATCTGTTTTAGACAGACAACATATAGAGAACAGACAATATACAACAATAAAAAACAATTAAAATAAAAATTAGTGCTATAAAACAATCAAATTGAAGTGCCATATAAAACAAGGTAGAGTACTAAAAACAAGAACATATTTGCTTTGATTTTTATATTAACATTATCAAATGTTTAAAATACCCTAAAGAAATTAAGGTGGACAGCTTCAGTTCCTGTTGCAAGGTGTTCCAGGAAACAGGAGCAGAATAAGAAAAGACCTTTTTGCCTAGTTCAGTCCACACTGAGGGAACACTGCAGGTAATGATGTCCTGAGAGCGCACGCTGTAACTGCACTGACGACGTGACGTGAAGGAGGAGATATAAGAAGGTAGGAGACCAAGGAGGGATTTATAGATGAAGATGAACCAGTGTGAGAGCCTACATGTAGATAATGATGACCAGTTAACCAGTGAATACAGGGTACAGTGATGGGTATGGTAGTTACAGCCAGTTATGAATCATGGTAGACGACATTCAACATCTGCAAGCAGCTGGAAGGGGCGTTCATGTAAATAATGTCACCAAAGTCATTGGAGGGAAGGAAGGTAGCAGCTACAAAGTGTTTTCTGGCATTCAGGGTTAAACAATATGTATTTCTGAAAAAGAAACCCAGCTTTAATTTAAGTTTTAATTTCAGTTTCTTGATCAAGTTTTCGATATGTGGTTTAAAAGAGAGATGTGCATCAATTAAAATTCCCAAGTAAGAATTTGTAAGAATCCACAAACTCAATAGGAACACCATGCTTGGATAAGATAGGAGGGAGAGCTGCTGGGATCAGCTTTCTGTTTAAAAACAACATCCCTTTGGTTTCATCAGCATTTAGCACCAGTTTGAGATGGAACAAGTCAGACTGGATGATGTCAAATGCAGACTGTAGAAGCTGGAAAACCTTGGCAATGGCTTTAGCTTGACAATAAATAATTGTATCGTCAGCATAGAGATGAAATGAGGCATCAGGAATGTTTTGACCTACATTACTTATATAAATTGTAAAAAGAGTGGGTCCTAAAACTGAGTCTTGCGGCACACCGTTAGTGTCTGTGAAATAGCTAGACGAGGTCGTGATGTCTTACTCCGGTCGAAGTAGGACATCCAGTCGATCCAGTCTGGTTCAAAACATTTACCATTTCACACCCATCTGCCCATTATCCTAGACGGCTCCATGCAACACTGCAGATGGTTGATGATCAGCTTTGAACAGTCCGAGTGTTTCTGAATATTCTCATTATTCAGAACCGTTTTTCTTCACTTTTTTCATCACGTAACTCGTTCCTCAGTTTTCGTTCTATTTCAACAATTCATGTCCCAAAACGTTCAGCTTATTCAGGACATTCCTGCTGTGACTCTTGATATTTGTGCATGTTGCACTTTTTGAAATGTTTAGCTTAATGCCCACCATGTTTTACCTCACTGAAAATGAATGGAGCTCTCTCCACATCCTTCCAAACCTTTGAGCTGTTCACAATCTTTTACTGCTTGTTTCACCTGTTGTTCTGCTTCAGCTGTTTTCAGATTTTTTCTGCTTTTTCAGCTACTGTTTTAATATATTTTTTGTTAAATTTAGCCTTTTTTGCTGTCGTTTTTTGCTCATTTTTGTCTTTTGTACTTCTAATGATTTCATTTTTTATGCTCTTTTCAGCCTTTCTTCTAATTTCATTTATTATTATTTTTTTAGCTTTTCCAGCTAATTTTCTACCTAGTTTCAGTATGTTTGTAATCTATTCAGCCCTTGTGTGTTTCAGATTATTGTCCTAATTTCTGCTCTGTTCATCTTTTCCAAACATATCAGCTGTTTTTCTGCTGCTCTCATCTTTTGTTTTCCTGCTTTCAGCAAGTGTCGGCTGTTCAAATTCACCTCACGTGAACAGTTTAGAGGTGAAACCTTTCAGCAGACATCATTCAGCAGCAAACGTTCTCACTGCTTGTTCACAGAAAAACATGTCTGCTGCTCACTGCTCAGTCACTGAAAGGGTGTAAAGCATGTTCCTGATAGCAAAGTTCAGTCAGGTCATCTGGACGGTTTCTTTTCTTTTTTTTGGTTGAGACGTTTCGTCCTTCGTCCAAAGGTCTTCATCAGTCCGAGGAGCCACAACAAACTCAATCCCACGAGCAGCACACTCACATAGTGGACCAACCAGTTTGTTGGTGATAAGATGGTTTCTGGGGCCCGCCCTCTCCCGTCGACTCCTCTGAGGCAGCCACAGCCAAACTGGTTCAAAACATCAAAGTGGTTTTGAGCCACTTTGGCGTCTCAAAACATAAATAAATAAAAATACACCGTCCAGATGACCTGACTGAGCATGTTGCTGGTAGTTTTGTTGATTTGGACCAGGCCTTGTTCTGGATCAGCCACAGAACCGAGGTTAACATGCTGATGGTCCTGATGTCTTTTTAATGTTTGAGTGTAGAAATAGAGAAAAACTGCACAACAGAGAACAGAGTAAAATAAAAAATGTCCCTGTGTGTTTGTTGTCCGTGTCAGACGTTCCATGGGCGACAGTGCAGACATCCCTTCTCCAACAGACTGATCCCGGTCATCACTGATGCTCTGGTGGACATGGACCTGGGAACTGGTAACTGCGCCACACTTTCATCAGACACACTGTTTTATCATGGATCAGTGACCTCCTTCATGAATTATAAACATCTGAGTGTTTCTGGTTTGGATGTGCGGAGCGGTTGCTGACGTCGTATGTTGTAGGTGCGATGAAGGTGACTCCTGCTCACGACCACACTGACCTCCTCCTGTCCAGGAAACACTCCCTGCCCCACATCTGTGTGATCGGAGGAGACGGTACAATGACACCATCCTGTGGACAGTGGCTGGAGGTACACACATCTTTACCTGTTGGGACTGATGGTCTCTGCTGCCTCCAGTTAAACAGTTCTGTGCTATTCCGGACCATTACATCTGATCCACACAAGATAATTTAACGGAGCTTCATACACAAATGCATCATCACTAGACGGAATGTTACGTACACAGTTCATCACCCCTGCTCTGTCAAGGTCACAAATCAAGGTCAAAGTTAAAACAAGATCTTTGCTTCCCACAAAGTTAAGTCGGGTCCTCTGGATGTTTTCTTTAAAAAAACATCCAGAGGACCCGACTTAACTTTGTTGTTTTTCTACCTGGATTATTGAGCATGAACCAGAAGATCTTTGCTTGTCTGGACTTCTATAAACCACTAGAGGGTTGAATCATGCTGCATGCCTTTATCAACAACCTTTATCTTTACATGTTTTTTCCTTTTCAAATCGCAGTGCAAATTACTAAAGAGTCCAAGCTGCTGTTGCCTCTGGTAACAATCCATTATCTGCTCTCTGCTTGAATTCTGAAAACATTCTTTTTAATCTCAAGTACAGATTAGACACTGATCGCTGCAATTATAGCTGCAGCTAGCAGAGCCTACTTAAACACAGTTTACATGTTAAAAAAGCTAGTTTCAAATTCATCAACTGGTTGAAGTCATAAATACTGAAGCAGCTAAAAGTCTTGAGTTCACTGGAAGTCTTTAATTACTGACTGACTTCAGGTCGTGTTTAGAGCCTCATTAGTTGGACTCGATATATTTTCCTTCTACAGCATCCAGCTGTTTTATATGATGGTTGTCTAAATTAACATGAGTTATTAATTATATGAAGATATTGTAAACATGTTAAAATTAGTTTTGGACACCATTTTAGCTTCTCCATAATGTCACAGATGGAACCACTGAGCAGGACGGGCTTGGGCTCAGGAGTGGTTTTACAGAACTCTATGCTCTAGATTGCTGTGTAATAATTTGTTGACGGGCATTTATTGTGCCGTTTGCGGTCCTCTTGCTTCTCTTTGTTTCAAAGGGAAAGAAGCGTTTTGATGCTAGGCAGCTTGTCCTGGATGCTCTGGCTGAGAAGAAACTGTTCCTGGGAAAGCAGAACCACCCAATGACTTTACCAGTCTGCAGGTATTAAACCGTGCATGCAGCCTACGTGTTAAACTTTTCTGTGTGAAGTGATGTGTTTGTGTATCCAGAGCATCAGTCATAAAACAGCTGTTGGGAATTATTGGTTGATGTTGGACAGTGATGGTTATTCCTCCTCTCTGTTACTGTGGGCTACAAGCTGCCACTGCTCTCTGTTAGCATCCAAAACCTGGAGTGGAATATACAGGTGCTGGTCATAAAATGAGAATATCATGAAAAAGTTCATTTATTTCAGTAATTCCATCCAAAAAGTGAAACTTGTATATTATATTCATTCATTCCACACAGACTGATATATTTCAAATGTTTATTTCTTTGAATGTTGATGATTATAACTGACCACTGAAAACTCCAAATTCAGTATATCAGAAAATTAGAAAATTGTGAAAAGGTTCAATATTGAAGACACCTGGTGCTACAGTCTAATCAGTTAATTAACTCAAAACACTTGCAAGGCCTTTAAATGGTCTCAGTCTAGTTCTGTTGGCTACACAATCATGGGAAAACTGCTGACTTGACAGTTGTCCAAAGATGACCATTGACACCTTGCACAAGGAGGGCAAGCCACAAAAGGTCATTGCTAAAGAGGCTGGCTGTTCACAGAGCTCTGTGTCCAAGTACATTAGTAGAGAGGTGAAGGCAAGGAAAAGATGTGGTAGAAAAAAGTGTACAAGCAATAGGGATAAACGCCCCCTGGAGAGGATTGTGAAACAAAACTCATTCCAAAATGTGGGGGAGATTCACAAAGAGTGGACTGCAGCTGGAGTCAGTGCTTCAAGAACCACCACACACAGACGTATGCAAGTTAGGAGTCATCAGGACTCTGTACCACAGAGCAGACAGCGTCCCCACTAACTCAGGAGCCAGGCAGAAGGAGAAATCCTACACAAAACAGGCTCTAGAGCAATGTGGATATCCTAACTGGGCCTTCCTGAAAGCAGAGAAGAAACCCAAACAGGACTCCAGTCAGCCAACAGGTGAAAAGGAGGAATCCAGACCAGTGGTCATTCCATATGTTGAGGGAGTATCAGAGAAACTGAGACGTTTATTTTCTAAACATAACATCCCAGTGGCTTTTAAACCCCAAAATACATTACGGCAAAGACTGGTTCATCCCAAAGATCCAGTCCCCCGGCACAAACAGAGTAATGTTGTGTATGCTGTTCAGTGTCAGGAGGGTGATCAGTCTTACATCAGGGAAACAAAACAGCCACTGGCCAAAAGGATGGCCCAGCACAGAAGATCAACATCATCAGGCCAGGACTCTGCGGTCTACACTCATCTCCAGGCCAGCGGTCACTCTTTCAGGGATGAAGATGTTCACATCCTGGACAGAGAGGAACGATGGTTTGAGAGAGGAGTAAAGGAGGCCATCTTTGTGAAAAGAAATCGTCCATCGTTAAACAGGGGTGGAGGCCTCCGGGTTCAACTGTCCCCCTCTTACAATGCTGTGAGTGCTAGTATCACTCAGCCCTCTGTGAACAGTAAACAGCCATCAGTGTGCTAATGATCCATTGTTAGGCTGATGGTCCTTCTTGAGCATGTGATCAGCTGGTTTTGGTTGTCAGCAGCAAACTGGTTGATCCACCCTGAGAAGGTGCTATTTAAGAGACTGAGCTGAATACAGCACCTCAGACTGAAGAAGTCTCGGATGAGAGACGAAACGTTTCTACATTTTTTTGTTATTTTGCTTTGTTTTGTTTTTTTGAATGTCCAGAGGACCAGATTGAACTTTTTTGGATTTTTCTAC
Organism: Nematolebias whitei; assembly: GCF_014905685.2. Classification (NCBI taxonomy): domain Eukaryota; kingdom Metazoa; phylum Chordata; class Actinopteri; order Cyprinodontiformes; family Rivulidae; genus Nematolebias; species Nematolebias whitei. The sequence continues at coordinate 7,298,688 of NC_056516.1, read as the reverse complement.
CTGGAATATTGAGCATGCATCAGGCAGGATATTTTATATAAAGATTCTGTGAAAACACTGAGAGCTGAACGACTGCCAAAACTGTGTAGATGGAGCTGAAACAGCTGTTGAGATTAAAACAAGCAGAACAACACCTAAAGGTTTAGAACCAAAGCAGAACTAGCGAGACATGAGCTAAAACCATTAGGGTACAAGCTAAATCATCAGAACACAAGCTAAAACCATCAAAATTTAAGCAGCTAAAATTATTAGAACACAAGCTAAATATATCCAAATATAAACCGAAACCAGTAGAACACAGTCTATATTGAGCAAAACGTTTTAAAGAACAAAAGAGTAATTATAAGTTAAACTTAGCTGAATATTAGCTAAAAAGTAAAATAATCAAAAATGACAGCTAAAAGTGAAAAGCAAAGTCAATACCTAAAGGTAAAATTCATTGTAGGTAAAAGCTTAAAATTGAAGAAGCATAGCTAAAGCAATAATATGGAAAAAGAGTAAAAGCTAAAAACTAAAATGAACAAAAAGTAGCTAGAAGCCAAAATGAGCAAAACAGTAGCTAAAAGTAGCAAAAGGAGACGAAGGTTGTAAAATTGTTCAGCAGAATGCTGACACAGCATTTACACTACAACAGCTGTCATCTTGTTTACTTTATTTTCTAGATCTGCTAAATGCTTTTATTTGTTTTATTTATTTTTTGCAGCTTTTATTCTACGTCGTCTGTGTCACAGACAGTTTTGTTCTGCTCTGACTGAAAACAGGCAGCCACTCTGACGGCTTGTTTCTGTTTCCTCAGCCGCTCAGGTGACATCATTGAACCTCTTCTAAAGAAGCAGTGGTTTGTTAGCTGTGACAAAATGGCTGCCAAAGCTATTCAGGTAATTTATAGTGTCTGTTAAACCCGAGCACTTCAGTTAGAAAGGAACTTTTTCCACATTAACATGATCTCGTCAGGCCGCACTACGAGCCCTGAGGGTCACATCGTCTCAAATCGGAAACATTTGAAGTCTCCACTGTTAACGAGCGTGACTTGTCATTGATCATGATCATTGATCCACTGTCTCCGACCGTCAGGCTGTGGAGGAAGGACAGCTGGAAATCATTCCTCAGCATTACACAAAGACATGGAAGAACTGGATGTCCAGCATCAGGTCTGTATTTGAACCCCGACCAGAACCGAACTGTGTGCTGCCGAGGATCAATCCACGCTGGTGATAAAGAGCTGTTCTGAAGAGGTGCCTCTGTTTGCAGTGATTGGTGCGTATCCAGGCAGCTTTGGTGGGGTCATCGGATCCCTGCTTATCAAGTTCAGCTCCCTGACGCTACAGCTGATCCAGAGGTTGGTCCGTCTGTGATTCTGTTAGAGGGCTTTTCTATCATGCTGGACATGCGTGTTCACCAAGCCACAAAGTTTGAAACGCCTTTTATTAAATAAATCTTGAGCATTCCTTCAATGGCCTACGGTCCAGTTTACACTACAAAGATGTGGAGTGAGACTAGCTTTTCTGCTGCCGTTCAGTCGACGACAGCACTCGCTTCCTCCGAAACCAAAGCTCTCAGACTGGAGGTTTTTTTTTTTGCAGATGTGATATCTTTGTGAGCTCCACCTTTGGGTGCAGTTAATGTTTTTTCTGCTGTTGCGTGAGCAGCAGAACAACGATAAACAGCAGTAAGTTCTGTTGGTGCTGCTCACCCTTTTTAACTTGCAGGAGTGCCTCATCCCCTGTCCGAACCAGTGTTTCTGTATTCACCATTGTATAAATAACCGGCCACTTTGGTTGTCATGCTGCAGCTGCATGCGTGTCTCCTTGAAACCTGCCATTAGTGTTGCCAAATATAAAATAATTTCCATTTTTGGCCCCTTCTTTTCTGAGCACGCTTGCCAGTCACATCCCACACCTCGTCTTACAACTTCCCCCTCCAAAAAAGCGCACCTCACTGCACATATTTGGACATATGGCATACGGTATATTTGCACGTTTAGATCAAAATGCAATATTTTAAATCAACTGTATGATAGTTCTTCATTTCCTATATGGTCACCCTGCCTGGGATGGAATCAGATACATGTAAACGTGGATTTTGTCCCTCATCACTGAGCGAAGAAGGAGAATTGTAAATACCCTCCGTCTGTGCATGTTGTGAGCACGATAACTTGAAAAAAAGTGAGGTACGATTGGGTTGCCATGTCAAAATCCAAGATGGCTGCTGCCATAAATCCCGATATGTAAACTCTTATGAGATGGTTAACTTGAAAAATCAGCAAAGTGCTGACTTCCGTTTTGGTGTGTGGCTGCATCTAGGTGTTAAAAAGGTTCCTTATGAAAATTGGGTTGCTGCATCAAAATTCAAGATGGCTGCCGCCATATATACATGTAAATTGGGCACCTCTATCATTTAAGGAAACTATGCTTTCTCGTTTTTTATATTGTTTAAAAGTCTAGTTTCCTCCGATGATTGGGGTTACCAAAGATTAATATATGAGGGCCAAGGCCACCATTGTCCACCCCCTGACTCCTGGCTCCTTCATTGCACTTGGTGGTGGATACAAATGCTCCCTCTACTCTCCAGGATCCGTCACTCTGC
>NC_056516.1:7294139-7296002 GCF_014905685.2 Nematolebias whitei | reverse complement strand
GGACAGTGATGGTTATTCCTCCTCTCTGTTACTGTGGGCTACAAGCTACCACTGCTCTCTGTTAGCATCCAAAACCTGGAGTGGAATATACAGGTGCTGGTCATAAAATGAGAATAACATGAAAAAGTTCATTTATTTCAGTAATTCCATTCAAAAAGTGAAACTTGTATATTATATTCATTCATTACACACAGACTGATATATTTCAAATGTTTATTTCTTTTAATGTTGATGATTATAACTGACCACTGAAAACTCCAAATTCAGTATCTCAGAAAATTAGAATATTGTGAAAAGGTTCAATATTGACTACACCTGGTGCTACAGTCTAATCAGCTAATTAACTCAAAACACCTGCAACGGCCTTTAAATGGTCTCAGTCTAGTTCTGTTGGCTACACAATCATGGGGAAAACTGCTGACTTGACAGTTGTCCAAAGACGACCATTGACACCTTGCACAAGGAGGGCAAGCCACAAAAGGTCATTGCTAAAGAGGCTGGCTGTTCACAGAGCTCTGTGTCCAAGTACATTAGTAGAGAGGTGAAGGCAAGGAAAAGATGTGGTAGAAAAAAGTGTACAAGCAATAGGGATAAACGCCCCCTGGAGAGGATTGTGAAACAAAACTCATTCCAATATGTGGGGGAGATTCACAAAGAGTGGACTGCAGCTGGAGTCAGTGCTTCAAGAACCACCACGCACAGACGTATGCAAGACAAGGGGTTCAGCTGTTGTATTCCTTGTGTCAAGCAACTCTTGAACAAGAGACAGCGTCAGAAGCGTCTCACCTGGGACTGCTGCTGAGTGGTCCAAAGTTATGTTCTCTGGTTAAAGTAATTTTGCATTTCCTTTGGAAATCAAGATACTAGAGTCTGGAGGAAGAGAGGAGAGGCACAGAATCCATGTTTCTTGAGGTCCAGTGTCAAGTTTCCACAGTCAGTGATGGTTTGGGGTGCAATGTCATCTGCTGGTGTTGGTCCACTGTGTTTTCTGAGGTCCAAGGTCAACGCAGCCATTTACCAGAAGGTTTTAGAGCACGTCATGCTTCCTGCTGCTGACCAACTTTATGGAGATGCATATTTCATTTTCCAACAGGACTTGGCACCTGCACACAGTGCCAAAGTTACCAGTACCTGGTTGAAGGACCATGGTATCCCTGTTCTTAATTGGCCAGTAAACTCACCTGACATTAACCCCATAGAAAATCTATGGAGTATTGTGAAGAGGAGGATGTGATACACCAGAACCAACAATTCAGAAGAGCTGAAGGCCACTATCAGAGCAACCTGGGCTCAGAACACCTGAGCAGCGACACAGACTGATCCACTCCATGCCACGCTGCATTGCTGCAGTAATCCAGGCTAAAGGAGCAACAACTAAGTATTGATGCTGTACATGTTCATACTTTTCATGTTCATACTTTTCAGTTGGCCAACATTTCTAAAAATCTTTTTTTTATTGGTCTTAAGTAATGTTCTAATTTTCTGAGATACTGAATTTGGGGTTTTCATTAGTTGTCAGTTATAATATTCTAACTAATAATCAATATGGTTTTAGAGCAAAAAATTCTACATCTATGGCTCTTATGGACTTTATTGAACAAGTAACTACTGCTGTGGACCAAAAACAATATTGTGTAAGTGTTTTTGTTGATTTAAAGAAGGCTTTCGATACTGTTGATCATAATATTCTAGTTAATAAATTACATAAATATGGTATTAGAGGATTAGCGTTACAGTGGGTGTGTAGTTACTTGGAAAACAGGAAACAGTTTGTACAGATGAATGATGTGAGATCAGATCTCTGCACCATCACATGTGGAGTTCCTCAAGGATCTGTACTTGGTCCAAAGTTATTTATTTTAT
>NC_056516.1:7291074-7294039 GCF_014905685.2 Nematolebias whitei | reverse complement strand
AAAATCAAACAGCTGTGGCGGCCTTTTAAATTGGGTTGACTTAAAATGTTTATCAGTTGTTGAGGTGCACCCAATAATTTATCTCTTAAAGTTTGAATAAAATTTGTCATTAGGTTCATGAAATATTTTGGTAATGGACAGACACGGGCAAAAGAATAATCACCTGCTTTCCCCTTTCAGTTCCAGGTGATGAAAATGTAAAATGTCTTGTCTGTAAGTTAGTGTGTTTCAGCCTGTTGTGTAATTTCCTGTGTGTTGTGTGGTAGGAGCGGTGGGTCTGGGGCCAAAGTGTGGAAGAAGCCCGACAGAAAGCTGCTGTGAAATATGGAGTGAAACCAGAAGACATTACTTTGAAACAGGGTAAATGACTCCCTCTTCACCTTGAGCCTGGTTTTCTATCATTTTTACCACAAAGTTAAGTGTGTTCATTTGTGTTAATGTGTTGCGCATCACTCCAGGTCAGTTTGTAGTTTCACAGCTTTGGATGACACATGCCTGTACTGTTTGTGACACAGGTCTCTTCCTCACCTCTGCCCTGTCCTCAGGGGAAACTGTCATACCACAGATTAATTCAGTTTGAGCTGAGGATGGGGAAACAGTGGCCAGTCACTTACAGAACCCCCACCCCCCACCCCCCAAATACTGACTTGAATCTGTTTATCAACACTTTATCTCAGTTGATGGGTGGGAGAATTGCCAGGATTAAAGCTGCAAGACATTGAGACAGAGGTCACATGTTTGACTGTTGCTGTGCAAACTGCCTACAAGTCTGTAAAAGTGTGGAGGCCGTCGTATCAACCAGCCTGGTCCAGAGTTGTTTGGTCTCTGCAGGGCAGTAAAAAGTAATGGCGTAGATACAGATCCCAACTGAACAAAACCAAGTGGAAACAGTATGTACAGTCCCACAATCACTACAAAGTTGTTCTAAGGGAGTGTAAGAGACTTTCTTGGATAAACTTTTGTGAAGAGGTTAAAGGGCCAATAGTGCTTCTAAGTAGGGATGCACCGATCCACTTTTTTTTTACTTCCGATCCCGATACTTAAATCTGGATATTGGCCGATCCCGTTCCGATATCATCATCATTAATGATTTTATATGAGGCTGTAATAATCTCCTCTCAAGTACAATTTGTACAAATATACAGTGCCTTGTGAAAGTATTCAGCCCCCTTGAACTTTTCAACCTTTTGCCACATTTTAGGCTTCAAACATAAAGATATAAAATTTTAATTTTTGTGAAGAATCAACAACAAGTGGGACACAGTCGTGAAGTGGAATGAAATTTATTGGATGTGTCAAACTTTTTTAACAAATAAAAAACTGAAAAGTGGGGCGTGCAATATTATTCGGCCCCCTTGCGTTAATACTTTGTAGCGCCGCCTTTTGCTGCAGTTCCAGCTGCAAGTCTCTTGGGGTTTGTCTCTATCAGTGTTGAACATGGAGACACTGAAGTTCTGCCCATTCTTCCTGCAAAACATCTGGAGCTCAGTGAGGTTGGATGGAGAGCGTTTGTGAACAGCAGTCTTCAGCTCTTTCCACAGATTCTCGATTGGATTCAGGTCTGGACTTTGACTTGGCCATTCCAACACCTGGATATGTTTATTTGTGAACCATTCCATTGTAGATGTGTCTTTATGTTTTGGATCATTGTCTTGTTGGAAGATAAATCTCCGTCCCAGTCTCAGGTCTCTTGCAGACTCAAACAGGTTTTCTTCCAGAATGTTCCTGTATTTGGCCCCATCCATCTTCCCATCAATTCTGACCATCTTCCCTGTCCCTGCTGACGAGAAGCAGGTCCAAACCATGATGCTGCCACCACCATGTTTGACAGTGGGGATGGTGTGTTCAGGGTGATGAGCTGTGTTGCTTTTACACCAAACATATCGTTTTGCATTGTGGCCAAACAGTTTGATTTGGTTTCATGTGACCAGAGCACCTTCTTCCACATGTTTGGTGTCTCCCAGGTGACAAACTTTAAACACTTTTTATGGATATCTTTGAGAAATGGCTTTCTTCTTGCCACTCTTCCATAAAGGCAGATTTGTGCAGTGTACGACTGATTGTTGTCCTATGGACAGACTCTCCCACCTCAGCTGTAGATCTCTGCAGTTCATCCAGAGTGATCATGGGCCTCTTGGCTGCATCTCTGATCAGTCTTCTCCTTGTTCCAGATGAAAGTTTAGAGGGACGGCCGGGTCTTGGTAGATTTGCAGTGGTCTGATACTCCTTCCATTTCAATATGATTGCTTGCACAGTGCTCCTTGGGATGTTTATTTGGGAAATCTTTTTGTATCCAAATCCAGCTTTAAACTTCTCCACAACAATATCTCGGACCTGCCTGGTGTGTTCCTTGGTCTTCATGATGCTCTCTGCACTTTGAACAGAACCCTGAGACTATCACAGAGCAGGTGCATTTATACGGAGACTTGATTACACACAGGTGGATTCTATTTATCATCATCAGTCATTTGGGACAACATTGGATCATTCATAGATCCTCACTGAACTTCTGGAGTGAGTTTGCTGCACTGAAAGTAAAGGGGCCCAATAATATTGCACGCCCCACTTTTCAGTTTTTTATTTGTTAAAAAAGTTTGACACATCCAATAAATTTCATTCCACTTCACGATTGTGTCCCACTTGTTGATTCTTCACAAAAAAATAAAATTTTATATCTTTTTGTTTGAAGCCTGAAATGTGGCAAAAGGTTGAAAAGTTCAAGAGGGCCGAATACTTTCGCAAGGCACTGTATGCATGCATGTCCAAAAAGCCAACTTGAGGGAAGTTTTAACGTTGGATAAGTTTCAAAGTTAAAATTAAATTCTGCTAGCATAAAACATGTTTATTCCTAGCTTTAAAGTGAATATTAAAGCGATTAATTTAAATGTTTGTGTAGTTTTTATGGTTTTTTTAAATGAGAGATATAAGAATTTGTTTCTTCTTTCTGCACTCTTTTCATTCAATG
>NC_056516.1:7290619-7290974 GCF_014905685.2 Nematolebias whitei | reverse complement strand
TCCACTTCATGATTGTGTCCCACTTGTTGTTGATTCTTCACAAAAAAATTAAAATTTTATATCTTTTTGTTTGAAGCCTGAAATGTGGCAAAAGGTTGAAAAGTTCAAGGGGGACGGATACTTTCGCAAGGCACTGTATGCATGCATGTCCAAAAAGCCAACTTGAGGGAAGTTTTATTAACGTTGGATAAGTTTCAAAGTTAGAATTAAATTCTGCTAGCATAAAACATGTTTATTCCTAGCTTTAAAGTGAATATTAAAGCGATTAATTTAAATGTTTGTGTAGTTTTTATGGTTTTTTTAAATGAGAGATATAAGAATTTGTTTCTTCTTTCTGCACTCTTTTCATTCAATG
>NC_056516.1:7283294-7290519 GCF_014905685.2 Nematolebias whitei | reverse complement strand
TATATATATAAAATTTTCTTGTAATTTTCAATTCATTGACAAGAAACTGATTTAGGGATTTGAACCAGATCACAGACAACAGGAAGGTTTAAAAGATTTATTGATAAACTGCTTCTGGTGGAGGTTTGAGTCCTTGGGCCAGCACGATCTGGAGTCAGGAAGGTTAGTGAATTGGAGTTCAACGGCTTTGGTTTGATTGTTCAGTTTATAGCCACCAACCTTCGTAAGCAGGTGAGGAAGGATTTCCTTAGAGGAGTTGGTTTCTGTGATGTCACAGTTGGAGAAGGTGAGCTGGTTTTGAGTCGGAGCTGAGCTTGAAACAGTTAGGAGGTAGATCCAGAAGACAGGTCCAGGGAGACAGGTGAGGGTCATGCACAGGTGATCAGAAATCCGAAACCAAACTTGAATCGTGATACGGTAGACATGGTTGTTGTAGAGAAGGCAGAGGTCGTTACCACGGGCTGAGTAGATAATCCAAAGCAAACAGGGGACGAGCAAGATGGGTAATCCGTAAAACAGACATGAAGTCAGAACCAGGAAGACAAACGAAACTGTGGCATGGACACTGGACATTTACTCACTGTGAGACTTTCAATAATCTGGCACTGAGCAGTGTGGCTGTGGGGTTTAAGTACAGGTGATAACAGGTGAGCTGCATGAGGGCTGATTGTGGTGACTCAGCTGAGTGGGTGTGGTTACATGAGCAGACTGAGGTGCAGGTTGACAGAAGCTGGGATGAAACAAACTAACATGAACTGGAACTATGGCAGACAGAGCAGAAAACATGACATTCATATGCACTTTTATGATTGTCTACTGTTGTACTGATAAATATCTCTTGGAGGGTAAACTGTATCTTGGCTGCAAGTATCAAGCTGTAAAATCCTTTGTTTTCTACGGCTGATAGCGGTTGGTCATTAATTACGATGAAGTTTAGCAACTTCTAGGTAAACATTCGAGCTCCGAGACTTCAGCGGTGTGTTTTTTTAGTTCAGTCCGGGGCGGGCAGTCTGATTTCGGTCAGCCTCGCTCAGTCTGCATCTCCTCTGAGACGGGCAGACTGAGCGAGGCGGATTGGGCGCAGCTGGCTGGGGTCGGGCTGCCTGTTTCAGGTTCAGCGAGAGGAGCAGACCGCTGAAGACACGGAGCTCGAATGTCCAATGTAAAACTAACTTTATCGCGGTTTAATGTGGTGCTATGGCTCTGCAGACATTGCATGGTGCTGTCTTGCTTTGTGGTGTTTCTAGTGTAAAACACTTCCACACAGCGGACATGTTTTGGTGAAAAGTTGGTTAGCTGTTAGCCACAGTGCTACTGCACATTGTAACTGGCTGCAAACTATGAAATGTATTTCCTGAATGTGAGGCGGGTCTTATTACTCTGGGCTCACGAGACACACCTCCGTTCAGGAAATCCATTCCATAGTTTGAAGCCAACGTGCAGAGCAGCTGGCAGGGAATCACATGAAAAGAAGTTTCAACAGACACAGACCTGCATCATGGATCGTAAATCTCTGCAGGTTGGATCGGAAAAATCTGATACGTAAATTATGCTGGTATTGGAGGCCGATACAGATACCAGATCGGATCGGCCCCATCCCTACTTCTAAGCCCTACAAGCTTTTCGGAAAGTACCCAGTCAACCATCTATCCTTTATTATTCCACCAGAAGGATCACCAGTAACACAAACAAGTGTGCTTCAATATCTGGTTCAGGTTCATTTTCCTGTGGCAGACGAGTCTTCATAGCCTGTCACAGTCGTTAATCCCCTTAAACCCAAAAGAAGATGACTGGAGCAGAGCTGCAACTATTATTACTAAAGTTAAAAGTAAAATGGGCAATTAATATGTTGGACCCATTTATAGCTTGTGATCTAGATGGTCTCTTCCCAGTTCTCCTCCAAAGTGCACTAGAATTGTTTCTGGGTTCAATCACTAGGATATATGTTTGCTTGTGAACAGCTATGTAACAGTTTGGTGGAGGACAGAAAAAGTTGTCTTTCAGCCCAAACCTGGTAATCCAACATATAGAGAAGCAAAATCTTTCAGACTCATCAGCTTAACATCCTTCTTGCTGAAGGGAATGGAGAGTTTGATAGATTGACATGTAGGGATGATATCCCACCACGTTCCCTGAGGTCAGCGGACCAGTTGCTCCTCACAGTTCCAGGAACTCGTCTTAAGTGCAGAGGTGACAGGGCCTTCTCTGTAGCAGGACCAAGACTCTGGAACTACCTCTGCTTGTCAGACAGGCCCCCTCCCTCTCGGTTTTCAAGTCCCGTTTAAAAACTCACTACTATTCAGTAGCTTTCAACACCAGATGAGCTGTGTTTTGATCCTGTATGCTCCACACTGGTTTGTCGTCATTATCTGCATCGTTTTTATGTCTATATTCTGATTTACCTCATTTTGTATTTTGCTTTGTGTGTTACCTGTTGTTTTGTCTGTACAGCACTTTGGTTGGCTTTGTAGCTGTTTTAAGTGCTTTATAAATAAAGTGGTATGGTATGATATGGTATGGTACACCCACACTTGCCCCACCCTCATTCGCCCCACTCTGGCCCCATAAGCAAGGCCCTCAACCCCCACCATGCGCTCCCTAAACAGGTCTCTCTTGAAAATGAGTTCTCGTGGCTCAATGAGACTAACCTGTATAAATAAAGGCTAAATAAAAATAAAAAAATAAATAAAAAATATCCTAATGCTATCACCTTTAAGTCCTAAACAGCATGCATATCAGACAGGTCTTTCCACAGAAACAGCCTTAAATTATGTTATTTTGTGAATAGAACACATAATATGTGCTTGGCTTCTTGGGGCATTTGACAATCTACTTGTAGAAGCTGTAGAGAGAGCACTTGCCATTAAAGGTGTGGATGAGACAACTACAAATTGGCTCATTTTCATACTTTGGACAAGGAAAAGATTTTCAACTCTGAAGGACTGTACAGTAACAATCAATCTCAGATGGGGCTATCCACAGGAAGGAGTCATTTTGCTCCTGTGTTGGCTCTTGGTTGTCGACAGCCTACTAAGTGAGTTGAATAGATCTAAACTCCATACACAAGGGTACGGAGATGACTTGGTTATACTTATAGAAGGCTTATGCCCAGACACTGTATGTAACCTAATGCAGAGGGGACTAAATGTAGTATCCAGATGGTGCCAGGAACTTTCTGTCAACCCAAACAAGACAGAATTAGTTATTTTCACCCATAAGGAGTCAAGGAAGTGTTACCCACCTCCAAAGCTGGAGGGAGTAGAACTTTTCTTATCAGAGTTGGTTAAGTTTCTGTGTGTCTATCTGGACAGAAAGTTTACTTGGAAAAGATGTGGATGAAAAGTGTAAGAAGGATCGTGTGCTGATATCCATGCCATAGAATTGCAGGTTGTTGTTGGAGTGCTACCCCAAAGGTTATCAGACAATGCTCTAGTATGGTGGATTTTAATTCAAGTCAGGGTGGCAAAAGTGATGCTCACCCATGTGCAACAAATGGCCTGCCTGAGCATCACAGGTTCCATCAGAAGAGCATCCACGGTAGCCCTTGAAGTCCTACTGGACCTGACTCCACTGGATTTGGATACCTTGGAGGAGGCCACATCCAGTGCAGTGAGGTTACGCCAGTCTGGTAGGTGGAGAATCCTATTAGACCCGTCTATCACACTCACAGCATACTCAAATCAGGGACTGGGCAGTTGCTGCTTTTTCAGTAATGGCAGGGCCTGGAGGCATTATGGTCAAAAAATACAACTTTGAACCAAGTTTTCAGACAGAGAGCAAAGATAGATATGCCTGGAGCAACTTCTCTATTGGCGCTTTGCCACTGTCTCAACTCATCATTTCTGCACCACACCAGTTAAGGGCCCACTGCCAGTACCCACCTCTACTCGCCCCCCAGTTTATGGGACCATCTTGTTTGAGGTTTCAAGCGGACTGCTCCGAGGTGCCGATTTTGACGTAAGCTGACAGCAGCCATTTATTGGCCAGCGGAGATATGTCACTGGATGACCTGCACAGCAAAACTGCAAACTACATCTGAACTGCCACTTCCTCATCATGTTGACGAATGGTACCACAAGAAATGAGCGCATTTACATAGAGATATCAGAGATGCTGGTGAAGCATGGCTACACCCAGACTTATAAGCAGTGCTGAGATAAGCTAAAGAAACTGAATTCTGATTAGAGAGAGAACAAGGATCACAACGGGCAGAATGGCTCGAACACAGTGACCTGTTATGATCCCGCCCATGATCCCACCTGCAAAGCGGGGAAACAAGTCAGTGGCAAATCATCTCCACCTTAGAAGGACCGATAAGACAAGAGGAGTCACACTTATCAGTGGCAAAGCTTCTTATGGTGGACCTGTTTCCCAGTTGTTTCTACTGTTTTACAGCTGAATCTCTTCTGATGGGGTCAGTAGGTGCAGGGTTAGCTCTCATCGCCCTGACCAGGAAAACTTTAAGTACACTTGTTGGAGTTCTAACTGGGCACAACCTGCTCATCCACCACAAAATGGTGATGGGACTACATGGTAACAGTCTGTGTGATGCCTGTGGCATTGAATTAGAGACCTCATTGCACTTTTTAGGTCATTGCCTGGCTCTGAGAAATCAAAAAGAAAGAATTCTGCGGGAACCCTTCATGGATCAAGAAGCTTGATTAATCGATCGAGAAGCTCAGAACTCTGAGTGTTTCAGACCTTGTGTCTTTCATCCGAGGAACACAAAGGTCTGAATAAAGCTCACTTTCTTTTTTCAGGAGCAATGGGCCCAACTACGAGGTCACCGTTCATATGAGTTCTTCATCCATCTGGTCTTGCCAATACCAATACTCACCTTTGCCCTCTTCACCCACACCCTGGCAGCTACCCTGACCTTGAGGACTTAATTTACAACAATTTGAAATGATGATGAATTGATTTCAACCTGTTTAGTTACAAGTTTTTATACACCTGTCGAAAGGCTAATGTAATATGGCATTGTCTCCGTCCATCCGTCCGTCGGTAAACTTTTTCTGATCTTGACCATAACTTCTGATCTACTCAAGAGATAACTTAATACAACTTCATACACTTATGCATCATCAGTAGACAGTGTTATACACACTTTTCATCACCTCACCTTCAAGATGGAGGTCAGAAATCAAAGTTACAACAAGGTCCTTGCTTGTCTGAGCTATTGCTACAGATTGCTGTACAATAGTTTGTTGACGGACATTTAATTACTGTACTCTTGATCTCCTTTTGCTGATAGAGGAAGAATCTTTATTCAGCTGTCAGCAAAGAAAAACGGAATGTATCGCTGTAAATTAAAGCACACTACCATAATTGCTCATCCGTTACCTGGCACATGTTTTTGTCATCATTGAGCAAAAAGGGGAATTGGAAATACCCTCTGTTCGTCCATGAATGTTGTAAATGCGATAATTTGAAAAACAAGTGAGGTGCCAACTTCCATTCTGGCATATGACTAGGTGTATGAAAGGTGCTTATCAAAAACTGGTTTGCCATGTCAAAATCCCAGATGGCCATTGCCATATATATATTCATATAGTAAACCTTGTGAGCTTAATAACTTGAAAAATTAGCAACAGGCCAACTTCCATTTTGGTTTGTGGGTGCAAGTAGGTATAGGAATAGTCGCCATCGAAAATTGGGTTGCTATGTCAAAATCCTACATAGCCACTACCATATACACAGTATATGTAAACTGATCCCCCCCCACCCCCCCATCATTTGGGGAAACTATGCTTTTTAGTTTTTATATTGCTTAAAAGTATAGTTTTTGCAAATGATTGGGGTGACCAAAGATTATGGGGGCCAAGGCCAACATACCGCTTGTTAAACACTGACTGAGCCCAGAAGCTTACACACAATCAGATATATGCTGTGGGGTGTGTAAGCAGTCTGTTTTTTATGAAGTTTTTATACATCATAAATATTTACAGCTGTTTATAGAATAGTGGTAAATCACAACTCGATCATTTGCAGGCTTGTGGGGAGCTGGTGTTTATAATGATACCTACAGAAGTGAAGTGAAGGTGTCTATGGATAGATGTAAAACAGTAACTATATTGGTAACATCTATTGCTGGATATGAAATGGTAATCACTGCAGGAAATGACAATCTCAGGGTAAAAATAGTAACCTCTATATGAAATGACAACCACTGGTTACAAAATGGGGGTTCAGTTCAGCAGCAGCATGAACTCATACCAAATACGCAACACGTTGATGTGGTTGATTATAAAGTAGTAACAGTTTAATCACCAATAATTCAACCTCTGTCACAAGAAGCATGCTTTAAATATAACCTTTATAACAATGTTTGTCCTCATTGCCAGACCCAGATGTTCTGGATACATGGTTCTCCTCAGGGCTGTTTCCGTTTGCTATGCTTGGCTGGCCAGAACAGGTACCACCCTGCATGCACCCAACAGAAATACACATCTGTCCTCAAAGCGCCTCATTTTATTTACACGACTCTTGCTTTCAACAGACCTCTGACCTGCAGCGCTTCTACCCCAACTCTGTTCTGGAGACCGGCAGTGACCTCATCTTCTTCTGGGTTGCCAGGATGGTGATGCTGGGAACAGAGCTGACGGGACAGTTGCCCTTTAAACAGGTTTGTGTTTTGTTTGTGGATTAAAAGGCCCTTTAAACAAAATGTTGAGTTGTTCTCTTTGTTCTTCAGGTTCTGCTTCACTCTCTCGTGCGAGATAAATATGGCCGGAAGATGAGTAAATCTCTGGGAAATGTCATTGACCCATTAGACATGATCCATGGAGTTTCTCTCCAGGTGAGCAGCACACAGGAAGTGGACAGGTGTCACACAGGAAGTGGACAGGTGTCACACAGGAAGTGGACATATGTCACACAGGAATGGATTGTACTTATATAGTGCTTTTTTATCTTATCCAGATACTCAAAGCGCTTTACACAACAATCTGTGCCCTCATTTACCCATTCATACAGCACTCTACTAGATCTGCAAAGCTAATTGAACAAATCATTGTAAAGAGAATAATCAGAGCTTTATCACATTCATACACTGATGGGACACACATCAGAGGCAATGAGGGGTTCAGTGTCTTGCCCAGGGACACTTCAGCATGTGACTGCTTTTGGATTCGAACCCCCAAATCTCACATTGGTGGACGACTGCTCTAACCACTCAGCCACAGCCGCCCTAGGAAGTGGGCAGGTGTCACATAGGAAGTGGACA
>NC_056516.1:7280359-7283284 GCF_014905685.2 Nematolebias whitei | reverse complement strand
CACAGGAAGTGGACAGGTGTAACGCGCAGTGCAGCTTTAGTTAATGTGTTGTTTGTTTGTGTGATTGCTACAGTAAACACTTTTAACACAAATTTTTGAAGGAAAAAAATTTATTTTTACAATTTTAGTGACAAACGGAAACTAAAAGTTAGCTTACCTTCCTGAAAAATCAGGTATTTTCCAGAGTAAAACAAAAAGGTTTTTTTTTTTTATATCAAGAGATCCAAACAAAAAAAATATATATAAATGATTATATTTTAAATATTATAAAAATATTAGAGAATCTGTATTAGGGCTTATGCTTAATCAATTGCTAGTAAAAAGTTATTTGATGTGAGAAAGATAGTTTTTTTAATACAGCTGTGCTCAGAAGTTTTCTCATTATTTCATCGTGGGCCTGAATGTCAGATTAATTCTGGCCTTTGTTGATTTATTTATTTATTTATTTATTATTTTTTTACTGTTCATTTTCCACATTAAAATGACGATTCGTCAATAACTTTAAAAAACAATAATTATGTTCACAAGTTTGAATTTATTTAATCGACGCAGGTCTAAAATGATACGTTCAGGCTAAAGTATATACATAAATTCACCTAAATCTTTTAACAAGTTGTGCTGAGGAAAATAAAAGTAACAATAATCAGGACAAATACAATAGTGCCATCTGCTGCTTCACAGCACTCAGGCTGTAATTAAATCTTAAAGGACCCTTGTGCACTGTATGTCATGGCGGCTGCCGGCACATCGCTTTGCTCCCTGTAATCTGAGAGAAATGCACTTCTTTCTTCAGGGACCAGAACGCCTGGATGTGCTCCCTGGAAGCTGCAAAGTCTGACGATATTAGAGGCAAAGCGAGCCAGTTTTCCATCGACTTATCTGTTTTTATTGGGAGGGAGTGGTGGCGCAGAGGCTAGAGATGGTGGGCCTGTGATCGGAAGATAGATGGTTCAACTCCCGGTATTGATAACATCAAAATGTGTGTGGGACAGGTGAAACACCCACACCTGTCTCCACCCTCATTTGCCCCACTCTGGGCCCTTGAGCAAGACCCTTAACCCCCACCCTCTGCTTCCCCAGGCGCCCTATATAGCAGCTCTCTGCTCCACACAGAGGCTGTGGTAGCTCAGTGGTCTGTGGTTGTGTCAGGAAGGGCATCCAGCACAAAAATAATTGCCAAGTCTTCGTGCGACTTCGTTCGCTGTGGCGACCCCTGAAGAAGGGAGCAGCCGAAAGAAGAAGAAGAATATCTCTTTTTATTGCATCACCATATTTATGCTAATTCAAATACAGTATATGCCAAGTTTTGCAATGCTCGGCCCACCAGAACAACTTATGTTGATTAAGGCCAGTTTAGCCTTAAAAGCAACACTTCCAAGTCTGCCAAGCTGCTCTGGCCACGCCCTTTGAACTTAGGTGGTGAATTATTATTATTATTTTTTATCTTCTCAGTGGGTCTACGTTTTACACACCAAATTTGAAGGTGCGGCAATAAACGGTGTGAGGAGAATTTTTTTTAAACAAGTTCTTTTTTACAGCGTTAAGTGGCACTGTTAATTTATGACTTTAACATAGAGTCATGTTCAGAAGTTGAAACTTCGTTGTCATGCTCAGTTTTACGCAGTTTGAACAGTGTACATTATTGTTAGCCCCATTGTAGTTTGATAGTAAAACTAGTGAGTTTTAAAAAAAAAATCCCACGCCCACACTGTCACCCATTTTAGAGAAACTGATTATAACTTTTGTGCATCATCTTATCAAGGTGCTCTGGTCTAAATCTCAGCTTGATGCGTCTAAATTTGAAGATGAAATAGTGTTCGGGAAAGACGTGAAAATTTCAAAAAAGTTGCCAATTCATTGAAAAAGGTCGACTTCCTGTAGGTTTTACATGATGCCAAGAGACTTTTTTGTAGGTCCTGGACCAATGCATCTATGAACCAAATTTCATATGTGTATGTTACAGTGATCAGAGGGGCTGAATTCCAGATGGCGTTAGAAAGCCAATTTGCCCCGCCCATTTTTGGATTTTTGCACCTCTCCATATTTATGCTTGTTTTAACTACATTACATGTTATGTGTTGCTCAGCCCACCAGAGCAAAGTTTATGTAATTTATGGCCACTTATGCCCCAATGACAACACCTCCAAGTTCACCAGGAGGCCTTTCAACTTCCTGTTAGTGACCATGATTGACTGCAGCTGGTAGTTTCTGATTGCCAGCTTGATAAATGTGCCTTTAACAGCACTTCTTGTTTTAAACAGCACTCATTTGTCACGCTCAGATGAAAGAATATGGACTTAATTGTTTAGGACCAACCAGAATCGTAGAGGCTCGATCCCATGAACCGGAAACGGTGTCTCTGTCTGCAGTGGAACCAGTTTTCATATTGACTGAGACAACGCTGATCAAGAAAAAAGCTCCTACTCCGAAACAGACAACTTGAACTTTTTCAACTGTCAAGCATGGTGGTGGTAGTATCATACTGTGGATGAAATAATGAAGGAGAAAGTCACCTATTCTACAGCTTCTTCTCAAAACAGCAGCTAGACAGATGAACCTTGGGTGTCCCTACAGGACCATGGTCCCAACCTCATCATCACTGTTCTAGACCAACATTAAGATTCTGGACTGGACCTTCAAAGCCACGACCACAAACTGATTGAAAACTGGTGCAGTAAGATCTGTCCCAGGAACCCAACCTATTTACAAACCGGATTCCAAAAAAGTTGGGACACTAAACAAATTGTGAATAAAAACTGAATACAATGATGCGGAGATGGCAAATGTCAATATTTTATTCGTAATATAACATAGATGACAGATCAAAAGTTTAATCTGAGTAAATGTAACATTTTAAAGGAAAAATATGTTGATTCAAAATTTTACAGTGTCAACAAATCCCAAAAAAGTTCGGACAAGTAGCAA
>NC_056516.1:7278831-7280259 GCF_014905685.2 Nematolebias whitei | reverse complement strand
GAGAGGCAGCAGCTCTACCAGTTGCGCCACCGTGCTGCCCCTGGATATGAAACCTTTTTGTATATATTTTTTAAGGTTTTAAAAATGTATGTACTGTCCCCAGGGCTTAATTTGTAAACCGAATGATGCCGGAACACAAATAATGGGTGATCCGTTGTCCAGCTAAGGACAAAACAGCCATCCATCCATTTATTTTAGAAAATAAATTGGACTTCTTTTCAACATTTTGATCGCTGTTATTTTGACAAGTTAGTGCCGTTGTTTTGAAACGTGATGTAATGTGAATAATACACATCAAACAGTTCACTCGTTTTTTTGGGGTTTTTTTACTGTACACTTTTTTATTTATTATCTCTGAAATGTATGAAGGAGTTCCAACACATCAGCGGTTGTGCGCGCTCTACAGAGCTGTCTGGAGACGCTCCTGTGCGTAAAACATGCACTGTCTGCAGGGTGCACCAGCTGAAGGTGGATGAAGATGCTCATCCCCACGGGACATGCAGTCAGCGTCTCTGCTGGGCAGGAGCGTGTGCGTGAGCTGGTGCACCTGCTGCAGCAGTAACATCCACTCCACAAACTGGGCAATGTCTCCTCTCGTTGTATTTTTAATAAATAATTGAAATAAAAATGCGGGATGACTTTTATGGGCAGAGATTTGAGTTGCCAGATCTGAGCAAACAGTTGCCAGAACGTACGCAGTCAAAATGAGAAAGTTCCTGGATCTTATACCATTGTATACCTTATATATTGTATATAAAGTATATATTGTATATAAAGTATATATTGTATATAAAGTATATATTGTATATAAGGTATATATTGTATACCTGGATTATTGATCATGGACTTTGTTGGTTCCTGGATCTTTTTCCAGCAGGATCCAGCTCAAATTAACCTCTGACAGTGGCCTACATGGCCAAATTCTACGGCGGCCGAGTGGACACATAATGTTATATGCAGTAGGCTCTGGAGTAGGAGCTGAATAAAAAAAATGTAAACGCATTTTACGCATTTGGATTTATGGGCCTTTAGAATCGATTCAGAATCACCAGAAATAAGAATCTAGATTCTTTAATAAATCAATTTTTTTGCACCCTTACTTAAAAGTATAGTTTCCTCAAATGATCAGGGTGGCTGAAGATTAATTTATGGGGCAAGGCCACCATTGACCACCCACTGGCTCAGTCATTGTGCCTGGTCCCTCCGCCCTCCAGGATCCGTCACTGCTCTGCTTCAGACAATAATAATTAAAACCTCCCTCTGTTCTTCTCCACAGTGTAACTCCCACTCACTTGAATATGTTGCACCAAAAACATTTAGGTTTACTTCATTCTCTGTTCAGTTCCAGTCCAGAAAAACACTCGACCCTAAACTACAAACATTCACTATTCAACCCCTCAGAGACGGGGACATCGGCGTATCGCTTGT
>NC_056516.1:7269129-7278731 GCF_014905685.2 Nematolebias whitei | reverse complement strand
GCAGCTGGACTCTCCCTTAGAGATAGGGTGAGGAGGTCAGTTATCAGGAGAGACTCGGAGTAGCACCACTGGAGGGAGGGAGGGAGTTCAAAAAGAAGTTTGAGAGGGAGGAAGCAAGCAAGCAAGGAGGTGGCTGTTGAAGCTTGAAGGATGATCTGAGGGTACAGCTCTGAATGTCCTGGTGTAATCCCACATGGATGACAAATGGAGATTTAAAAAAACGTCCATATCAAATAAAAAATGTGATCAGTAAATGAACTCCTAAACAGGTCAGGCGGCTGCAAAGCGTGCTGAGGCAGGTACGACGTGAACAAAGTGTGGTGCGTGGTCTAAATGTTTTGTAAGCCATGCACACAAAAACCATGTGATTTTCTGAACTTCAACATTTGCAGGTGTCACTGGGAGCTCAGCTGCACTCCCTCCTCGGTTGGACTGCTGCAGAACGTTAGAGTATTTTCTTGCAGTTTTGAGTTGCACACAAGCTCGTCCCCAGTAGTTGCAGCTTAGTTGCCACTCTTGAACTAAATAAAAAACCAGCAGAGCAGATGTATTCGTTGTTGTCCGAACGTTTTTATTACACACCATCGACGGCAGATGTTTTCTGGTTTAGTCTCCATCCGTCTGTCTATCTGTTAACGTTCTCTTTGCCCGTCCATAACATCTGCTGTGCTCAAGACACGTTAACAAAACTTCCTACACTTATGCATAATCACTAGATGGAGTGCCTTGTATACCTGTCACAACCCCAGCTCCACAGTCAAGGTCACAAATCAAGGTCAAAGTTGAAACAAGGTCTTTGCTTGTCCTGGCCGTTGCTGTAGATCGCTCTGTGTCTGTGGACGGGCGTAGAACGTGCCTTATGCTGCACTCGTTTTATTCTTTGTGAACGTTGAATGTGTTTCGTTGACAGGTGACATCAGTTTGTCAGTCTCTCAAGTCCTGAGTTTCAGACATTTCTGTAATAAAATGTGGCAGACACTGAGGTTCACTCTGGGAGTCCTTGGTGACGAGAATGCACCCCCACTGGGAACCATCGAAGAGGTACAGTGATCGTTACACACATGGTCGCTCTGCTGTTGACTAAAGTTACGTTCATCTCTGAGGATTCAAGGTTCTTTATTGTCATTCACATCACATGTGGTACATAAGGTGGAACGAAACGATGCTTCATCCAACAAAAATACAAATTGTAAAGAAAAACAGTAATAAGATCCAAGGCATGAACTAAGAAAAACGCTAAGATACAAAATATATACGCTTCTAAGAACATGTCTGGAACAGAGGTGGTTCTAGTAAAAATGTATATGTTTATAAATCGTGTATCTGTTGTGTCGCTCAGTCAGGTAAAACAATCACTGTATATTAGGCCTGTCACGATAACACATTTTGCTGGGCAATTAATTGTCTCAGAAGTTATTGCGATAAACTATAATATTGTTTGAAATTTGACAATAATTAGTCATTATTGTTACTTAATTATTATTAATGAATTATTATGAATTGTTAATTAGTAATTATTGTCAAATCTTAGAAGAAAAGTTGGTTAATTTTTGTTTGTGTAATGCCTTTTTTGACCACTGGATGGCAGTATAAGACTTTGAACCAAAGGATGGATAGTGAGGGAGCGAGCAGCGTGTCTAATTAAGAAAAATGGGAGGGAGGCCCCTTGACATGACATGGGCTGTCTCTCTTTCCTTTTTTCAAAACGGTGGACGTTCGGTGTGGTTTGAGCTCTTTAGCATAGCATTTTTCACACAAAGCTTTTAATAAAAAAATCAGTAAACAAGTTCTCAGCTTCTTTATGCAGAGAAAAACAACAACAACTTTTTACATGAAGGCACGGGTTTCAACCGTGAATTTTGGAGCTTTGACAAGACCGAGGTTTGTGCTCCCGAGGTCGGCCTGTTAGCTTAGCTTGTAGCTTAGCTTCTGAGCTTAGCTGCTTTTAACAATCAAAAAACGGGATTTTGACGGTTAAAATAGATTTTAATGAGAAAAGAGAAAAAGAGGGGTCAGTGAAGAGCACCAGAGTTGAGCCTTTTGTCATCCAGTGTCTTCAGTAGAAAGAGAGAGACACGAAGAAACGATAGTCGATAAATGAAAATGAGGTCGATAATTTTCATTTATCGTGAGATTAATTGATTTATTGTTTATCACGACAGGCCTAATGAATGTATTTGTGCAAATTGTTGAATGTGACTGAGGTGCAAGAAACTTAAATTTATCTGTGAATAGGACCAAATAAGATCAACGTTCATTGTGTTTGCTGTCATTTGATTTTTGCACTTGATTGAGTAAAATCAGTCTGTTTTTATGCTTTAAGACGATCCCAGTGGGCAGCATGGAGCGGTGGATCTGCTCTCGTCTCTACAGCACAGTCTTGCAGTGTGAGCAGGCGTTTGAAGCTTACGAGCTGCAGGTTGTCACGTCTGCCCTGCACTCCTTCTGGGTCCACAGCCTGTGTGACGTCTACATCGTAAGAATCAAGGCCACACACCTGAAGGAACAAAGTATTGATGTATCAATAGGACAGCAAGGCTGATTTAGTCACAGATACAGACTCAAACACATTTTCTGACTCACTGAATTTGTTTTTTTGTCTCCTACTGCCAGAAGTAATATCAGCTTTGCCTAAATTTGTGTGTGTTCATTTGTCTGTACTGTTAACAAAATATCTTAGTGGTCAAAGTGTACTCAAACTCCCCGAAGTACCGTACTTTTTGCTGTACAAGTCGCACCTTTTTGCATAAATCAGCGTGCCCTGCAACTTATACAGCGAAGCAACTTATGTTTTTACACATATTTATAACACAATTTTTGGCTGAGATTTAACAATTTCATTCATTCTGACATAGAAAATATTGAACACTACCATTTTCAGCCACAAGAGAGCCCTCGAGTCATATGGCAAGCCAAGTGTCTCATTAATAAGTAAAAGTGCCTATTAATGAGACACTTGGCTTGCCATACCAAGCCACCTTCGTCTCGCTCCGAAACTCCTGGAGCAAACATCGAATCAGCTGCATTTCGCTGCACCACCCAGGTGAAATGCAGCTGATTTGACCAGTAAAGTGCATTTATTAAGGAAAAGTTAGACTGAGACACACCTTTACTATGATTTCAAGCAAACAAATAATTGTTTTTAGGTGTTAATCTTGTTAAAGTCCTCCCGTGCACGCTCCCGCGGCTGCCATTTGGCAGCCAATTGATTTTTGGCACAACACTGGTATGAGTGGGTCCTCCCCCAGAAAATTTGGAATAAAAGATTTCCTGCATTTAGGTGTATTTTAACAGGTTGTTAAACATCTGTAAATATTTGATTAAATTGATTAAAATGGGTCTCTTTTGAGTCCTCGAGGCGCAATGAGACTAACAACCTTTATAAATAAAGGTTGAATTGAAATTACTATTTTAGAGAGCAGTGAATAGAGCAGCGCCGATGATTCTGTCAATCGTCCTAAACCCCCCCCACACACACACACACACACACACACACTTCACTGTCTGACCCAAACTCTTCTCAGCTGAAATCAGTTGCTGCTGCTGCTGCTGCTCCATTCTCCATCACCACCGCCTTCAGGTGCTTCATTTATCTGTTGTCCAGCTAAGGACAATCCATCCATTTCCTTTAGATATATTTTGACAAATTAGTGCCGTTGTTTTCAAACGTGATGTAATGTGAATAATACACATCAAACAGTTCACTCGGTTTTTTTTTTATTTTTACTGTACGCTTTTTTATTTATTATCTCTGGTGAGCTGGTGCACCTGCTGCAGTAGTAACATCCACTCCACAGACTGGGCAACGTCTCCTCTCGTTGTATTTTTAATAAATAATAAAAATAAAAATGTGTGATGACTTTTATGGGGCAAGGCCACCATTGGCCACCCACTGGCTCAGTCATTGTGCCTGGTCCCTCCGCCCTCCAGGATCCGTCACTGCTCTGCTTCAGACAATAATAATTAAAACCTCCCTCTGTTCTTCTCCACAGTGTAACTCCCACTCACTTGAATATGTTGCACCAAAAACATTTAGGTTTACTTCATTCTCTGTTCAGTTCCAGTCCAGAAAAACACTCGTCCCTAAACTACAAACGTTCACTATTCAACCCCTCAGAGACGGGGACATCGGCGTATCGCTTGTTCATTTTAAGTTTGCTGGTTGGTGTTTGCAGTCAGAGTGTTTTTGATCATCATGACGCCAAAGTCAAGACTTTATTCTCAGAATAATAAATAAAATAATAAAAGTGTCTCCAGATTGTCTCAGCTGTTTTCTTTCTGTGTGCGTCCTGAAGGAATATGTAAAGCCTGTGCTGCTGAGGAAGGATGCGGGGGCCGAGGTCCAGGCTGACACAGATTACAGCGACGCCTCGAGGCAGGTGACCAGGACTGTCCTCTATCACTGTGTGTCTCTGTCCCTGTCCCTGCTGTCCCCCTTCATGCCCTTCATCACGGAGGAGCTGTGGCAGCGACTCCAGCCTCTCAGACCTGGACCTCCTGGAGCTCTGACTCAGACCAGCCTGTGTTTACAGCCCTACCCCCGATCCACACACCTGGTAGGACTTGATCTGTCGCACCTGCGTCACCGTGACCTGCAGTTGTTTGCGCTTGTCTCGTAGTTCAACTGATTCTCTGCAACATTATTGGTTGTGTTATTTTTAACCTCAAGAACATGTTTGTGTTTCTAACTGTTCTCACCCTCCTGAGCGGTGAAGCCACGTTTCAGTCTGAGTGTGGACAAACTTTATGTAAACTGCAGGAAGTGATCATTGATCTGGAGTCGATCCAGTTCAAGGTGGATGTTACAGCTAATCAAACAGCCTACACAGAAATGCCTAAAACGTGGTCTGTTTTACAGACATGGGGCTAAACTGAGGCATGGTAGTAGCTGAGAGTCATTCCCAACACATTCTCTGATTGCTAACAGATCATGAAGGTTGCACAAAGTTATTCCTAATGTTTAACCAAAATGGACACAACTCTTGTCATTTCTCATAATAAGCTGATCTCAGTCTGGTAAAAAAGGTGATGATTCAAGGAAAGCTAAGCTTTTTACCACATTACTATTAATGTTCCCTTGTTGTCCCGGGACGCAGTGTGAAGAGGGGGAATTGGAAATAATTTGAATTGGTTGCACAGAGTCTGTCCATTCGTACATCCGTGCATGTTGTGAGCATGATAACTTGAAAATTAGTGAGGCACTGACTTCCATTTAGGTGTGTGGCTGCATCTTATTGTGAGAAAAGTCTCCATCACAAATTTGGTTGCTGTGTCAAAATTTCAAGATGCCCTCCACCATATAAACATGTAAACTGACCACCCCGATCATTTAACAAAACTACACGTATAGTTTCCTCAGAAAAACACTCGTCTCCAAAACTACTAACATTCACTATTCAAACCCCTCAGAGACGGGGGACGTCGGAGTCCTGTTTTGTTCTACTTCAAATGCCTCATCGTGTGTTGTCTGTTCTCTTTCCTGCCAGGCTCACTGGTTTTTCCCCGAGGAGGAAAAAGACTTCCTGATGGTTCAGGAAGTGATTCGGGTGGCTCGCTCACTGCAAGCTCAGTGGGGCCTAATCAAAGAAAAGCCTGTCAGTAAGTCGTCAGCTCAGAAATAATCAGTTATCTACTTGTGAACTTTAGTTTAAACACATGAAACAAACATTAATGAAGAACTCAGTTTTAAAGGAGACTGTTGGTGTGTTGTTTCAGTGTGGGCAGTGTGCTCGCCCAGTCAGGCCCAGGCTCTCCTTCACTTCAGGTCAGCAGTTTGGACTTTAGGCCGGATCTCCAGCCTCCACCTCTACTGCCCTGATAGTCCAGATTGGCTCCCATCGGTCCAGTCCACCCCTCCACCTAAAGACTGTGTCATTGGTGTGGTGGATCACACGTGCCAGCTGCATCTTTACAGCCAAGTGAGTATCAGCTTCTACAAGCGCTAGCAGATTTAGCACGTTCACATGTCCCAGTCTTCAAATAAAAGACAAAACTTGTGATAAAATAATCTAATAATATGCCTTAAAAATGTAGTTTGACAGGATGAACAAAAGTAACTACCGTAATTATATTTTCTGTGAAAATACAGTGAGTTCTGAATGACTGGAAATTTGTTGAAGTTGGCACTGAAAGCTAAAAGTAGCAAAAATAAAAGTAAAAGTGGTGAAACAAAGTCAAAACCTAAATTAGCAAAGTAGTAAAAAGCTAGCTAAATATAAAAGTAGTAAGAACAACAAGAACAGAACAAAACCTACAGAAATGACTTGGACAGGTGCAGAGCTGGAGAGAGGCAGGTCTGGGTTTCTCTCCTGAACCAGTTGCCTACATGACCCGACTGTAAGCGGCAGAAGATGGAGATGGGTTCTGTCTTTGCCCACAAAGATCAGAACCAGCAGAGAAACACTTTCAGTTTGTGTTGTTGTTCAAGGTTAAGGTTTTATAGTTATAGTTTTAGTTATAGAGCCTGACCGATGTGGAAAATGTGACTATCACCGATGCTGATATTAGGCACCGAAGACAGCCACCAATACTCGATATAATGACTGAAATTGTTTTAGCTTTGTCCACCCCTATGAATCTAAGAAAACAGCACGTGGAGCATTGCTTGTTCATTTAGCGCAGCTGTTAGCAACCTATTCCTCAGAGATAGGGTGAGAAGCTTGGTCATCCAGGAGGGACTCAGAGTAGAGCCGCTGCTTCTCCACGTCGAGAGGAGCCAGTTGAGGTGGCTCAGGCATCTGGTTAGGATGCCTCCTGGACACCTCCCTGGTGAGGTGTTCCGGACACGTTCCACCGGGAGGAAACCCAGAGGAAGACCCAGGTCTCGGCTGGCCTGGGAACGCCTTGGGATTCCCCCAGAGGAGCTGGCCCAAGTGGCTGGGGAGAGGGAAGTCTGGGCCTCCCTACTTATGGCTGCTACCCCTGCGACCCAACCCTGGATAAGCGGAAGAAAATGGATGGATGGATGTATGTATGGATGTATGGATGTTAGCAACCATGAAGCTAAGCTAATCACATTAACTCTATACGTATTCCCACAGTAGGTCTACAAGTGGTGCACTGGTCATAAAAACAGTCTTCCTAACGTGCGTTCACATTTTCTATCCTCCATTATTCTCCATAAAGTTATCAAGTGTGTTACATAAATTTAAATTAAACAAAGAAACTTCCTTCCCTGTTCATTGTTTGAACAGTCAATCGCAATGCACAACAATGCATTTCATTGAGGACAACAAAGATAACGTTACTAACACTGATATGTTTTATCTCTACGTTAGATTTATTGTTCTGGATAAAGTTTTACATGGCAATAGCCGATGCTAGGTTATCTAAACATTAGCTTGCTAATTTGAGAGGCACGTAGCTAATGACAAGCAGGTTGAAGGTTTGAAGATAATTTAATGTTTTGTTTTTTTTATTTACAAATCAGTTAAAATAAACTTACTGTGCTCTGTTCAGCAATATTTGCTGCACAGTATTGCTCCCTGTTTCGTCTGGGCTGAAAGTGAAAGTGAAACTTAAGTGAACTTCCATGACTTGAAAGTAGTCTTCATGCCCCCTCTTCTGGATACATTGTACATTTAAAGCTGGTTCCAGCATTTTAGTGGTGAAAATTAGTTGTTTACTTCAGCGAATAATGGGACAGTTATCACTGATACCGATGGGTCCACAAACATCTATATCGGCCTAAAATATCAGCCCTACCGATATATCGATCGGGTTGTAGTTATAATGTTTGGATTTAAGCTGTAGTGAATAAAGTCTACAGAACAAGGGTTGTCCAAGGTGAAAGTCAAGTATTAATGTCCCAGCAGAGCTCAGACAGTTGTACTAAAAACATTAAAATCTCAAATAGCTAAATAACTGAAGATATTTTTTTCAATCAAACTGAAACAAATCAATTAATCAAAAATTTAATGGGTCATTTCTGCCAAAATTGACAAAAAAATTGTATTGATGAACACTTTATATATATTTTTTTTTGCAAGTGCACAGTGCAGGGTTCTCGTAAATAAATATTTCATTTGATGTGTTACTTGATGTTTGATTGTGATGAGGCTACCGGTCACAGTATTGTAATATTTCTTCTTTCAGGGTGGAGTGAACGTTGAGAAACAAATCCTGCAGCTTTCGCAGCGGAGAGACAAGCTGGTCCCAAAACTGGAAAAAATCCTGCGCAGACTTCAGGGTTCTGATGTGGTGGACAGTGTTCCTGTCCAGAACAAGCAGCAGATAGAGACCCAGGTGAGCCCTCTATAAGTTTAAATATTTTCTCTTTGTAGAGGTTAAAGATTTAAGTGTTGCAGTACACAAAGAAAACAGGCATCAAACCTGGTCAAATGTAACTTGTAAAGAAGAGTTTCATGTTGGTTCTGCACAGTTGAGTCCGTCTTAACTGGTATCGGACTATTTGGCACCGTCTCAACTGGTATTGAACTATTTGGCAATGATTTACAGCTTTTCCAGCTGCTAATGTTTCCTCCATTATTCCCTGAAGTCCCTTTAACTTTGAGACAGTTCATGTTCCTTAGACCAGGGTTCTCAGATGTTTTGGGTTCAGGGACCCCCCTCATAACCCTCATGTTTATTAAACAAATTTCTTCAATTTGTCTCTTTAATGCAAAGGAAATATTTGTGTAACATAAATACTTAAAACCTGTTCTTAAGTAGTGTTGCAATTTTTATACTTTTAAATATGGGGTATTTTTCTTTCAAGATGCACTTAATGAACAAAATGTTTAATTTCAGCTTCCAAAAGTTACAGTTTTGAGAAAATTAATAGTATCAAAAACCATTTACAAATTTTTCCTGTTCACATAATGGAACATAAATCAAGGATTCAAGGTTCTTTATTGTCATTCACATCACGTGATACATGAGGTGGAATGAAACTATGTACATAGGGTCCCAGTTACATCCAACAAAAATAAAAATTGTAAAGGAAAACAGTAATAAGATCTAAGATATGAACTAAGAAATATGCTAAACTAAGAATACATTAAGCACTAATGGTACAAAACAATGTGCCATTCAACAGCAGCACGAACAGGAGTCTGAGTGAGCAGATGAGGATGAATGAACACAGCAGCTTGAAATAAATCAGCAGCACATGTCAACAACCAGGTGGCATTACAGTGATTTTTTTTCACAATAATTTTCACAGTGATAATCCTGACTAGAGATTCATGAGTCTAACAGCTTCAGGGTAGAAACTGTTCCTCAGTCTAGTGGTTCTGCACTTAATGCTCCTCAACCTTCTGCCTGAGGGGAGCGGGGCACAAAGTGTGTGTGCTGGGTGAGTGGGGTCCTTCATGATGCAGGTGGCCCTGCATCATGAAGTCAATGATAATAAATGTATTGACACGTCTTCAGATCATTACAGAAAACTCTTTATATTACACTGAACAGAATCATAACAGCAGTAGTCATAACAAGTAGCAGGGCTTCATTTGAAAACCGATCAATGCTGGAACACAAATAGTGGGCGGACAGGTGGGTGGGGAGTGTCTGGGGGCCCTCCCCCACCAAATTTTGAATAAAGTAGAAGTGATTTTCTGCATTTTGGTGTATTTTAATGTGTTGTTAAACATCTACATGCTTGT
>NC_056516.1:7261223-7269029 GCF_014905685.2 Nematolebias whitei | reverse complement strand
TGTGTAGATAATAATTTGTGTGTAAAAAAGAGTTGTATTTTGTACGCAAAATCTGACTGGTGCTGGTAGTTATGTGTACGTGAATCATTAAACGTGTTCCATAACTATAGTTTTTAAACACAGAGACATGACTTCATGTCAATCTACAGGAATCTTCAGTTTAAAAGCTTCCTGAGTTCATGCTGACAGCTTTTTGCTTGTCTTAGCATTAGCATGTTTTCAACACTATCTCATTATGTTATTAGAGCTCATCCACTAATCTTCATTACATAAAACCGTAGCAACAAAAACACAGAAGTAAAACCTGAATCAAAACCCACAAAGTAATCGTAATCTTACATTTGATCAAATGTTTGCTGCAGAGATAAGTGTACATTAGTCCCTTGTTTATCTCGGGGGATCTGTTTCCTGAAGCCCCATGATAGGGGGCTGAAGGAATATGGAACAGTATAATGTGTTTATATGCACATTTTGTTTGAGTTGATGTTTTTATTTAGCTTTGTTGGTTTTTTTTTTTGTAAATTACTTTTGTTTGAATATATTCTGAGCAAAAAGGGGCAGATATAAGATTTATTCTTCTGCTGCTGCCTTTCGTTTTATTTTTGATTGTATACATAGTTTTCTATTGTGTATAGTTATTTTGTTTTTACTGAAATTAATACATTTCTAAATAAATAAAAATAAAAGTGAAAAATCATGAATTAGTGAGAGACTACTGTACTCCCGTAGCTGTCAACATTTCCTGGTTCTTCACGTCCACGGGACAACATTACTGGTCACTCCAGATCATCGTTGTGCACCTCAATGTTTTATCGTCATGGCAGCAAACTGGTCATGTGACAGAAAATTATCCATAGTAACTGAATGTGATTTTCAGAAATATGTACATTTGGACAATGATAATGTTTTTTTTCCACTAAACCATAACGTAATGCCGGCTCAGTGAAGAGCTTCTCCCCGACAGCACAACCCATCTGTTCTGACAGGATTGTTCAATTTATGATTGACATGACATTAACCAAACAACTGAGAGGAAGAAAAATTGAGTCAAAATTTGTCCTTGCAGATCAAAGCTGACCTGGACCCTGCATGTAATCATTGTAAACAAACTCCAGCTACACTCGTGCACACATTCTGGACCAAACTGTGGACCTTTTGGCCATCTACTTTTGACACTTCTCTGGGATATGTGGCAAAACTGTTCACCCATCACTGTTCATCTCAGTGTTTAGGGTGGTCCCAGTGGATATGTCCTTCAGCAAGTACGAGAAGGATGTAATTGTTTTTGGCTCTCTTCTGGCCAGAAGACTTATTTTGTGCAGTTGGAAGTAGGCTTGTCGTGATAAACAATAAATCAATTAATCGCATGATAAATGAAAATTATCAACCTCATTTTCATTTATCAGCTTTATCGTTTCTTCGTGTCTCTCTCTTTCTACTGAAGACACTGGATGATAAAAGGCTCAACTCCGGTGTTCTTCACTGACCCCTCCATTTCTGTTTTCTCTTTAAAATCCATTTTACCCGTCTGAAATCACATTTTTGGATTATTAAAAGCAGCTAAGCCGAGAAGCTAAGCTACGAGCTAAGCTAACAGGCCGACCTCTGAATAAAACCTCTGTCTTGTTGAAGTTCCAAAATTCACGGATGAAACCTGTGCGTTTGTGTAAAAAGTTTTTTCTCAGCAAAATGAAGCTGAGAACTAGTTTACTGATTTTTTTTTTATAATTAAAAGCTTTGTGTGAAAAATGCTATGCTAAAGAGCTCAAACCACACCGAACATCCGCTATTTTGAGAACTGAAGAGAGACAGCCCATGTCACGTCAAGAAGCCTCCCTCCCATTTTTCTTAAAGAGACACGCTGCTCGCTCCCTCACTATCCATCCTTCATTTCAAACAGTCTTATACCGCCATCCAGCGGTCAAAAAAGGTACTACACGCAAAACAAATTAACTAAAATTTCTTCTTAAATTTGACAATAATTACTAATTATTGCCAAATTTCAAACGATATTATCATTTATTGCAATAATTTCTGAGACAATTAATCGCCCAGCAACATTTGTTATCGTGACAGGCCTAGTTGGAAGGAACCACATCCCCCAGCATATGAACACTGCATAAGAGAAGTTGAGCCATATTCATCTGGAAAAAATCAGATATACTTTGAAAGCAAATAATAAAGTTAATAAAAATAAATCTCTCTGACTTTGACTCTGAAAGGTTCTGTTAAGAGGTTTTAGGACACTTGGCATCCATTTGTATTGTATATTCAAAATATGCCAATGTCTGTTGAACAAGTTCATATCTATGCGGCTGATCCGGTGTGGGAGGGGTGGGATAGGAGGGTATTTTGTGTGTATGTTCTAAAAGAAGGAACATTTCAATAAAAATACTTTCATTAAAAACATTTGTTCTTGCAAGTTTAACCTCACAGATATATATATATTTGTATCTGTAAACAGACCTTCACAAAAAAAAGCGTACCTTGTGTAATTTTTTTTTTTTTTACAAATTCTAATCTTTTTTGCACATACAAATTTCTGTCTACGTGCGTACAAATCACATTTATTTTACAAGTTTCCATCCGTTATCTTTACCCACTGTTTCCTTTGTCGGGTCACAGGGATGACTGGTGCCCATATCCAGCCATCGCTGTGTAAGAGGCGGGGGACACCTGGACATGTCTCCAGTCCATCACAGAGACACATAGAGACAAACAACCATTCACTCTCTCACTTAGAGTTACCAATCAGCCTAACATGCATGTTTTTTAGTCTAAAGATCCAAATAAAACAAACCTTGTAACAACAAAACTGATTTACAAGTACAAAATATTTATGAGCAGACTTTATGCCACTAAGAAAAAAGACTAGACCCACTTTCCACACCACACAACATGTAATGTGTCTAATCGCCATGGAAACGCCGTTTGTGCATCACTGAAACTAATCCATGTTGCAGCGACGTCTAAACATTTGTTGTTGTGCCTGAATGTGAAGAAGTTCTCAAACTGTTGAAGAACCCGGTCCATGGCGATATGGACCGCAGGGTTTGATGCAGTCGGACAAAGAACACGTTAGCTGCAGGTCGTCACCCTTGTAGTGAACTAGGCCTGATGTCAGAACCTTGACCTTAGGCACCTTATGGGACAGAAACTGTCATTTCATTGATTTGAATCCAGAAATACAGGTTGACCCATCCTGAGACTTTCTTTCTTGAATTAATCAAGTGAAAGAAGACTACTTTTCTATTATCATTACTATTTTACAAATGTTTGATAATCAAAGTGTTTTTAGTTCAAACCATTTTAGATGTTGCAGTGAACTAATCATTTTTAATTAACTGTGAAACAGTAACAATGATTTTTAATCCTCATGCAAAGTTAGAATTCATGTTAAGGTCTGTTACAGAGTAATTGTGCATTTTCTGATTTTCTGTCTTTGAATGAGCAGGGTAAGTTGGTCCAAGGTTGGACTCAAACGCAGACAAGTGTTGGAACGAACTGTCTTGTTTTTAAATCCTCTCAGACGTAAATAGAGAAGCTGGCACCTGTTGGCAGCTGTTTTCCGCCAACTCGTCCAAACATTTCTCTCTCTGTCTCTAAAAACATTTTCAATCTGTTCCATAACATTCTTGCTGTTTTTCTGACTCCTAGTGACCTCTTACGTCACAAAAACACACCCCTGTCTGGTCGATATTGACCAATCAGAAACTCCCAAATGAACCGGAAATAGAGCCCTTTAAAATGTCGGTACTTCCTAGTTCAAACCAGTCGCTTCAGGCTCCGGCTTCAGTCGTTGCAGCTCCAGTGCTGGGAAACAGGAAAATCCTGACATGACCACAGAGCTCTTCCGAGTATTGTGGGATTATGACATCTTCCACCTCTGAGTGGAACTTCTGACGGACTCCACTCATGGGAAGTCCACTCGTGAGGTGAACTTGTGTCGAACAAGTAACGTCACTACTTCGGACGATTCACAGCTGTTCCTACGGAGACGCTGAAAGGGTGCGTTAAATGGAACCTGGTACCAGGGAGACATCTCCAGGTAAAAGAGTTGATTTATACCACCTAAGTGTACTGGGGAAGAAGCTGGGAAAACCCGGAGAGTGCCGTTCTGACGCCGACACAACATTCTCCCTCATCCATCTTTTTCTCCCTCTAAACTTCATCTTTCCATCTTTAAAATTCTTCTATCAAGTAGAAATCATTCCAGATATTTTTAGAAATGTCTGTTGTACAGCTGGAAGTGAGAAAACAATCGCCGTATTGTTTACTTCCTGTAAACTTGCTTAAATTAGCCATGTTGTTATTTTCCATATTTTGCCAATTAATGTAAATGTGTGATGTGTTGAACTTTGATTCTGTTAATAAATGACCCACTGTCGTTGGTGAGTCAAAGATAATTAACGTCTCACGTTACATTTCTAAATTCAATGCACGTATATTATACAGTCCAGAAAAATGAAAGAATCCGTTTAATTTATGAATATATCTCAGTATATGTTCATACTACACCCTCGTATGGAGGAGGGTTTTTCTTAAGTCCTTTTTAGTACAGAAAAGTAGACTCTCTCTGAAGCACTCTACACCAAAGCAAAGCTTTAACTGTTAGTTCAGGTCAAACTCAGGAACTTGAAGAGCTGCCTGCTTGTTTCAAACCAGCTGTGAGGAACATCTCCACGTTCCTGCAGAAACAGAGAGGTGGCTCCACGGAGAGCCATAATTTACCTGCTCTGACATGCTGTGTGGCGTCTTAAAGCCTGTTTCATACATGTGTACTATAAGTATGTTTGTGTATTATTACTATACTTAATATTTGTTGATTTTGATCTTCAGGTTTCAGCGTTGAAGCAGGAGCTGAAAATCATCGAGGATCAGCTGAAGGTCTTGAAAGGGACACGGTCAACAGGATAACCACAGCTGAAGCGGTGCAGGCCTCAAGACTGATGAACTTGTTGAATTCTTTCTGGTGCTGATTAAGTAAAACGTTGGTCTTCAGCTTGACCTGAGAGGATGCAGAACATGTGCCTGATGTTTGCATGATGTCCTACCGGCAGAAGGTCTTCAAGAACTGCACAGATAAATCATTTGTCCTCCAGGGGGAGTTGTGGCAGCTTGTCGATGAAGTCAAACCTAACACATGTTTTATATTCATTTACTCTCTTAGTAAGCAGTTAGTCAAGGTAACTGTGAAAATAAGTTTTCATTCTGAATGAGTGGAGGCTTGTCAGGACTGTAAATAGTGTGACTGGTGGTCTGCACTGGGCTGCATACTGGAATAATGTGAACAAAAATTAAATGTTAATAAAAGTAGCCAAGCTGCTTAAAAAAAAGAAAAGCTATGTGTCATAACACATGGACATTCACTCACCCCTCTGGTTTCTGGACCTCTAGTTGGGGAGGAAGGAGCAGGAAGCTAACTCTGAGACAGTGGGTGAGGGGGGAGGCACACCCTGGTCCATCAGCAGAGAGACCAGTTACCCAATTCTTTAAGAAAATTAATTAATTTTATATATATATATATATATATACAGGTGCTGGTCATAAAATTAGAATATCATGAAAAGTTGATTTATTTCAGTAATTCCATTCAAAAAGTGAAACTTAAATATTATTTCATTACACACAGACTGATATATTTCAAATGTTTATTTCTTTTAATGTTGATGATTATACTGTATGTTAGTATAATATTGGTTAGTAAAGTTAATTTCTGTAGATAGTGTAATAGCCTAGAAGATGAAGGAGATGGTTGTGGACTTCAGAAGGAACAAACACATTTCCACCCCTCACCCCTCCCTGAACATAAGAGGATCTGCGGTGGAAGTGGTCTCCAGCTACAAGTACTTGGGTGTGCACCTGAACAACAACCTCAGCTGGGACAACAACACCACCAGCCTGATGAAGAAAGCTCATCAGAGACTCTTCTTCCTCAGACGGCTGAGGCGAGCTGGTCTGGGAAGCTCAGTCCTCACCTCCTTCTACAGGTGAGCAGTGGAGAGCATCCTGTGCTCCAGCATCAACGTGTGGCATGGAGGCTGCACAGCTGCAGAAAGAAAAGCTTTGCAGAGAGTGGTGAAGGCTGCACAGAAGATCAGGGCTTAATTTGTAATCTGACTGATGCTGGAACAGCAGGCACGCGGGGGGGGATCCATGGGTCCAATCACATAAAGTGATGCATTTCTGCATTTTGGTGTATTTTAACAGGTTACACATCAACAGTTACTTACATTTGTAAACAATAAAATCACTATTTTGGAGAAGAACAGCAGGTTGAGTGCAGCAGCTCCGATTCTGTCAGATGTCCTCCCCCCCCCCCCCCCCCACTTCACGGTTCTGAGCTGAACCCTTCTCTGCTCCTACTCCAGTTTCAAGGCACCGTTTGAAGCACCTGAAGGCTTTAATTCTCTGTTGTTGGACAATCCATCCGTTCATCCATGTTTTTTTTTATTAAATTGGACTGTCTTTGACATTTTGATTGCTGCTGTTATTTTGACAAATTAGCTATTATTTATTATTACTGTTTGGAAAAGTGACATATAATGTGAATAACATCAAACATTTCTTTGTATTTTTTATTTATTTTTTACAGTAAGCTTTTTTTATTTATCATGTCTGAAATGTAGCAGTAGTCCAGAGACCTGCTGATGTGCGCGCTATAGGTGTCTGTGGACGTTTCTATGCGTAACGTGCACTGTCTGCAGGGCATTCATTTACTCTGTTGAATAAATGATCGTTTCTGTTTCGGGGTCTGAAAGGAGGGGAGCGGGGCCAGGTGTGTTTCAGTGCGCGGCCCCGCTGACGAGGGACAATATTTGAAGAGGAGGAGCGTGTAGCTGGTGTGCCACGCGTGCTGCGGCTGGAACATCCACTCCACAGACTGGTTCCGCAGGACTAAGGGCAATGTCTCCTCGTTGTATTTAAAAAAATAATCAAAATAAAAATGTGCAATGACTTTGAACTTTTAGGGGTGGAGATGCCAGATCCAAACAAAGAGTTGCCGGAACAGAACGGGTCCAAATGAGTGTTCCTGGATCTTCCAGGATCCGTCTCAAATTAACCACTGGCACTGCACACTTCATGTTCATGCTGCTGTTCGGCGTATTGTTTTTTATGCTACTAGTGCTTAGTGTTTTTAGTTAACTTTTTCTTAATTCATATCTTAGATCTTATTACTGATTTTCTTTTACATTTTGTATGTATGTATGTTTTATTTATTCATTTCATCCAAACAACAAATATAATACAATTTAAAGAAAAGAAAAAAGATATACAATCACAGAATTAAAATGAAAGGCAGCAGAAGAAGAATGAGTTCTTATATCTGCCCCTTGTCCCCAAAATATATTCAAAAAAAAATTACTATACAAAAGCAAGATGAATTAATAAAAATAAAAATTTAATACTTTTATTGGATGTAACTGGGACCCTGTGGGTTGCAAGATTGAATTACGGAAAATAAGCAGACACGTGGATCAGCTTTGTTGTTTCCTTTCACTTTCGTTCTTCTCACAGTCTGTACAGCATATTTTACCAATTAGTCTTAGACCGCCCTCTGGTGCCATTTCTATGCAATAACCTTTACCTCAGTTTCAACAGCAGAACACAACACTGTACATAATTTCATTCCACCACATGTGGCGTGTATGACAAATAAAGAACCTTGAATCCTTGAATGTGGGTTAGTGAAGCTAATTTCTTCAGTTAGTGTAATATGGGTTAGTGAAGCTAATTTCTTCAGTTAATGTAATGTGGGTTAGTGAAGCTAATTTCTTCAGTTAGTGTAATGTGGATTAGTGAAGC
>NC_056516.1:7261054-7261213 GCF_014905685.2 Nematolebias whitei | reverse complement strand
TAATGTGGATTAGTGAAGCTAATTTATTTAGTTAGTGAAGCTAATTTATTTAGTTAGTGTAATATGAGTTAGTGCAGCTAATTTCTTTAGTTAGTGTAATATGGATTAGTGCAGCTAATTTCTTTAGTTAGTGTAATGTGGGTTATTGAAGCTAATTTC
>NC_056516.1:7246412-7261044 GCF_014905685.2 Nematolebias whitei | reverse complement strand
GTTAGTGAAGCTAATTTCTTTAGTTAGTGTAATGTGGGTTAGTGAAGATAATTTCTTTAGTTAGTGTAATATGGATTAGTGAAGCTAATTTCTTTAGTTAGTGTAATATGGATTAGTGAAGCTAATTTCTTTAGTTAGTGTAATGTGGATTAGTTAAACTAATTTCTTTAGTTAGTGTAATGTGGGTTAGTAAAACTAACTTTTTCTTGTTCGCTGTGTGTGAATTCGGGACTTTCCCCGGATCATTCCAAGAAGGGGTCTCTGCAGGCAAATTCGGAAGGCGTATCTGGGCGCTCATATCTGATTGGACTATAGGAAAGTGGGCGTATCTGGGCGGTCATATCTGATTGGACGATAGGAAAATAGGCGTTTCTGGCCGGCCGGATCTGATTGGACGATAGAAAAATGGGCGTGTCTAGACGGCCACATCTGATTGGACGATAGAAAAATGGGCGTGTCTGGACGGCCACATCTGATTGGACGATAGAAAAAAAAAGGCTGAACGATAGAAAAAAAAAGGCTGAACGATAAAATGCCGTAACCACAGACACATGATGTCTAAAAACAAGGCGTTATTGGCAGATTGTGTTAACCACAGGCATATTATGTCTATGGTGTTAACCGGTTCGACATTAGCGGCGTCTCGGTTCGACATCGCTCCAGTATACTGCCGCGGCGTCTCCATAACTTCTTTTTTCGACTCTCTTAACATAGAACTTCCGGTTACATTTCAAAATAAGAGCAACATAACTGGGTAGTGGGGAGAGCTAAATGTTAGGTTTTTTTTTAATACCTAGCCATAACATTAAAAAAACAAATTCCATTTTGGTTGTTGAAAAATGTGAACAAAGTTACAATCGATTCATAAAGAAAGAAAAATATTAATGATACTTAAACTGGCCTTGGGACAAAGGAGGTTTCCTTTAACTTCACATTTTCTTGTTCAACCTGCAGTCACTACAGATGAGTGATTGTCAGTTTCTGTAAGATTTCTGCAACTGGAGCAGGTATTTCTGTTTACTGGTTAACTTCCTCAGCTGTCTCACATTTTAAAGGTCAACCCTACTCCATGTTTCAGTAGAAAACCAGCACATTTAGGAGTCAGTACATAACCAGACTTTTGGCCCTCACACCTGTACCCAGTTGCTCATGCTGCATGATGAGATCAGATTTATCCATATTTTAGAAATTACATTTAGCTTAGTCGACAAAACAATACAAATGAAGACCGTCTTAAAAAAACTCTTGGTTTTGCAGTAAGCAGCCTGATTTCAAACTGACATCTTGGCCAAAGGTAAAATAAAAATCTTTGTGTTCTCAGAAAAGTTGTTTCAGGACCTCCAATAAACTTATGTACACATCAAAGCACACAAGACAGATTCAGGAATTCTCTTTGTTTTCCAGATTTCACATTTGTTATTACCTTAAAACATACTCAGACAACATTTGATGCATCATTGAATTTTTTTTATTGTTTATTGGGACATCCATTTTTAGAAGTCATCGTAGCATCTGTTGGAAACACAAAACATAGTACAGTTAGGGTGTTGCTAGTTGTTACTTATTGTAATGTGTGGGCATCACAGTACAAGAGCTAGACTACTAACCCTGCATCCATGGCACAAAGTGGCTGCAGTACCCAGGAGGAATGGCTTCACTGTGGAAGGCCCTCAGCTCGCCTCTTTTGCCGCTGCCCCAGAAACCTGCAGCACAGTCTTTAAATTCTTCTCCACAGCTGAAGCAGACAGAAATGACATAAGGCTTTCTGTGCTCAGCCTGAAACTCTTCAGAATATTTCCTCCAGTTCACATCACCTGAAATTGTAATAAGAATATGATTAGATCACCAAGCACAACATTTTTACAAAATAGCAGTTCTACACGGCCTGGGCTGTTTTCCTTCCCCAATCTATTCAAAATGAATACCAAAAGGTAATTTTGATATTTTTTTCACAAGAAAAAAAAAGTTGATTTCCTAAAGTTTAACTATAAATGAAGGAATTTGTGCATTCAGGTAATTGAAAATTAAGTAATTTCTCTAACATCCAACCCATTTTAGCCACTGAGCCATACCAAACACTCATAATCTATTCTTGAATGAATTATTGACTATTATTGACAAATTACAGACTTATTATTGAATAAGTTATTACTCATTATTGAATCATTGACAATTTACACTCATGTTCGTGTTAACTCATGTTGCAACAAGGTCAGCAACTTTTGACTATTACTATGAACTATGTTAAACTTTGGAGGTGATTTATTTTGAAAGTCAACATCAGATGTTGGTCAACATTGTTGAGCAACATCTTGGGGTCTTCTAGAGTCAACCTGAAGTGAGAGTGGTTCCTGACATGGCAGAAAGACATAGATATAATTAACAGCTTTTATTTGTTTGTTTTTCAGCTAATAACAACTTTTATTTATTTGTTTTTCATATTTTTCAGTTATACACAGCTTTTAAATATTTATTTTTCAAGTATTAAGAACTTTTATTTTTAGCTTTTATTTTGAAAAGCAACACCCAGTTGTTGTAAACGTGCACAGTGAGAGCTGCTGTGGAGGCTCACTTTACCTCAGTGCGTTACAACAACAACGAGAGAACGGTCGAAACTATCGTGACCTACAATAAACGTACTTCAATAAAATGCATAAGTGAAAACATAACATACTTTATAAGTACAATAAATCATATTTCTTTGTCAAACATCGCAAAGAAACGTTACCTCATCAATGACTCGTGACTTTGAGGGTTACCCACAGCCAATCAGTGTTCGCCGCCGACAAACGCCTATTAAATACTGTTAGCCAATCAGTGTTCGCCGTCCATAAACGCCTATTTGCCAGAAACGCCCACTTTTGGTCTGCAGAGACCCCCTTCTCGATCATTCAGTCATCAACGTGTCATGAATCCGGAAGTTCAGTGTATTCAGTAGGAAAATGTCGTCAGTTGACATCAGAACCGCCTGTGGACCACCCAGCTGCTGAAAGCCCAGCCGAACCACCAGCATCACAGACTGAACATTAGGGCTGAGCACAGAGGTCGCCGGCAGCACAGGTTCTGCCTTCAGGCCAACAGTGTCGTGTACCGACCCAGCCAGGTTCAGTGCTGCAGAGAAGACCGACCCAACGATGTGAGGGGACCCCGGACCGAAATGAGCTGAACCGGCAGACCGGGGGACCACGAGCTCGGCTACACCACGGCAGCAGCTAGCTAGCTCGGCTAGCCGCTCGTCGCTGGACGAGCCCGGTTCTTTCGGATGTGGACCAGCAGCCTCCAGCCGCCAACCACGACGTGACAGGTGGGTTCGTCCGGAACGTTCCCCCGCGGCTTCGTGTCGGTCAGCCCGCGGTCTCTGGGCTCTCCCGTCCAGCTAACCGGACGGAGCCGTTTCTGCTATCAGGCGCCGGGACACACGCTACGTGTCACCGCCCGTGTGGTACTGGACCGGGCTGGTGGTTCTGACTGAAGGCGCTGGTGCAGAGAGGGCTAAATGTTAGCACGGAGCGGCGGGACTGCCGTCATGTGTCAGGCTCGGTTCTGTGGGTCCACGTTGTGTCCCGGAGGGAGGAGGGGACTGAGGGACAGCGGTGTCAGCTGGTGTCGGTGTTGGTTCCCTGCAGAGCTGCGCGAGCAGACCCGCAGGTGACAGGTGCTCTTGGTTCGGACCGGAAGTACAAATATAGTCAGCCGGTAATTGTGCTTCAGGTAAAGTAGAAATAACTCCTGTCTGCTACAAGAAGACTGTTTTAATGGATGTTTAACTTTAGAGCTGTGTCTGCGTCATGTTTTTTGCACGTGTTAGTTTGTCTGTTAGCAAAATATCTTTTGAACCAGTGGACATGTTTTAATGAAACTTTGAAAAGTTGTATCACCGAATGCACATCTATAATTGATTACCTTTTGGAGTCAGCCCCGTTCAAGATGGCCGCCACAGCTAGCAACCTTAACCAAGGCAAAGAATTGCTCTAACTCGCATGATTTTACAAGCGTTGAGCTAGAGCTGGGTGTGGTAGTAGCTGAGAGTCATCCTCGATGCATACACTGAGCTCCAACTGATCGCACGAGACGTCTGTTTTTAAAACGTTGTCGTAAACGTACGGTCAACACTTCTGGTCTGTTAGCAAAATATCTCCTGAAACACTGGAGGAATTGAACCAAAACTCTTGAAGTAATCACAAGGTGTGTGGTAGTAGCTGAGAGTCATCCTCAGCACAGGCTGCTACGTGCTCCAGGAGATGCTGCAGCTCTGTCATCGTTTGATCAGTCTAAAACTCTGGCATTAAAGGCAACGAGTGATATGCATTCCTTCTGGGAACACTGGTTTAGTGCCAGATCAGTTTCCAGTTGTAGAAACAGCCCTTTGGGTTCGCGGTTCTGTTTTCACGCTGTGGTTCAGAGGGCGTGGAGAACGGGCTTGTGTTTTAGACCATGTGAAGCTGAGCTGTCGTACAGTCAGAGTGGTCCAGTTTGCTGTGCAGGATTAATGCGCAGGTGGTATTTCTAATTGGTTTAGGTGTTTCTAATGCGGAGAACTGGCCGTGACCTCCTTCAGATTAGAGCTCATGAGGAACCTTGAACTCCACTCTGTTTGCTCATGGGCTGCTGGACTTTGGCTGGACAAACAGAGTTGCACTCAGAGGTCCGTTCTGACCCATGTCACCACTTCACACTCGTTTGGGTCAAACCTTAAACATAATGTGATTTCATGTTGCACTAGTCCTTCAGTTATCGCCGGGGTCACGTTCCAGACAACAGCGAAGCAGGAACACTGTGTTTCTTTAAGTATTTATATATATTTTAAGGCTTTATAAACCCTTCCCACACGCTTGCAATATGCACTGTACAGTTCTGCAAAATGTTACTCAGCAGCTCTGCAGGACAGCAGCGTGCTGGTGAAGATTCTCAGTCGTCCAGGACGTGGTACATCCTGGACGACTTTGTAACTTGAGCCCCACACTCTCTGTTCTTTGAACTGAGAAAGATTCTCGGATGAGAAGCGAAACGAAATAAAGTCCGGTTGTTTTTGTCTTGAACTTTTTTGAACAGCAGCTTGGTTCTGGTTCTGCGGACCTACCCTGCAGCGATGAAGCCCGCCGCCCCGTCCAAGTTGATGTGTGGATTACTGAGCTGCTGGATTATTTGCAACTTTCCTGCCAGTTCTGTCAGCTCAATAGAAAGATTGTTAGTTCTGACTTTGCGCTGCAAAATTATCCCATTTCGGCAGATAGCAGCGGCTGGAAGCACTGTGTGCTTCTGGGAAGTGTAGTTCTT
The DNA here is from genome assembly GCF_014905685.2 of Nematolebias whitei. Classification (NCBI taxonomy): domain Eukaryota; kingdom Metazoa; phylum Chordata; class Actinopteri; order Cyprinodontiformes; family Rivulidae; genus Nematolebias; species Nematolebias whitei. Next base: position 7,255,767 of record NC_056516.1, on the reverse strand, counting down.
TTGACTGGTGTTACAGTACAGGCTTACTGAAAGAAAACTACAAAAGGGCGACGCCTGTCCGAAGTTTTTTTTGTTTAACTTTTTATGCCGTACTGTCCCAGTCACATGAGTAATACACTGCCTGGACAAAATAAAAAAAGTTGCCACCTGGATTTAACTAAGCAAACGGGTACGAGCCTCCTGTTGGATAATTACTGCATGGGCAAGTTATTTATCCCCAACTGGTGCAATGAGTTGCTTCTCATTTCTTAAACAACCATGTTGAAAGGCACATCATGTGGTCGTGGAAAAGATGTCAGTCTGTTTGAGAAGGGTCCAATCATTGGCATCAAGCAGAGAAAACATCTAAGGAGGTTGTAGAAACCACTAAAACTGGGTTAAGAACTGTCCAACACATTATTAAAAACTGGAAGGACAGTGGGGACCCATCGTCTTCCAAGAGGAAATGTGGCCGGAAAACAATCCTGAATGATGGTGACCGGTGATCACTTAAATGTTTGGTGAAATCAAAGAGAAGTAAAACAACAGTAGCACTCAGAGCTGTGTTTAATAGTGAAAGTAAGAACATTTCCACATGAACTATGTGAAGGAACTCAAGGGATTGGGACTGAACATCTGTGTAACCTTAAGAAAACCACTAACCAGTGAGGCTAACTGGAAAAAAAGGCTTCAGTTTGCTAGGGAGCATAAAGATTGGACTCTGGAGCAATGGAAGAAGGTCATGTGATCTGATGAGTCCAGACTGACCCTGTTCCAGAGTGATGGGCACATCAGGGTAAGAAGAGAGGCAGGTGAAGTGATGCACCCATCATGCCTAGTGTCTAGTCATCAATTCAAGATCTTGGTGAACAATTAATCAACACTGGATGAAACAGATCTTGTGACATTGTAGAAGTTTATTGAAACAATGACACAGTGAATGCATGATGTAATCAAAGCTACAGGAGGTCCAACGAAATATTAGTGACCTTTTTTTTTTGGTGGCGACTTGTTTGGGGACCAGTCAGTGTATTAAAGTTGACAATCGTGTACATTTTTTTCCTTGTGTACAATCTTACTTTGAAAAACCGCGAAAGAGCGAATCCGCACAAGTCAGACTGCAAAGTATCGATGGACTACTGTCATTTTGTCTGAAAGGGTTGGAGATGACTCTAAAAACCACCTACGAACCTTTGGGCTCCTGGTGTTTTTCAGTGAGTTATTCTTTTAGCCTGCTTTATTTCTAAATCTATAAACATGTGTTGGTTCTTTATCGAGTATAAAGAGTTTTGGGCTTGGGGGTATATCTCAGTCTTTGGACCTGTTGAATACTTTTCACTTCTTGCCAAATACAGATGTAGACTGTATCGTTTTCCACGTCACATTTAATACACATCTGGAACGTCTGCTGTATTTATTCAGTTTTTCTGGGGCATTGTATGTTCGCACTAACCAGTTGTACTGCAGTAATTTCAGGCGAGTACTAGTAGTACTGTCTCCATGCTTCCAGGCACTCCACAGATGTCTGTGTACATCCATCTACCAGACATCTATATATTTAGAGACTACACCTCAGAGTGTTCACGGTCATGAGTTTTTTTCACTGGACATTAAAGAGTTATCTATTGTTTGACCATGTTGTGATCTGATAAAACTTCTCAGCTGTAAGTATTTAAAGTAGTGATTACAGGGTATATTACATTCATCAAGTATCTCTTCAAGTTTCCAGCTCTGATCATTTTGAGAGGAAATTTGTTGCACTCGTGTTTTTGGACATGGAGACGGCACGAACGTGCTGATTGATGTTTCTGTTTTGTTTTCAGGACGATGGCTGAAAGATAACCTCAGCTGACTCGCGTATCGCCAGCCCCCACCTCCCGTCACAGCTCATGGGACTTCATGGAGGGCAGACGTCTTGCTTTTGTTTTAAACGGACCGACTGTCGGCTAATCGTCAGAATGAAGTCCTAACCATGTGAGCAAACTCCCAGCCCACCTGAGATTCCTTTGATTTGTGCCACTTGTTCCCTACCAGATCCATATCCCTAGTGTTGTTGGGCCATGGTTCGCACTAAAGGTTCTATCATCCTGTGTGGTGCTTTCCTCTTTGTGGCCTGGAACGCTTTGCTTCTGCTCTATCTTTGGGGCCGACCTCCCATCGGCCGGCTCGGAGAGGGCGGAGGAGCCGAACCCGGCGGAAAGGAGGAGTGGGGTATCGGCATGGAGCGAGCGGGTCGAGTCAACCTGGCTGAGGAGATGATTCGGCTGGCAGAGGAGGTGGAAGTTCAGCTGGATACCCAGAAGAAGCTCCTAAAGCAAATTGAAAGCCACAGATCGGCGTGGGCTCAGCAGGAGAGCGTTGGGAAACGAGACATGGATTCTGTGAAGGAGGTGGTTGTTCGGCCGCAGCTGCTGAAAACTCCAGATTTTCTTTTAAACGATCTGAATATCGGACCGGACACTGACGCAAAACATTCACAGAGAGCAGATTGGACAGCAGCTCCCAGCTCGCACCCAAAGAACTCCCAGGAGCAGCTTCAGAACGCTGAAGTGACGAGTCCGGCTCCCAGCCCAGAACCCGTCATCCCCATCCTGGTCATCGCCTGCGACAGGGTCACCGTGAAGAGGAGCCTCGACAGACTCATCCAGTACCGCCCCTCTGCAGAGCTCTACCCCATCATCGTGAGCCAAGACTGCGGTCACGCTGAGACGGCCCGTGTGATTGGATCGTACGGCGATCAGGTGATGCACATTAGCCAGCCGGACCTGTCGGACATCCGAGTCAGGCCGGAGCACAGGAAGTTTCAGGGCTACTACAAAATCGCCCGACATTATCGCTGGGCGCTGAGCCAGGTGTTCACCACCCTGTCTCAGTCCACGGTGGTCGTCGTGGAGGACGATCTGGAGGTGAGTGCCGTGCAGAAGTAGGTTTCTGAGAAAAGTTTTAATCAGTATCTTACATGTCGAAGATGTCTCTTAGAACAACCTCGGTTTGATGACCTTCAGCAAAACATTATTCAAAACACACAAACTGATTTATTTAGTTTTATTTCAAAACAAAGACTCTTACATTTGTTGGCAAAATAATATTTTATATTGCTTAACCCTCGTGTCGGGAAAATCAGCCACACATTTATTTGTCTGTTTTTATATATTTATTTATTTTTGTGCAGTCAATAAACACGATTTGTTTTCCTGACAAAACCGTAAAATTCTTCTATTTTTATTTTTATTTTGTCAGAATGTTTTCGGGTGCTCTCATAACGTCACAGTAACTTCACTACATTCTCGTGTTCCTGAGGGGAAAATTAAAAATGAACTGTAAATACAACTTTTAATGACATGTTTATCAGATCATTAAATAATGCTTTCCTCTCGGTAATGTTTTTTATTTTCCTCTATTCCTACACTTTAGCTTTTTATATTAGCCCACTAGGTGGTGCTCTGATACTGTATGTCAGACTGGTCCAGGACACGTATGAGGACAGCAGGACAGTGGTGAGTGTAGGAGTGACAGATAGCTTCAAGCTGGAGGTGGGAGTGCATCAAGGATCGGCTCTGAGCCCCTTCTTGTTTGCTCTGGTGATGGACCGACTAACAGATGAGGTCAGGGGAATCCCCGTGGACTATGATGTTTGCAGATGACACTGATCGTGGTGAGAACAGGGAACAGGTGGAAGAGAACTTGGAGAGTTCATCAGACCACAAGCCCCCCCACCCCAAAGATTTTGTCATTTTTAACGTGGCATTGTGTTTTTGTGCCATTTTAAAAATGGCACAAAAACTTCAGAACAAGTTCCGTGCTGAAAAGCAAGTAGGACGTGTCAGCCTGAGAGGAAAGTCTGCAGCCAGGACTTCAGGACCAAAGTATCACGAGCTCATTGCTGGACATTTTAGATCTTTTTGGATCTTTATTTTCTCTGTTTATTCTTTTCCTTTTTTTAAATAATTTTGTGTTTTGTTGGACATCCAATAACTGAAGAAGTTTTTCATACAAACTGATGTGGATTGGTTTTTGGTTTCCTGGTTTCCTGGAACGGTCACTGAAAGAAGAAAGTCCACCTACTGTAAATGAACTCCTGGGGTTGTAGACAGGACTGGTCTGGTCCTCAGGTTCTGAAAGTGACCAAATGTAAACTGAAGTGAACACAGATGCTCAGCTCACACACCGTGTGGTTACTCACTTAACTGAAGTGAAGACAAAATAGAAATCTGAGCCCAGCTCCTGACCCAGCAGCTTGTAGAACCTCCTCCAGAACCAGAACCTCAGTAGTTCTCTGTAGGACTTCATCTCTCTCATGGTTGTGGAGGAGTTCTGGACCACTCTTCTTTCCATCATTGAGGTTTCTCCTCAGCTCTCTCTATATTTCTATCAGGTTGAGGTTCTGGACTCTGACTGGACCACTGCAGCACCTTGGTTCTGTTCTTTCTGACCCGTTCTGTTGTAGATCAGCTGCTGTGTTTGGGCTCATGGTCCTGTTGGACCCAGTTTGGTCCAAGCTTCAGCTGTTGGACAGATGGACTCACATCTGACTCCAGAACCTTTTGGTCTACAGAGGAGTTCTGGTCCACTCAGTGACTGACAGGAGCCCAAACCATCAGCCTCCACCACCGTGCTGACAGCTGAGGAGCTGCTTGCTGCAGTGCATTCTGGGTAAACATCAGTCCTTTGGTCTGGTTCTGGTCCAGGAGTCTTGTGGTTCCTTCAGATGAAACTTTACGCCTGAGTCGAGCGGCCATCTTGTTTTTAGACAGAAGAGGTTTCTCCTGCAGCCCTTCAAACAAACCAGACCTGTCTGTTTCTGTCCTGACCTTTGACCTGCTGCCTGACTGTAGAGTGAGATGGAGCTCCTGGGTTTTTATTAATAATATTTCTCGGAGCACAGTCACGTTTTCTTGTCACCTCATCTATTGTGTAAAATCCTTGGATGACATCATCTCTGACCAGATCTCACTAATGTGCATCTCTTTTCCCCTTTAGGTGGCTCCAGACTTTTTTGAGTATTTCAGAGCGCTGTATCCCATCCTGCGCTCCGACCCCACCCTCTGGTGCGTTTCTGCCTGGAACGATAACGGCAGAGACGCCTTGGTCGATGCGTCCAAAGTCGACCTCCTTCATAGAACAGACTTCTTTCCTGGCCTGGGCTGGATGCTGCTCAAAGAGCTGTGGGAGGAACTGGAACCAAAATGGCCCTCGGCCTTCTGGGATGACTGGATGCGCCAACCCGAGCAGCGAAGGAACCGCTCCTGCATACGGCCCGAAATCTCTCGGACTATCACCTTTGGCAGGAAAGGTGTGAGTTTAGGTCAGTTCTTTGACCAGTACCTGCGCTACATTAAGCTAAACACAGAGTTCGTGCCTTTCACTAATCGGGACTTGTCTTATTTACTAAGAGAGAACTATGACGAAACGTTCATCAAGGACATTTATAGTGCCCCGTTGGTGAAGATCGAAGACCTGCAGCAGGGGGGCAGGTTGAGAGGACCTGGACCGTACAGGGTGAAGTACTCCAGCAGGGACAGTTTTAAGGCTTTTGCTCGAAACTTGGGGGTGATGGACGACCTAAAATCTGGAGTTCCTCGTACGGGTTACAGGGGGGTGGTTAGCTTCCAGCACCGGGGCCGAAGGGTGTTCTTGGCTCCACCAGAAGGGTGGACCCACTACGACATCAGCTGGAGTTGAGAATAATGGAGTGGAAGAGAAACAACCTCTCAGACCAAAGAATAGTGCAGACCCGTGAAGACGGATTATTCACCAGGAGCCTGAACGGTAAAAACTGCTTCAGATCAGCTGTCGGCAGTGTGCCTTGGTTTCTGGGCCCAGTTCGTTTTATCACAGCAAAAGGAAACTACCAGACAGTCCAGTCCAAAAGTACCGGACCAGCAGAGCCAGTTCCTTTTAGTTTTGTTGCTCAGCTAAATCATTTAGCATCAAAACTCAAGTACAGGAGAAAAAAGCAGCACTTCTCTTTTTAATTCCCACTTTTTACCTCCAGATCTGTGTAGGAGAACAGATGGGTGTCGTCTGAGGGTGATTGTTCCAACTGAACGTCTCCTCTCACTCTCAGCCCTGGGCTTTGTTGTTCTGGCTCCAGTAGATGTTCAAAATAAAGATAAATCCCCATTAGAGGCATCGAAGTTTCCATCCCTTCTTCATGGGCCTGAGAGTCCGCTGTAATGGTTTATTTAAACCGTTCTTCTTCCAAAAGAGAACAGTTGTACAACTTCAGTGAATTTTAAAGCAAGGATCGGTGCACAGGTTTGAACTAACTGCTCAGAATTATACATACAGGCTCAGATATTTACATACACCCACTAATATTTGGTTAAATGTCACACCTCAGCCTCAGACGGAAGGATTTCCTGGCGCAGACTACACTTTCAAACATTCTCCATCTTCTACCTCTTATCTGTAGCCGTTAGCAGGTCCAGGAGAGAAACCCAGACCTCCGTCTCCCCAGAGGTACTCTCCAGCTCCTCCTGGGGGGAGCCGAGGTATTCCCAGATCAGAGAAGATGCACGATCCTTCCAGAAAGTTCTGGGTCTGACCCAGAGTCTCTTACCAGTGGGGCATGTCCAGAAAACCTCCAAAGTGCAGCATCCAGGAGGCTGAACCTCTTCAGCGGACTCCTTTAGATGCAGAGGAGCAGACTGTACTCAGAGCTCCCCAGGGTTAGGTTGGCCCTTTGGAAGGTCCACTCACTCCAGGATATTAATGTTGGTTTGATCCAATCAGAGACTGGTTCTGATGGGATCATGGTCCTGTTGGAACACCCAGGTGTGTCCAACCTTCATCCGTGAAGCTGTCGATCTGAGGTGAAGCTGAAGAATTTGGAGGTCGTCCTCCATTATTTCATTTACTTTATGGAATGCACCACAGCATGATGCTGCCGCCACCATGCTTGGCAGTTGGTCCATTGTTGTTGGGTTTGGAACCTTGACTCCTCCAAGCACACTTGTTGTTATTGTTGCCAAACTGCTCGATCTTACAACTTCTCTCCAGAAGACATTTGGCTCGTCCATCAGGCTTGAAGGTGTCTCTTTAGGAGCGTTTACTTTTATTTGATCTTTTTGTCAGCAGCCTGTCGGTGCATGGCAGTGCTGAGCCTTGGAGGTTCTGGTTGTTCCTGAACATCTGAGCCAGGTTCTTTTCATCTGGTGGGTTTGATCAGTCCATTGAGTGCTGTTGGACCGTTATTACGTTGACCGTGAGAAACTGCCAGCTGCAGTCGATCATGATCACTAGCAGCGCTCGGTAAAAGATTTAGCTGAATGTATGTAGTTCATGTTTGAGCTTGTATGTATATTTTTGAGCCTAAACATCCACAGTAAATTACAGCTTGTTTGTTCAATTCTTGTTTTTTTTTTTTAAAGAACGGTTCAAATAAAACCTTAAAAGCCCAGAATCTGAGATTTATGCCCCTGATGAGTGGACGGAGCGTCTACAAACAAAAACCAGGTACCTGAAACTAAAACCTCATCTAATATTTATCATTTTGTCTTCGAACCAAATGAACGGAAAACAAAACTAAAGGAAGTGGTTGTGGCTGCTCGGTTGGAGGCTGGGTCATCTGTAGCCTCTGAGAGGTCCTCCTGGATCACTTTGTTAGTTATTAATGAAACTTCCAGTTTGTTGTGAGAGAAGCGTTGGATTTGATGATCCGGTCACTTTCAGAGCGTATGACACTAATTAATGTTTAATCTGAGCCTCAACGATGTTTAGATGTTTAACAAAGTCAGAGCTGAGGCTGTTAGAGATGAAGGTAACGCAGATCCAAACTCCTCTCCAGAACCAGCACGCAGGACTTCAAGACTCTTTAAGTCGCCGTACCCTGACGGAGCAGAGGTCTTCGCATTTCCTACAGGAAGTGCGTTGAGCCTCGTTGGGACGGTGCCAGATTCTCCTCATGGAGGATCTCCTCCCCCGCTCGGAGCAGGTTTTACAGCTCTAACTTTAGACGGTTGTACGATGGTGTTCAGGTGAAGCTTGAAGGATTTTAAGTGTCTTGAAGTCTGACTTCAGGTCAGGCTGAACCATTTATGAAGTGCGAACGCTCCGAGGCCCCCGGTACCGGGGAGGTTGTGGTTCTGACAAAGCTGAGAGGCAGCTGGAGGAAGGATTATCACTGTACTGTAACTCGCTCTCTGTGGGGATGTACAAAACCACTGCCTGATTTGTTTATAACTTTAATACCGTGTAAATAAAATCAACTATTTTGATATTTGTCTGCCTTGTGAAGAAGTTCTTTCATTCAGAGTGGAACTAACCCTCGCCTCGTGGATTTACGTCATATTTTTGCCAGCTTGTCTGTAAAATTTGTAATTGAGGAGGAATTTAAATGAAAGTCTTACAAAAGGAATCACATCTGCATCTCAACAGCAATGGGAGTTTAGCCAATTCAAGATGGCCGCTACAACTAATCCACCTTAGCCAACACAAAAATAACTTGACTCAGGTCAGTATGACTGATACTGAGTTAGAACTTAGTGTGGGAGTAGCAGAGAGTTGCTCTAACACAGAGGTTCCCAACCCTGGTCCTTGAGGAACACCATCCTGCATGATAACAGCTAAAGCATGCAGGACAGTGTTCCTCCAGGACCAGGGTTGGGAACCACATCCTCTGAGAGGTAACAGCTCATGCTAGGCCACCAACACGTGTTACAGCAGCTCCGATTATTGAGACTGAACTTGATTAACAATGTCTGGATTCTAACAGTTACAACTCTGCTTCTCATCATACGATGATCTGAGAGACGAAGAAAACTACTAACCTCAAATCCTCATCCACGTGGACCCGGTGGTGCAGTCATTTAAACCTTCAAGTTCAAAGGTCATCATAATCGAACCTCATTTAGTTTTTGATAACGTTCTTCTTGCTTCAAGTTTTAAACGTGAGGTTTCAGTTTATTATGGGTCCTGCTGGCTCTAGGACACAGCAACATCAAATAAGTTGTTCAGTAAACTGCCTGGTTTTATAAAGGACTTCACAGTTAAATGCCTACTACAGAAAAAACAAGAGGCTTCCATTTTGGTGTGTGGCTGCATATATACTGTATGCATATGTGTATACTGTGTGTATATTAATATATATACATGTGTGTGTATATATATATATATGTATATATGTATATCCATCCATCCATTATCGATACCCGTTTATTCCGTTTTGGGTCACGGGGGTCGCTGGTGCCCATGTCCAGCAATCACTGTGCGAAGGGCGGGGTACACCCTGGACAGGTCGCAAGTCCATCACAGGGACACATAGAGACAAACGAGACAAACATCCATTCACACGTTCACTCACACCTAGGGACAATTTAGAGTTACCAATCAGCCTAACATGCATGTTTTTGGACTGTGGGAGGAAACCGGAGTA
>NC_056516.1:7244266-7246312 GCF_014905685.2 Nematolebias whitei | reverse complement strand
ATATATATATATATATATAAATGTATATGTATATATATGTATATATGCATATATATATATATATATATACAGGTGTGTATATATATATATATATATATATAATCCATCCATTATTTCCCACTGATGCACTTTACAGGAAGGGTCAGAGCAGACTCTACCTGCTGAGGAGACTGAGGTCTTGGAGTGCAGGGGGTGCTCCTGAAGACCTGCTTTGACTCGGTAGTAGTATCAGCCATCTTCTATGGTGTTGTGTGTTGGAGCAGCAGCTTATCATCAGCTGAGAAGAAGAAGCTAGATAAGCTCATCAAGAAGGCCAGCTCTGTGCTTGGACGCCCCCTGGACCCAGTGCAGGTGGTGGGAGACAGAAGGACTCGAGCTAAAATAACATCATTGCTGGACAACGTCTCCCACCCCATGCATGAAGCTGTTGCTGAACTGGAGAGCTCGTTCAGTGACAGATTACTGCACCTAAATGCACAAAGGAACCGCAGGTCCTTCCTCCCAGCAGATGTTAGACTCTACAACCATCACTGCTCCCAACAAACTCAATAAGGATTAAATACATGCTGACCTCTGCTAAAACACACACTCTGCCTGTAATACTGTACTGTCAATAGTCTGTCATTCTCAATGTTCCAATACATATTGAACATTATTATTGATATTGTTTATCTTATTTCTTATATATTGTATTGTTTATTAACATTTTAGGAACTTTTGTGTGAAATCTTTAAATCTTTTTATCTTTTTATCTGTTGCTGCTGATACACTGGAATTTCCCATCCGTGGGACAATAAAGGCTGGTTCTATTCTATTCTATTCTATTCTATTATCCCGAAGTCTGGTCGCGGGGACAGCAGCTTGAGCAGGGAGGCCCAGACATCTCTTTCCACATCCACCTTTTCTAGCTCTTCTGGGGGGACCCCAAGGTGTTCCCAGGCCAACCGAGAGACATGGTCTCTCCAGCATGTCCTGGGTCTTCCCCGGGGCCTCTCCCCAGTTGGACATGTCCGAAGCACCTCCCTAGGGAGGCGTCATGGGAGCATCCTTACCAGATGCCCGAACCACAACTTGCTCCTCTCGATGTGGAAGAGCAGTGGTTCTACTCTGAGTCTCTCCCGGATAACTGAACTTCTCACCCTATCTCTAAGGGAGAGTCCAGCTACTTTGGAGGAAACTCATTTCAACAGCCTGTATCCATGATCTCATTCTTTCAGTTTCTATCCAGAGCTCTTGACAATAGGTGAGAGTAGGAACGTAGACTGACCGGTAAACCGAGAGCTTAGCCTTACAGCTCAGCTTTCTCTTCATCACAACGGACCGGTACAGAGTCCGCAATACAGCAGATGCTGCACCAATCCGTCTGTCAATCTCACGCTCCATTCTTCCCTCACTCGTGAACAATACTCCGAAATACTTGAACTCCTCCACTGGAGGCAGAACCTCAACCTCAAGAGAGCAATCCACCCTTTTCCAACTGAGGACCATGGCCTCAGAGTTGGAGGTGCTGATTCTCATCCCTGCCGCTTCACACTCTGCTGCGAACTGCTCCAGTGAGAACTAAAGATCACGGTGCAATAACACCCAACAGGACCACATCATCAGCAGAGATAGAATCCTGAAGCCACCAAACCAAAATCCCTCCACCACCTGGCTGCACCAAGAAATTCTGTTCATAAAAGTTATGAACAGAATTGGAGACAACGGGCAGCCCTGGTGGAGTCCAACTCCCACCCTGAAGGGGTCTGACTTACTAAGGCAATGTGAACCAAACTCTCGCACCGCTTGTATAGGGACCGAACAGCCTGTAAGAACTGGCCCCAATTCTATACACACAGAGCACCCACCACAGTATACTCTGAGAAACATGGTTGAATGCCTTCTCCAAGTCCACAAATCACATGTATACTGGATGGGCAAACTCCCATGACCCCTCGAGGACCCTAGTGAAGGTAAAAAGCTGATCCCGTGTTCCATGGACAGGACAGAACCCACAATTTTCCTCCTGGATCTGAGACCAGCGATTGGTCTCGCTGTTCCAGTACC
>NC_056516.1:7240634-7244166 GCF_014905685.2 Nematolebias whitei | reverse complement strand
GGTACTGGAACAGCGAGACCAATCGCTGGTCTCAGATCCAGGAGGAACAATGTGGGTTCTGTCCTGTCCATGGAACACGGGATCAGCTTTTTACCCTCACTAGGGTCCTCGAGGGGTCATGGGAGTTTGCCCATCCAGTATACATGTGATTTGTGGACTTGGAGAAGGCATTCAACCATGTTTCTCAGAGTATACTGTGGTGGGTGCTCTGTGTGTATGGAATTGGGGCCAGTTCTTACAGGCTGTTCGGTCCCTATACAAGCGGTGCGAGAGTTTGGTTCACGTTGCCTTAGTAAGTCAGACCCCTTCAGGGTGGGAGTTGGACTCCACCAGGGCTGCCCGTTGTCTCCAATTCTGTTCATAACTTTTATGGACAGAATTTCTTGGTGCAGCCAGGTGGTGGAGGGATTTTGGTTTGGTGGCTTCAGGATTCTATCTCTGCTCTTTGCTGATGATGTGGTCCTGTTGGGTGTTAATGCGCCGTGATCTTTAGTTCTCACTGGAGCAGTTCGCAGCAGAGTGTGAAGCGGCTGGGATGAGAATCAGCACCTCCATCTCTGAGGCCATGGTCCTCAGTTGGAAAAGGGTGGATTGCTCTCTTGAGGTTGAGGTTCTGCCTCCAGTGGAGGAGGTCAAGTATCTCGGAGTATTGTTCACGAGTGAGGGAAGAATGGAGCGTGAGATTGACAGACGGATTGGTGCAGCATCTGCTGTATTGCGGACTCTGTACCGGTCCGTTGTGATGAAGAGAAAGCTGAGCTGTAAGGCTAAGCTCTCGGTTTACCGGTCAGTCTACGTTCCTACTCTCACCTATTGTCAAGAGCTCTGGATAGAAACTGAAAGAATGAGATCATGGCTGTTGAAATGAGTTTCCTCCAGAGTAGCTGGACTCTATATATTTAGTTTCTGTATATTTAGTTGATGTTTTTCTTAGTTCATATCTTAGATGTTATTACTGTTTTTCTTATACATTTTATTGTCGGATGTAACTGGGACCCGGTGTACATAATTTCGCTCCACCACATGTACCACATGAGGTGCGAATGACAATAAAGAAACTCTGACTCTGACTCTGACTCTTTTATTCAAAATTTTCTGGGGGAGAACCCCACCCCATAACCCCCCCCCCCCCTCGCCCGACCACCCGCTATTTGCATTTTGGCATGATCGGTTTACAAATGTCAATAAACCTGATGTCTGATGATGCATGGCAGACTACCAGCTTTAATAAAGGTGAAGCCTAATCAAAGTTCTCCTCCACAGCTGGAAATACAAGGACTGAACTCCTGCTTTAAAAATCAAGCTAAAGATGATAATGTGTAACCAAAAGTGTTTTACTGTCTTACTAATAATCAACAAATAATCAACTAATGAAAGTATTGATCTTTAAGAAATTGTATAATCTATTGTATGATTGTGTGATTTACTTTTACTTGTGAAGTGTTGAAGTTGAAGAGCAGTGCTCAGGCCTCATGTAATAGTGAACAGGCCCAGACATGTCCACATAGGACAAGCCTGGGCTTGCCTCGAGCAGTAGAAGAAAACAAGAAGTCATGGAGTTCAAACTCAGCTCATCACATGATGACGCATCTTTGAGCAAAACAAAGTTCTGGAAAGTACCAGAGAACTGGTCTGAACCGGTTGAGGTGCAAAACAGCAGATAAGTTACTGGAAAAGAGATGATGTAATTTTCCAAAACCCCTCCTTAAGAGGAGGAGGGAAAAAGAAGTCTTTAAATACAGACCGAACGGATTGAACTTGGTCAATGCAGAGTTGGAAGCCGAGTTGAAGAGCTGAACAGAAGGTACTACAGCAGAGAGCAGTTAGAGGATCAGAGACGCCCGAAAGAAGTTGGATTATCTCGGTTTGGGACAGGGCTGGGGATCTACTTCTTTTTCCACCGAAATGGGATTGGATTAGGTCTCCACTTGCAACAACAGACTGAAGAGGGGTCCTACTTCTAAAAGCTTGACCCGGGCCCGTCCAAACTCTGAATTCTTCAATTTGGCGTAGATTGCTCCTGCCCTGGGTAAGGCCCGTATCTCCCTCCTGGAGAACGGGAAATATGCTGTTTACTGACCCAAAGATTCTCTGAGAGACACCTCAGAATCATGGTAAGCGGACTACCCTGTCCTTCTGGTCTAAATAAATTAATTCATCAGATTAGAAATTTAGTGTACAGGACAAATTCAAGAATATTAAATTGGATGTTAGTGGGATTTGCTCGAAGGTGCTTCTGGTTCATGAGGGAGTTGAGAGAGAACATCTTTTGGCTTGATTTGTGAAAGGTCTATGTGAAGGCAGTATCTACAAATCCTCAAGGGCTCTTGAGTTTAGAATTCCTCAGATAATAATCATCGCCTCACTTAGGGAAGAAAGTGTATCCTATGTACTCATGAAATTTAATCATTATAAAATTGTGCCTGATGCTGTATCCCTTGCTAAAACTATTGATTAAAGCAACGCAAAATGAATAATTCTGGACTATTATTTCACCCTTAATGAACAAAAACATGGTAATGCTTGGTTCTCTTAACAACACCAATAAAGGAGGTTTTGACAGGTTTATTAGCTACAGAGTGACAACACCCTTGTGCCCATTTCCAGGGCCCTAAAAATTACCAGAACAGTTAACAATTGCAACGCTAAAGTAAGAGGTGAGCGGCCACAACGCGAGTTTCTCTGGACCAGAAGATCCATCCCTGCTGTTTGGAGGTTCGAGGTAACAGAGTGACATTAGGGTGTGACTCACGGATTTAAGGTCGTTAATATTCTGGATGAATCACCTCGCCGCAGCCTTAATGAGGCTACTTTAGACAGCTACAGGTAATACCACGGCGCTGAAGTAAGCTTCCGGACCCCTTGGAGGAGAGGCTGCAAGCAAAGGTGCTTATCGCTACTTCCAGTGGTTACCTTTGCTTATCGGAAAGCAGACACAAATTAAGCCCTGGTTACAAGTAGTTGGGCGTGCACTTGAATGACAACATCAGCTGGGGCAAAAACACTACCAGCCTGATCAAGAAATCAAATCAGCAGCTATACTTCCTCAGGCAGCTGAGGCCTGCTGGACTAAGAAGCTCAGTCCTCACCTCCTTCTACAGAAGTGAAGTGGAGAGCATCCTGAGCTCCAACATCAGAGTCAGAGAGATTTATTTATCATTCGCATCTCATGTGGTACATGTGGTGGAATGAAATTATGCACGCTGGGTCCCAGTCACATCCAACAATAAAATGTAAAAGAAAAACAGTAAAAAGATCTAAGATATGAACTTAGAAAAACATTATCTAAATAATACACTAAGCACTAATAGCATAAAAACATTATGTCGAACAGCAACTAGAATATGAGTCTGTGTGAGCAGATCAGCAGCAACATGAAACAGATCAGCAGCAACATGATGTGATTTTTCACAGTAATTATCCTGGTGAGAGATTCATGAGTCTAACATCCTCAGGGTAGAAGCTGTTCCTCAGTCTATTGGTTCTAAACTTAATGTTCCTCAACCTCCTTCCGGAGGGAATCAGGGCAAAA
>NC_056516.1:7238815-7240534 GCF_014905685.2 Nematolebias whitei | reverse complement strand
TATATTATAAAGTTGTTTGTTATAATCAGATCTTGAGTGGGTGGCTGAGTGCTGGAACAAATGGCAGAAACCACATCGTGCCAGATGACCCGCTTTGGTGGTTCCATCTGTGGACAAGCCTGAACCCCAGACCGTCACCATTCTGTCCTGTGAGGGTTTCTGGGTGTAGCTCGGAGGTGATGGGCTTCACCTGCCACAGGGATGCAGAAGGAGCAGCGCGGGCATTGGACGCTGTCGGACAATCCCGGGAGAGGAAGGACGTTCCCACACTCCGGGCAGAAGTTCGGATCCCCTCCAGAACGGAACATTCCTGCTGGGTCAAGTGTGCCTGGTGGTTCTGTAACAGAATGAATGCAATAAATAAAAAAATACAAGAATAACTTCTAAACTAACACATGAAGCCTGTAAATATGGATGTAGACACTCGAAACAGCAGTTAAATCAGCTGGACTAATCTAAAAAAGTTCAATCTGGTCCTCTGGACATTCAAAAATAAAAATTGTAGAAACGTTTCGTACGCATGTTCAATCTCAGTAACATGTTTCCAAACTTTACATTCGCCTTCAGACAAGTCAAACTCTTTTTATTTCAACACAAATATCACTTTAGCTCCAGTTTAACTTACCAATCGTCTGCAGTTTACAGCATGTGCTTATTTAAATAAAGGTCGAATGAATGAAAATTTAATTCGGAAACATTTCTTCCTCGTTACGGGGTCCTACAGCAGCTCGCCGTCGCTTCCTGATGACGTCAACAGCTTCGCCGTGTTTAAAAAAAAGTTTTAATCAACGTCACAAACATTTGTCTGTCAGGGGTATATTAACAGGTACAAAGGAAATAGTGTTCAAGTATAAAAAATAACAAGACAATATATTTACAGGGTATACAGATAAATTCACATTAAGTTTATCTGAGTTCATTTCCTTTTTGTTTTCAAGTCCTGTGCTGCTGTACATGTAAAGTTCTGCTGAAGTGGGTTCTGCTTGGAGTTGGAGTTTGACCACTTTTTCTTGCGAATGTGAAATTTTCCCAGGACAAGTAGAAGTTGGTTGAAGTAGATCAAGTCTTTCCATGTTCTTATCGTCGAAGCATAATATAATGTCTTTCTTTAGAAGCCCCATAACGCTAGTGGAATATGGAGATCACAAAAAACATGCTCCAACAAACTTAGAAGAACATGTCTACAGAAAATTACTTTATGTCCCGGTAGATTTTTTTGGTCTTCTATATTTGAAGAAGTTAACTGGAAGCAAGTTTGGTTAAACGGTAACAATTTTGCATAACAAACAAAGTTAAAGAGGTTTCGTATAAAATTATTCATAATGTATACCCTGTTAAAAGAAAAAACAAACAAATGGAAAGATTTAAACTTGATATTGACGACTCTTGTACATTCTGAACTACACATGGAAACAATTTCTCATTTATTCTCTCAATGTAATCATACAAAAGCATTTGGACAGATGTACAACAACTCATACGACAGAACTGGACAAATAATTCAACTTACAGAGAAAGATCTGCCGTGTTGGGAACAAAAGTAAGGGAAAAGCGGAGGGTTTAACTTGATAAAAAGTTTAGTTTTTAGGTTTAAACATCAAGTTTATTTTACTAGATGATGTCTATCCATTCATCAATCCATCCATTATCTTTACCCGCTTCTACATTGTGTATAAAAATAATAATTATATATATATATATATATATATATATATATAT
>NC_056516.1:7237563-7238715 GCF_014905685.2 Nematolebias whitei | reverse complement strand
ATATACATATATAATACATTTTAATGATCTGTTCAAAATACAAAATGTGTCAATAAATGAGTGAAAGGGAAATTAAAAAAAAAAAGTCAGCTTCATTTCTTTTTAATCCTAAAAAGCTGCAATTTTATACTAATAGAAAAAAACATTAGAAAAAGTACAATATTACTAATGAGTTTGATGTACGGTATATAAAATGACATTAGTGCAGCAACATGTCTCTGTGATGTGCTTGGGCAAGACTCATCAGAGGAGGCTAAGAAGGGAGGTTTCTAACAAGGTTGAGTCATTTCCTCTGGACAGATCTTTCTTGTTGAAACATTTTGTTTTTCATCCAAAACTCAGTCTGAGAAGCTGCGATAAACTCAGTCAAAAGCAGCACCTTCTCCTAGTGGATCAGCCTTGTTGTTGACATCCAAAACTAGCTGTTCGTATGTAAAATGGAGTTCTTGTTCTAGTTCTGGATGTCACCAGCAAACTGGTTGATCCACTTTGACTGAGTTTGTTACAACTCCTTGCTGCCAGCAACAAAGACAGAAAGGTGGTTAGGTTTTCCTGTGTCGAGGGGGAAGGATGCGTGCCTCCTGTGGACATCCATCCATCCATTATCTTTTACCCACTTCTTCCATTTTGGGTCATGGGGTTCGCCAGTGCCCATGTCCAGCAGTCACTGTGTGAGGGGCGGGGTACACCCTGGACAGGTTGCAAGTCCATCACAGGGACACATAGAGACAAACGAGACAAACAACCATTCACTCTCTCACTCACACCTAGGGACAATTTAGAGTTACCAATCAGCCTAACATGCATGTTTTTGGTCTGTGGGAGGAAACCAGAGTACCCGGAGAAAACCCACGCATGCACGGAGAGAACGTGCAAACTCGACCCAGAAAGGCCCCCGGACCTGGATTTGAACCAGGGACCTGCTCACTGAGAGGCAGCAGCTCTACCAGTTGCGCCACCGTGCTGCCTCCTTTAGACATATTTATGATAAATTTGATGTCACAGGTACATTAATGCCTGTTTAATCTGACTGAATTACAACCATTGTTGATTAGCTGTTAATAGCGAGATTCAAATCATGTTTTACAGATTTACTGCTAAATGATTATCATTTGCAGCTGAAAGGTGGAGGTTTGTGGTAATGTTTTTACC
>NC_056516.1:7233558-7237463 GCF_014905685.2 Nematolebias whitei | reverse complement strand
TTCCTCCTGGATCTGAGACCAGCGATTGGTCTCGCTGTTCCAGTACCCCTAATCAGACCTTACCGGTAGGCTAAGGAGAGTGATGCCCTTATTGGAGCACACCCTCCAGTCCCCTTTTTGAAGAGGGGAACCACCACCCCAGTCTGCTAATCAAGTGGCACTGCCCCCGATGTCCACACAACATTGCAAAGTTGTGTCAACCAAGACAGCCCCACAACATGCAGAGCCTTTAGGAAATCAGGGTGAATCTCATCCATTCCCGGAGCCCTGCCGCCTTGGAGCTTTTTAACTACCTCGGCGACCTCAGCCACAGTTATGGACAGACCAACCCCAAAGTCCCCCGACTCGGCTTCCTCCATGGAAGATGTGCTGGTGGGATTGAGAAGGTCCAAGAAGTATTCCTTCCACGTTCCGACTACATCACTGGTTGAGGTCAACAGCACCCCACCTTCAGCAAACACAATATTAGTAAAGTGCTGATTTCCCCTCCTCATCCACCTGATGGTTTGCCAGAATCTACTCGGAGCCGGCTGAAAGTCTCTATCCAATGTCTCACCGAACTCCTCCCACATCCAAGCTTTTGCCTCAGCAACAGCCAAGGCTGCAGACCTTTGGCCCTCCAGTACTCCTCAGCTGCTTCCGGAGTCTCACTGGCCAACAAGGCCCCATAGGACTCCTTCTTCAGCTTGGCAATCTCCCTAACCCGAGGTGTCCACCACTGAGTTTGTGGATGGCCACCGCGAGAAGCACTTTGCGACCACATCTCAAGGTAGCCGCCTCAACAATTGAGGAGCAGAACATGGCCCACTCAAACTCAATGTCCCCTGCCTTAGCAGGGATGCGATTAAAGCTCTACCGGTGGTGCAAGTTGAAGATCTTTCTAATAAGTTCTTTTGCCAGGCGTTCCCAGCAAATTCTCACTACACGTTTGTTTACCAGGTCTGTCCGGCATTTTCCCCCACCATCGGATTCAACTCACTACCAGGTGGTGATCAGTTGACAGCTCAGCTCCTCTCTTCACCTGAGTGTTCAAAACAAATGGCCGCAAATCAGATGACACGACTATTAAGTCAATCATCGATCTACGACCCAGGGGTCCAGGTAGTGCACTTATGGACACCCTTATATTCAAACATGATGTTTGTGACAAACTAACTATGACTAGCACAGAAGTTCAACAACAGAACACCGCTCGGGTTCAGCTCAGAGAGGCCGTTTGTCCCAATCATGCCCCGCCAGATTACACTGTCATTACCCACATGGGCATTGAAGTCCCCCTGCTGAATAAAGGAGTCCCCAGCTGGTGCACCTTCCAGCACCCCTGCCAAGGAAGAAGAAGGCTGGATACACTGAACTGCTGTTCGGCACATAGGCACAAACAAGTTAGAGCCTGTCCCCCCAACCGAAGGTGCAGGGAAGCCACTCTCTCATCTAATGGGGAGAATTCCAACACACAGGTTCCAATTTGGGGTGTTACAAGTAGAACCACACCAGCTTTGCATCTCTCACTATGGGCAACTCCAGAGTAGAATAAGGTCCAGCCCCTCTCAAGGAGATCAGTTCCAGAGTCCATGCTGTGCATTGAGGTAAGCCCAACTACACCTAGTTGGTACCTCTCAACCTCACGAACAAGCTCAAGCTCCTTCCCTGCCAGAGAGGTTACATTCCATGTCCCAAGAGCCAGCTTTGGTAAGGCAGGGTGCACCTAGTGGCCTTAGGCCACTGTCCATGGCATCATGCACCTGACTTTTATGGCCCTTCCTGCAGGTGGTGAGCCCACAGGAAGGCAAACCCATGTTTCTGCATCAAGCTGGGCCCAACCAGGCCCCATGGGTAGAGACCTGCAGTCACCAGGAACTTGCCGATGAGCCGCTCCCCTAGGCCTGGGTCTAGGGTGGGGCCCCGGTAACCTACGTCTGGGCAAGGGACACTGAGTTCCTTGATTTGTGTTGTCCATCAAAAGTCGTCTGAATCGCTCTTTGTCTGGCCTGTCACCTAGGACCAATCTGCCTTGGGAGACCCTATCAGGGGCAATTGCCCCCGACAGCATAGCTCCTAGGACCATTCAGGCGCACAAACTCTTCCACCATGATAAGGTGGCAGTTCAACGAGGCTGTAACATCAAATTACAAAAAAGTGAAGGGGCCTGACTGCTTCCTGAAGATGATGTAAGTTTTTCCACAGTAAACCACCAGGTTGTCCTGCAGTCTGAGCTGACATCAGCAGTTCTTTCTCTGCCTTCCTGCTCCTCATCCTGTTTCACAAACTAGATCTACAGGAAATCATCTGTTTCCAAGTCGAGCTGTCCTGACTGCTTAATGTCTTCCAGATCCACACCAGCTGGGCCAGCTCAGGGTAAAATGCAGCAAAGTTTGTTTTCTGATTCTCAGGATTCTCAGCTGGCGCTGTTTAAAACCTGCCGTTGTGAATACTCGTTAAAACTCTGAGTTTACCATTTCTAAAAATAAATGTCTGATAGTTTTAAAGGATTGAACCCCAAAATAAAACAAAAATTCCCAAAAGTTATCCAGCTGGAGACTTCGATCCAACGGTTGATTTCTGAGAGTTTGAAGTTCATCCATGGTTTCATGGATGGCAGACAGGTAAAAACATTACCACAAACCTCCACCTTTCAGCTGCAAATGATAAACATTTAGCAGTAAATCTGTAAAACATGAATTGAATCTCGCTATTAACAGCTAATCAACAATGGTTGTAATTCAGTCAGATTAAGCAGGCATTAATGTACCTGTGACATCAAATTTATCATAAATATGTCTAAAGGAGGCAGCACGGTGGCACAACTGGTAGAGCTGCTGCCTGTAGTGAACCTGATCTGACCCTGATCTGACCCTGATGACCTCAAACCTATCAGATGGACAGAGACTGTTATTTTCATTGATCTGAATACAGTCTGAGCCATCTGGTGACTTTCTTTCTTGAATTAATCAAGCAGAAAAGACAATTCTCTATAATCATTACTGTTTTACAAATGTTTAATAATCAAATTGTGTTAGTTCCACTCAATGTTACAGGTTGAAAAGAACTACTCATTTTTATTTTACATAAACAGTAAGTAATGATTTTTATTCCTCATTTAAAGAAGAAATCAGGTTAATATGCATTTCTTGATTTTCTGTCTGAAATGAGCCAAGTTTTGTAAGTATGTTAAAGGTCGGTTTTCGGTCAACTAAAATGTTTACCGAGAAAGATGTCATGTTTAAACTTTTTCAGAAGATTACCAAGTGTGAGACTCCACGAAGTCTGAAGTCCTACAATAATCTTTCTGTTCGTTACTAAACAATCCTTGATTTTTAATAACATCTTACATCATACACCACACCTCTATTCCTGGTCCATCGACCAATCAAAAGCTCTCAAATGAACCGGAAGTCGACCCATTTAAAATGTGGCAACTTCCCAGTTCATGTTAGAATTCAGGAGAATTCCGGAGAATTCCAGAGCCTGAGGAGATGAAGAACTAGAGAGTTGCTGGAGTTGAAAGATTCTGTTAGAGTCTGAGAAGTTCTGAAGAATGAAAGGAGTTCAGAGTTCTTGGGTGCAAACGCGTTCAGGATGATCCAGAGACGTTTTGGGATTATAATTTCTGTTTGAACACCACGTACGACTCTCTGAGGGTTTGGCAGTCTCACGGAGACGCTGAAAAGAGTCAGAAAGGAACCGCTCCGACGCTGATAAGATCATCAACAGGTAGAGGGTTCTATTTTCGACCAAGTGTACCGTGGGCAAGCTGATATCTGATGGAGCGTGCAATTTCTGGTCAAACAGATTAATTCCCTCACATATTTCTCTGTAAGATAAATCTCCATTTCATCTTAAAACTCTCCTCTCTCTCTTAAAATCAGTACAGATATTTTAGAAATATCTGAAGCAAAGTCCTCAAT
>NC_056516.1:7232607-7233458 GCF_014905685.2 Nematolebias whitei | reverse complement strand
AAAATCAGTACAGATATTTTAGAAATATCTGAAGCAAAGTCCTCAATTACTACCGAGTGATTGAAGTTTATTATTTGTGAAACTTGTCTGTTATTATTTTCATATTTTGCCAAATTAATGTAAATGTTTGATGTTAAACTTTGATTCTGAAAATAAATGACCGCATTCATTTTGATGGGTCAAAGATAAATAACGTCTCTCGTTACATTTCTGTTAAATTCAATGCACGACATTACACAGTCAGAAAGATGAGGAACTCGTGAATATTGTATACATATATATCTCATATATTGTCATACTACAACTAGTGGCACGTACCTACGTGACTACTACAACTGGTGGCCCGTCACTGCTCATAAATGGACTGTGAATTCGTGTAAAGATTGATTTCTTACATGTTGGCATATGTTGAATAGTAACAGTTTATCAGCTATGTTGAGAGCTGCGTGCCAAAGCTGCGCGCTTGGCTCTGCTTGTTTACGCTGTGTTACGCTGGCAATGTTTTAAAAGCTGAAATTGTGTCATTGCGTCTTGTGAAAGCTGACATTATACGTCTGTTATGTAACTAAGAGCTGATGAGCTGTGAAAAACGCTGCATTCTGTTTAAACTGAGGTCCAAACGGACGGGAGTTCGGTTCTGGACCGGCTCGGTTCTGGAAAATTCGAACGAGTTGTTTTAAATAGCTAGAAAGACGTTTTGTCACGGAGCGCCGTCTCCGTGCAGCTCAGGGAGTTGATTCGTTACAATTTTTAACAGAAAAAGTGCATTTTGACAGTTTAAAAGACGAAAAGCTGACGAACTATTTTTCAGGCTAAACCTAGCATGCTGGCTGAAAACGCTTTCCTGATTG
>NC_056516.1:7231292-7232507 GCF_014905685.2 Nematolebias whitei | reverse complement strand
GCAGTTATAGTCTGATGGTTGTGGACAGGAAGTGACCTGCGGTGGTGCTCCTTCCTCCACCAGAGGCACAAGTCTTGAGCTGAAGGAGATCCTCAGAGACTCTACAGTTCTGTGCAGGAGGTGGGAGGAGGTGGACATGATGGTTTTACCAGCGGCCTTCTGACCTCCACCTCCTCAGTACATTATTCCAGGGGCAGTTTGCTTAAAATCCACCAAGGTTTCATGTCATTTTATATTCCTGATGCATGAGCTGTGATCTTATACTGCCACCTTCTGGCGCAAGGACAGAAGCAGAGGGACCCCCCCTTACACACACAACCTGTTTACTGACATACCTTGAAGAATAAGTTGAGTAATACTCGGGAATGGTAAATACTGTAGTTATCATGAATGTCAGACTAATTTAGTAGTTTTATGTTGGGTGGAATGATGATGCAATGTTAAAAGCAAGGATTGAGTGGACAAGTCCACACAGACTCTAAATTATATGTAAAGCTTTTATATTTTGTTAAATGTCTATTTTAAAACCAATGAGTCTCTTTGTGTTTGATTTTCAAAATAAGTGTGGATGATAATCCTGCAGGGGACTTGGTGATTTTCTTACATTACTTTTTTCTTCCATCTCTTTGGAATTAGAGTTCTCTGGACGGGAAATCCGGTCGGCGGTCGTCTTCAACCCGGCGGAGGACACGTCGTTGGCTCATGAGGAGGACGAGGGCTCTGAGCTGAAGGGGCCTGTGGTAAGACCAGCACCTTCGGCTGCTAACAGATTATCACATTTGCAGGTGGAGTTCTGTGAAAAGGTTATGAACAGTTAGTATCTTACCTGTTATAGATGGGTCATTGAACTAACCCAGGGTTTAATTCTGATCAGCTTGATGAGTGAACGGCTCGTCTACATGTAGCTAGACCCAAACTACAGTCCAGCTTCTTCTTCAGTTTTACATAGTTCATAGTTCCTTACCTGAACACTTTCACAAACCTTCATATTGCAGCAGCAGCAGCTGGCTGTAGCAGTATCTGTGCAGCCTGGGGTGCTTCCAACAGGAAGATTATAGTTCTGCCAGAATACCAAAGTCACATAACGTTGATCGTAGTGCGAGGATCTATTCAAGTCTTCACAGGGACCTCTGTGTGAGACTGCAGGTGTTTAAACCAGCACTGCTCTACTGGACCTCCTTGGACCGGTCACTGAGCCCCGCTGTAGAACTGGAC
>NC_056516.1:7224989-7231192 GCF_014905685.2 Nematolebias whitei | reverse complement strand
GCAGTTATAGTCTGATGGTTGTGGACAGGAAGTGACCTGCGGTGGTGCTCCTTCCTCCACCAGTGAGGCACAAGTCTTGAGCTGAAGGAGATCCTCAGAGACTCTACAGTTCTGTGCAGGAGGTGGGAGGAGGTGGACATGATAGTTTTACCAGCGGCCTTCTGACCTCCACCTCCTCAGTAGATTCCAGGGGCAGTTTGCTTAAAATCCACCAAGGTTTCATGTCATTTTATATTCCTGGTGCATGAGCTGTGATCTTATACTGCCACCTTCTGGTGCAAGGACAGAAGCAGAGGGACCCCCCCTTACACAACCTGTTTACTGACATACCTTGAAGAATAAGTTGAGTAATACTCGGGAATGGTAAATACTGTAGTTATCATGAATGTCAGACTAATTTAGTAGTTTTATGTTGGGTGGAATGATGATGCAATGTTAAAAGCAAGGATTGAGTGGACAAGTCCACACAGACTCTAAATTATATGTAAAGCTTTTATATTTTGTTAAATGTCTATTTTAAAACCAATGAGTCTCGTAGTGTTTGATTTTCAAAATAAGTGTGGATGATAATCCTGCAGGGGACTTGGTGATTTTCTTACATTACTTTTTTCTTCCATCTCTTTGGAATTAGAGTTCTCTGGACGGGAAATCCGGTCGGCGGTCGTCTTCAACCCGGCGGAGGACACGTCGTTGGCTCATGAGGAGGACGAGGGCTCTGAGCTGAAGGGGCCTGTGGTAAGACCAGCACCTTCGGCTGCTAACAGATTATCACATTTGCAGGTGGCGTTCTGTGAAAAGGTTATGAACAGTTAGTATCTTACCTGTTATAGATGGGTCATTGAACTAACCCAGGGTTTAATTCTGATCAGCTTGATGAGTGAACGGCTCGTCTACATGTAGCTAGACCCAAACTACAGTCCAGCTGCTTCAGTTTTACATAGTTCATAGTTCCTTACCTGAACACTGTCACATACCTTCATATTGCAGCAGCAGCAGCTGGCTGTAGCAGTATCTGTGCAGCCTGGGGTGCTTCCAACAGGAAGATTATAGTTCTGCCAGAATACCAAAGTCACATAACGTTGATCGTAGTGCGAGGATTTATTCAAGTGTTCACAGGGACCTCTGTGTGAGACTGCAGGTGTTTAAACCAGCACTGCTCTACTGGACCTCCTTGGACCGGTCACTGAGCCCCGCTGTAGAACTGGACCCCTTGGACCGGTCACTGAGCCCCGCTGTAGAACTGGACCTCCTTGGACCGGTCATTATGAGCTCATGAGGAAGGTCTGAGCGAGACAGGTTCTGTAGTTTTTAAACAAGTCCAGTCTTGACGGGTTCATGTGCTACAGAGCAGAGCGTCCCTCAATGTTTCCAGTAACATCGTGTCACATGACCGTTCTGTTGAAGCCTGAAAACCTTCGCCCTCCAACAGCAGAGAGAACCACAGCTGGTGCTCGGGTGCTGTTCATCTCCAGGCCTGTTTGTCACCTTTTCACTGAAACTCACTTGAAAACAGCTGAACTGTCCCTTTAACGAGGTCCTGTGCTCCGTGCAGATTGACAGGCGCTGCTCACGGTGCAACAAAGAAGGGATGATCTATCACACACGCCAGATGAGATCTGCAGATGAAGGGCAAACGGTCTTCTTCACCTGTGTCCACTGCAGGTGAGACACCTCTGCTCTGGGTGGACGGTTCTGATGATGGTTCTGATGATGGTTCTGATCTTCTTGTTTTAGGTTTCAGGAGAAGGAGGACTCCTGAGGGCGATCGTGTG
The DNA here is from genome assembly GCF_014905685.2 of Nematolebias whitei. Classification (NCBI taxonomy): domain Eukaryota; kingdom Metazoa; phylum Chordata; class Actinopteri; order Cyprinodontiformes; family Rivulidae; genus Nematolebias; species Nematolebias whitei. Next base: position 7,229,420 of record NC_056516.1, on the reverse strand, counting down.
GAGCGTCGGTGCTTCAGAACGTCTCCAGTTCTCCGTCAGCGTTCACATTTTAATGAAGAAGCGGCGGTGGTGAAGTTTGACCTTCAGTCCAGAAGAGCTTCTCAAGTTTTCTGCTTTCTAGTTAAAACTGCTGCAAGTTTCAGCTCACGTCTGAAGTAAAAGAACATTTTAGAGATTTTTTTTTAATCTGCTGAGATCTAAATAAACAAACGAGACAACAAATCCTGGATCTGACTTGTCAAGATCTGCAGTTTGTGGACAGGAAGTGGAAAGTTAAGATTACCTTATTTTTCAGACTATAAGGCGCATTAAGTGAAACAAAGCAGTCGGATGAGTCAAACTTTATTCAACTCATTCACTATAACTCAACATTGTTCAGAGCCAGAAATGAGTTATTGTCGTTCCACCTCATGTGGTACATGTGGAACGAGATTATGTACACAGGGTCCCAGTTACATCCAACAATAAAATGTCAAAGAAAAACAACAATGAGATCTAAGATATGAACTAAGATAAACATCAAATAAAAATTCACTAAGCACTAATAAAAAAACATCACCGAACAGCAGCACGAACACGAGCATGAGTCTGTGAGCAGATGTGCACGCATGAACACAGCAACATTGAAACAGATCAGCAGCAACATTGAAACCGATCAGCAGCAACATTTAAACAGATAAGCAGTAACATGAAACGGATTAGCAGCAACATGAAACAGATCAGCTGCAAAATTGAAACAGATCAGCAGCAACATTGGAACAGATCAGCAGCAACATGAAACAGATAAGCTGCAAAATTGAAACAGATCAGCAGCAACATGAAACAGATCAGCAGCAACATTGGAACAGATCAGCAGCAACATGATGTGATTTTTCACAGCGATTATTCTGGTTAGAGATTCATGAGTCTTAACAGCCTCAGGGTAGAAGCTGTTCCTCAGTCTAGTGGTTCTACACTTAATGCCCCTTAAACTCCTTCCTGAGGGGAGTGGGGCAAAAAGTGTGTGTGCTGGGTGAGTGAGGTCCTTCATGATGCAGGTGGCCCTCTTCCTGCATCTGGAGGACCTGAACGGTTTTCTTCTTAATCCAACAAAGTTAAGTCAGCTCCTCTGGATGGTTTTCTTTTTGTTGAAACGTTTCATCTTTCATCCAAAAGACTTCTTCAGTCCATACTTGCATGCACGTAGAGAACTTGCAAACTTCACCCAGAAAGGCCCCTGACCAGGATTTGATCTGACAACCTTCTTGCTAAGAGACAACAGCTCTACCACCTACACCACCATGCTGCAAGAGTCCAATATAATTTTTACAGTCACACACCGAAGCAACATTCATTTTAGTGACCTCCGATTGACGTAACCAGGTGTCATTGTTGCCGACGTGAATAACAATCTTACTGTATTTAGCCTTAGTCAGCAGTTTCAGATAAGATTCTATGTCGCCCGCTCTGACCCCCGGAATGCATTTAACTGGCCGCTGGAGTCCCTAAAGCCACATTTTGGACTATGGAGCTGCAGGGTCTGCTTCTCAGCGGGTGTGTCACTGAGCGAGGAAAATCAATTAGAAACGTGAACGGGCCGGTGGTGAACTGGGGGCTTAGCCTTAGCACTACGCTTGCTCCGGACCATCACCCAGCTGGCCTGGGGTCCCGGCTGCTCGGGGTCTGCTGGAGGACCGCTGAAAGGAGACATTCTTAGTGACTCTGCACTGACGGGTGGGGGCAAAATTAAAACCTTTTTCAAACTAGGGGTCAATTTCAGAATCTACATTAAATCAGATGTCCAATATCTTTTCTTGGTCACAGGTTCCTCAACTAGAGTTTGATTGGTCTCATTTGATGTTCTCTGTTGTGCTTTTGACATCATAATCAAAGATTACTGAAAAAATTCAAGAGATGGAAGTATTTTATGTTTCACATATCATCCTGGGGGCCAGATAAGCTGTCAACGAGGGCCACATTTGGCCCCCGGGCCTTGGGTTTGACACTTTAAGGGCTAAGAGGACCTGGCTAGCTACTGGTTTTACGACAGTGTGGAGACAAGCTTCCAGTTCAGACAGCCTCTCCAAAGCTACCATAAGACTATATTTGTTACATGTATCATAACCACTAAAGGAGGCAGAGGAGTAACTAAACATCTGACACACGGAGCAAGAGAAAACAGAGGACCTGACTTAACTTTGTTAGATCCTTCAGTTTATCCACTCTCACCTGCTCCACTCAGCACAGGTTTCTCTAACTTCCTCCTCGGTCCAGTCCTTTAAAACTGTTTCGTCTCCACACATAAATCAGTTCTGCATTGTTGCATACATGCCACAGCTACGGTTGTTTCCTTTGAGTTCAGTCTGACTTGTTGCTGCCATGTCAGCCTTTTTCTTGGTTCATTAAATCACTTTGTTTTATTTAAGTTCTTTTTGTAAACTCTGCATTCTGGGTCCGAAGTCTCTGCCAACCATGATAACATTATTTACACGAAACCCTAAGATTATTTACATGTATACATACGTAGTAAGTATGAAAAGCAGCAGCAGCGACATACAACACTTAACATTCTTTTAGTCATTTTATCACATGAAGCTCCCAGCAGTGGAAATAAATTAATGAAACAGTTTGTATGAACTGCTGGACGATGATGTTTGCAGATGACATTGTGATCTGTGGTGAGAACATGGAACAGGCGGAAGAGAACTTGGAGAGGTGGAGGTATGCACTTGAAAGAAGAGGAATGAAAGTCAGCCGTAGTAAGACAGAGTATTGTGTGTTTCCTGCCTGCACTGGAAGTGCTATCATTGCTGCTGGTTCTGTTTGTATTTGCAAAAGATGTGATATAAAATGAGATATAATGAGTATTTCATGTAAATAATTGTGCATTTGCAGAACTGATGTGAATGTAGAAACTGCAAAAGTTTTATGAAGACAGAAACCCAAGCTGGTCCTGGATCGGCTCAGACTAGTCGTCAGCTGGTCTGTTTAACGTAGGCTATGTTCACTCAAAGGGCAGAAATTGCTCAGATTTGATTTTTACTTTACAAATAACCCGGATCAGATTTTTCAAGTCAATGTAACAAATCAGATCTTTTGCATATGTGTTCCTGAATCTGATCCATATCTGATGTCTATGAGAGCGACCTCAGTCTGAACGCTCATGTCTCATTTCATCTGACTCTTATGTCAGTCAGGTAGGGGGATGTGGATCGATACAAGTGTTACCAACCTGGAGGTGTTGCCTTAAACCACATATAGAGATACTTTAAAGAAAACTAACTTTCTGATTATCACTCCTGTCCAAACTAGCTAACACTAACTGGAGCACAGATCCTTAGACCCTGAGAACTGCTGTTTTAGCTTTGTGCTACTCCACAGCTGAATACTGTGCTCCTGCTTGGTGCAGATCTGCATGTGCTAAACAGAGACCCCAAGCTCAACGCAGTCTGCTGCGTCATGATAGGGACCCTTCACCCTGCTCCAGCAAGCTATCTACAGGCTCCACCTGCAACATGAAGAGAGACTAGCATTAAAATTGAAACAGGAAAATGACCCACAGCACCCACCATATGTCCATACACCAGGCCCGATACGTTTAAGGTCTAAGGCTCAGCCTTAGAGACAGGGTGAGGAGCTTCATCATCCAGGGGGAGTTTGGAGTAGAGCTGCTCCTCTGCATCTGAGGAGGTTCATCTGATCAGTGCCTCCTGGACACCTCCTTTTGGAGGTTTTCTGGGCATGTCACACTGGGAAGAGGCCTCGGGTCAGACCCAGAACTTTCTCAAGGGATTGTGTATCTTCTCTGGTCTGGGAACAGTTGGGGTCCCCCAGGAGGACCTGGAGAGACAGAGGTCTGGGTTCCTCTCCTGGACCTGTTGACTCCACGACTCGACTAGAGATACAAGGTAGAAGATGGAGCTGATGATCAGGGTTCTCTGCCCTTTGAGAGTCAGTGCAGACATGAGGCTTTCAGTCACACTTGAGAATCTCAGTAATTAAAAAAAAAAACTTGAGTTACTTCTGTTGCAGTTCAGGACTCGTGTCAAAGTGTTGAAGTGAACTCGTCAAGTCTGGAGGGTGGCGCCCTCTGCAGGGGGTCTGCAGCACCCTCATGGTGCTGGCTGCGGTCACTTCCACTGCGCACGTGTTCTGATCCAACAGACATATTTTACTATTACGGACTCTGAGGCTGCTGCACAGGTCCATGGCCAGCAGTCACTGTCAGAGGTGGGGGACACCTGGACAGGTCTCAGTCCATCACAGGGACACCTGGACAGGTCTCAGTCCATCACAGAGACAACTGGAAAGGTCTCAGTCCATCACAGAGACACCTGGGCAGGTCTCAGTCCATCACAGGGACACCTAGACAGGTCTCAGTCCATCACAGGGACACCTGGACAGGTCTCAGTCCATCACAGAGACAACTGGAAAGGTCTCAGTCCATCACAG
>NC_056516.1:7223344-7224889 GCF_014905685.2 Nematolebias whitei | reverse complement strand
CATCACAGGGCCACCTAGACAGGTCTCAGTCCATCACAGGGACACCTGGACAGGTCTCAGACCATCACAGGGACACCTGGACAGGTCTCAGTCCATCACAGAGACACCCGGACAGGTCTCAGACCATCACAGGGACACCTGGACAGGTCTCAGACCATCAAAGGGACACCTGGACAGGTCTCAGTCCATCACAGGGACACCTGGACAGGTCTCAGACCATCACAGTGACACCTGGACAGGTCTCAGACCTTCACAGAGACAGCTTGACAGGTCTCAGTCCATCACAGAGACACCTGGACAGGTGTCAGTCCATTACAGAGACACCTGGACAGGTCTCAGTCCATCACAGGGACACCTGGACAGGTCTCAGACCATCACAGAGACACCTGGACTGGTGTCAGTCCATCACAGGGACACCTGGACAGGTCTCAGTCCATCACAGGGACACCTAGACAGGTCTCAGACCATCACAGAGACACCTGGACAGGTGTCAGTCCATTACAGAGACACCTGGACAGGTCTCAGACCATCACAGAGACACCTGGACAGGTGTCAGTCCATCACAGGGAAACCTGGACAGGTCTCAGTCCATCACAGGGACACCTAGACAGGTCTCAGACCATCACAGAGACACCTGGACAGGTCTCAGACCATCACACGGACACCTGGACAGATCTCAGTCCATCACAGGGACACCTGGACAGGTCTCAGACCATCACATAGACACCTGGACAGGTCTCAGACCATCACATAGACACCTGGACAGGTCTCAGACCACCACAGGGACACTTGAACAGGTCTCAGTCAATCACAGGGATGAGTAGAGACAACCATTCTCAATCAGCATCTAACATGCAGGGACATGGAGGAAACCCAATGAAAGCTCACAGAGAGACTCCACCAAGACTGCCCAACTCCCCAGCTGGGATTTGATCTGGCAATCTTCTCCCTGAGAGCCACCAACTGAGCCACCGTGCTGCCCGAGCGTTGTGTATAAGATAAATACAATGAAAATCTGGGTCAGTCTAATTCAAGATGGCTGCTTTCCAAAACACAAACATTATTATAACTCAGCAGATGAAGATTGTGGTGTGGTAGTAGCTGAGGAGGATCTACTTCACACATATGAGTGCTAACAGGTTTTAAGATCTATTTACAGTCAACTGTGTCTGTTAGCAAAATATCTCATGAACAACTGGGCAGGTTTTAACGAACCATTCAAGAAATAATCGACGGATGTTTTAAACACTGAATTTTGAAGCCAGTCCAGTGTAATATGGCCGACTGACTTTAGATCTTTGCCTACAACTCCTACAATACCTGTAAGACTCAAGCCTATACTGTATATCTATTAGCAAAAAATCTGTAGTACAGGTCTCTTGTAAATGAGTCCTTGTGGCTCAATGAGATGAACCTGTATAAATAAAGGTTCAATGGATGAATTAAATAATCTTGTGAACCACTGGTCAGCTTAAAACTTTCAGAAAGTATTCATGATGTGTGTGGACCACATGTGCTAAATGATGTGTGTGGACCACATGTGCT
>NC_056516.1:7218014-7223334 GCF_014905685.2 Nematolebias whitei | reverse complement strand
GACCACATGTGCTAAATGACGTGTGTGGACCACATGTGCTAAATGACATGTGGCAGAAAACGTACATGCATCATGGAAACATGAACCTCTCAGCTGTGAAACATGGTGGTGGCAGCATCATGCTGCTGTGGGATGCTTTTCTTCAGCAGTTTGATATCTGTCTCATCATATCTCTGTTAGTGTTAAGTTTGTGGTTGGAACGTGGCAACATGTGGATAAAGTAAAAGCTATTTTCTCTGTAAAGCTCCAGTAGCAGCTTAACGGGTAAATCTAGAGCAGGTTTAATTAATTCAATTACTGATAATAAACCAACAAGAGAGCAGTTTGTTGTTATCTGCAGTCTGTTTTTCATATGTTGGCCTGTTTTAGGAGCTGTGACCTGATGGATTTTAACGAACAGAAAATGACGACTTGTTCTGGTGTCAGTTCACGCTGTCTCGGTTCTTTGTCGTGCACGTGTGTGCAAAGAAATCCGGTACATCCAGCGCACAGGTGGTTCTGAGGCTAAACAGGTTCTAATTATGTTCTGCTGAACCCGACCACAGTGACCAGCTGAACCGTTCGGTTTGATAAATAACGCGGAAAAACCCGGCTAACCCACTTGACTTCCCGAACACATTGTTTCTGAAGCCCCATGGAGGCACAGCGGCTCTCCATCCAGACACAGACAACAACAGTCACAACAGCCAATCAAATCTCTCTCCATCTCCGCCGCGGAAATCAACAGCCAATCAGCTACTCATCTGGTGCTGCCGTGGAAACGAGCAGCCAATCAGCGGCTGATGTCTGGACCTCACGGAGTAGCCGCCTGACCAATCAGCGCCCTCGTCGGGCTTCAACGAGGAGCGGAGGGTCTGCCGAGGCCCAATCAACGGTTTAGTGTTGCCTGCCGGTGCCGGGGACTGGTGGTAAGAATCCGCTGCAGCGCGTCAGGAGGACCGGACCGCGAACCCGGAGACGGTACATACTGAGGCGAAAGGAGACGCAGGTGAGTCCGAGGATCTGCGGCAGGGCCTGGATTTGAGTCGGAGGTGTTCGGGGCTCGGCGGCGTCAGGAGGCTGTGTAATTAGCGGCGGTGTGTTTTTCTTCCGCCGGTGGGTGAGTCGGTTCCGTGAAACGCTATCAGACAATAGAGCGCGTTGGCTTCGCTGTTTATTGATGCGGGCTGACATGTTGGCGACCAGAACCGCCGCCTCGAACCATTAATTCACCGCGAAAGGTGTAACGGAGTCACGGCGGGGACGCTTACCGCCGTCCCGACCGAAGGCTTCTTCACACCGAGCGGTTTGGCTTTTAATGACCGAGGGGCTGCGATGTTATTCGGAGAGCCTCCGATCCGTTTCATTGTTTGATCCGGAGTCTCAAGGGGTTAACTCGGGCTGGGGGAAAAAGACAGCCCGCTGATTAACAGGTCTGTGGAGCCGGGCAGCCCGGGGGAGAGGCGCTAAACCGGGCCGTGCTCCGGCTGAAGGAGGCCGAGGCGAGGGGGTGATGGCCCTCAGCAATTAGAAGAAAAATGTGAAATGCATCAGCCATTAACGAGGAGCTCAGCTGGCTCCATATGCACCTAAATGGCTGCCTGGCGGAACAGCCGGTTCTGGGCCCCAGGAGGCCGGGCCGTCCTGACCCGGAGGGTTCGGAGAAGTAGATGACTGTTAAACAAAGTGGAATCCATTTTTATTATTCTGCTGTAAACACAGGCTCATCTGCTGAGGAGCTGCTGTCTCCTCCTGCTGGATTTGCATGAGTCACATGCAAATGGAGTCTCATCTGGTTCCTATCACTTGGGTTCTGTTGGGCCGACTCGGAACTGGAGAAAGGCCACACTTGGTAAAGTTAGGAGGGAAAAAGTAAAGACATTTTCTGGGGGGGTGATTTTTCTGTTTTACAAAAGCTGCCAGTCTGGTTGTGAATTTGTCATCTACGGTGTCCTGTAAGGATGGTTGCACACATTTTAAGGCGTCAATGTCTCGTCACTTTCCCTTCTCTGGAGGGGGTATCTCAATGAGACTAGCTGCTTCCTGGGGGGTGGGGGGTCTCCAGAAGGTTTTCATGGGACTTCTCAGCTTCCAGAGCTGTTCTGTTGCTTGTTTGATCAACAAGTTCTGTCTTGAAATGATCACAAAGTTCCCAGAGAACCTGGAAAATGACTTTCACATGTTCCATTCAGGGAGAACTGAACCCTGATCTGTTGATTAAACGATGATCTTTTTGAGATTATTTAACGTGTTCATGCATTAATGCTGGTATCAATGAGGACATGTCCTTTCTGACTGGCTCTGTCTGGAGGCGTTTTAGTTGCTGCTGTTATACAATATAATTGATTAGGAATGATTATTATTATTAGGAAACGATTTCCCTTTGGGATTAATACAAGTATTAGTTTTTTTTTATTGAATTGAATTGAATTACAGCATGCACGTACCGTAGGCTACAGTCTACGTCCTGTAACTCATAATGTTCAAGTCGCATACAGTTAATCTTTTGCTCGTCGTCTAAGATGCTACGTTCCTGAGATTTCAGGATTACATTTGGGGCGAAAACTCAATGAATTTTGATTTCATGAGCTACGAACACAAAAGTCGTCGACGGCACCTCCATCCTGTCTCAACTGTATTTAAGACACCTGACGGAAAACATGCAGCGTCTAAAAACGGTGCCATAATCCGTTATTGTCGATGTAAAACCGGTCCGCATCGGCCCGTCTTTGTTTCAGTTGTGCAGTCCCGAAGATGAAGCTCAAACGTACGTGCGGTTGCCATCCATCCTTCCTCTTTGACCCGCCTCTTCCTGTCTGGGTGCCCAGGTCCAGCAGTCGCTGCGAGAGGCTGGGGACACCTTGGACAGGTCTCCAGTCCATCACAGGGACACGTTGATACAACCACTCACACCTAGGCACAATTTAGAGTCGCCAACCATCCTAATGTGGAGGGTTTTGGTCTGGGAGGAAAGCCATGCATGCACAGAGAGAACATCTCCACAGAAAGGTCCCCAGCGCCATGTGGGTACAAAGTACACCAAGGTGTGTGGAGGTGGGCAGTAAACTGTGCCGTACACTCAAAAAAGGCTGTTTTTAAAACTGCAAATGCAGACGCACGGCTCATGGGTCACTCGGTCACAAACGTGGTGTGAATTGAGGCCGCAGCTGAAAATTCACACGTTCTCACAGTACCCAGAGATTTATTTTACCCACTAGTCTCCCAGCAGCTACCGCTCAGTGAGACGCCACCTGTAGCGAAGTTAGGATGCTTTGTCGTTTCCCATCAGTCTTTTCAGCAGTGCGCACCCAGCTGTTAGCTTCAGGTCGCGTCTCGAAGACGTGCGATCGTGTCACAGTGTGAACGTAGAAGTAAATGAAGGCTTCGGTTCTTTCCCGTGTGCTCGCAGGGGACGGCGGCTCTGAATGAATGAACTTTGTTGAAGTGAGTGAATGGAGGGACTCTCATCACATGCTGTCCAGCTCAGATTAGTGCAGTTGATCGTCTCGTTTCCACTCACTCCTGCGGAAGAACAACAGAAATCTTATCTTTGTGGAGATTTTAACTGTCTGATAAAGTCTGCAGACAAGTATTGATGGTCCTGTCTTCTGCTGTTAAACACCTGTTTTTTACAAAGACAATTAGACGGTTTGGATTTATGCTTTGTGTCATTTTAATGCACAAGGTATACAGGGCTATGTCTGGCTGAAATCACTAATTCAAAATATAATACAAAAGTTCACATGATGAGCTTTGTAATAACTGCTCAAACTTTTATAAAGTTAAAGTTAATTTAAGATTTCACGTCTCTGCTCAGATCAGCTATAGATGTCTAGTCCAAATCGATTCAGCTCTTGTTTTCCACAATTCATGCAAATACAATTATTTAAACTTTTACACTCGGTCATACACTCCTGGCCAAAATGAAGTCGCCACCAAAAAATAAGGTCACACTAATATTTCGTTGGACCACCTTTAGCTTTGATGACATCATGCATTCACTGTGTCATTGTTTCAATAAACTTCTACAATGTCACAAGATCTGTTTCATCCAGTGTTGCATTAATTGTTCACCAAGATCTTGTATTGATGACTAGGCACTATGATGGGTGCATCACTTCACCTGCCTCTCTTCTTACCCTGATGTGTCCATCACTCTGGAACAGGGTCAGTCTGGACTCATCAGACCACATGACCTTCTTCCATTGCTCCAGAGTCCAATCTTTATGCTCCCTAGCAAACTGAAGCCTTTTTTTCCAGTTAGCCTCACTGGTTAGTGGTTTTCTTAAGGTTACACAGATGTTCAGTCCCAATCCCTTGACTTCCTTCACATAGTTCATGTGGAAATGTTCTTACTTTCACTACTAAACATGTGTGCTACTGTTGTTTTTCTTCGATTTGATTTCGCCAAACGTTTAAGTGATCACCGGTCAGGATCATTCAGGATTTTATTCCAGCCACATTTCTTCCTGGAAGACGATGGGTCCCCACTATCCTTCCAGTTTTAATAATGCGTTGGACAGTTCTTAACCCAATTTTAGTAGTTTCTTCAATCTCCTTAGATGTTTTCTCTGCTTGATGCCAGTGATTTGACCCTTCTCAAACAGACTGACATCTTTTCCACGACCACGCGATGTGTCTTTCAACATGGTTGTTTAAGAAATGAGAAGCAACTCATTGCACCAGTTGGGGATAAATAACTGGTTGCAGCTGAAAGTTAATCACCCAGGCAGTAATTATCTAATAGGAAGCTCGGACCTATTTACTTAGTTAAACCCAAGTGGCAACTTTTTTTTTTTTTTGGCCAGGCAGTGTATTTTACAACACACAATTTAGGCAGGAATGTTGTGAAAGTCGTTCTGGACATGACCCTTGGATGCCCTGGAAGTGCTACATCTTATCACTTCTGCTGCTGCTGTCTAAGCTTGTAAAGAACCTCAGGGTGAGTAACTGTAAAGTCAAAATAAACTGTTGGACTGCAACAGTTGGACACCTCTAATCCAGCCATCCATTATCTTTAAGCTATTTTTCCTTTCCAGGGGTCACTGGTGCCCATGTCCAGTTATCACTGTTAGAGGCAGGGGACACCTGGACGGGTTTCAGTCCATCACAGGGACACCTGGATGGGTCTCTGTCCATCACAGGGACACTTGGATGGGTCTCTGTCCATCACAGAGATGCCTGGATGGGTCTCTGGCCATCACAGAGACACCTGGATGGGTCTCTGGCCATCACAGAGACGCCCGGACGGGCCTCTGTCCATCACAGGGACGCCTGGACGGGCCTCTGTCCATCACAGGGACGCCCGGACGGGTCTCTGTCCAACACAGGGACGCCCGGA
>NC_056516.1:7203100-7218004 GCF_014905685.2 Nematolebias whitei | reverse complement strand
CAACACAGGGACGCCCGGACGGGTCTCTGTCCAACACAGGGACGCCCATGTCTGAGTGATCAATGAGCCGTCTGGCTGTGTTTTGACAGCCCAGTTTTAATAGCATCACGTCCACCGCTGCTTCTGGCCATTCATAACTTACAGATGGAGCCGGCTATGTCCATTGTCCAGAACCGCCATGAGCTTCCAGAAATGAAACAAGCATTGTAGAACCAAACGAGGCGTGGAGCAGAACTCAGCTGGATTGGATAAAGTTTGGAGCTTACGTGGAGCTTCAACATACGGACGTCTGCCTCGTCTCGTTTTCAAAACCTGGTGAATTAACTCAGTCCAGTGATTCTCTTAGTGTTAAATTAATCGTTTAAATAAAATACAAATTTTCTGTGTTTCATCACTTGGTTAAAAAAAAAAATCAGTCTGTTGTTTAATTCCATGACAGAATGGTCGCACAGACCAGATATCGTCACGTCAACTGTTTTGCCTCTGTTACTACTTTGCTTCACTGCACAAAGAAGCACTGGGGTGGGCTGGCTTCAACCCCCCCTTGCAGAGGCAGCCAGGTGTCTGTCCTGTATTGACAAAGAGGACTTTCAGTAAAACTAAAACACTTACTAAAATGTTCTGTGACTCATAAACTGACTCGTATGTGTCATAAAGTAAAACAATTGATTTATTTTGTTTTAACGGAGTTTAACTGGTTGTTTTAATCGGCTGTGGATTTAGATTCCATTAATACAGAGATATCGGGGTCACGTGGGCAAACTAAAGCAGGTCAGGTGAACGGAGCATTACCGCTAGCTTTTTAGCTAGCACGTATGCATTTCGCGCCGCTAGCTTAGCTCTACGTCAATGCCGGCAGTTGTCAACAAGGGGAGGGGGGTGTCAGTTCAATAAGAGTGCTCGGTTCTGTTGACACGGTGGTGCGCCTTACTTGTGTAATGGTAGGGGGAACATTGAGTACCAAATTAATCTGTCAATCTGAGCGCAATCAAAAGGGTTTCATATGAGATGCTGTAAAAACGATTGAGACTGAAGCCATCTTCTTTGGCCCTGACTGGATTCAGACTAGCCTTTAAATAGTCAGTGGGGGGCAGGGGTCCTCCCCCAGAATTTTTTAATAAAGTACATGCGATTTCCTCCATTTTTGGTGGCTTTTAACCGGTTGTTAAACATCTATGTTTACCTACATTTGTAAACACTCTGCTTCTGTCAAGCATCCTACCCCCCAGTCCCCCTTACTTGATGGTTCGTTGTTATCCGACTCCACATGTGCACCTCCAGATGCTTGCCTATGGCTGCCTGTGGGCCCCTGCCCACGTATGACTGCCTGGTTAGCTCGGCACTTACCCCCACCACTATTTTAGGGGCGGAGATGTTTTTAAGTGTAGGTGTGGAAATGCTACTTAAGTGGCTGTTGTTTTTAATATTAGTGTTTATGTAATTATTTTCAGTTTACATATCCAATACCAGTTTTATTCGTTCGTAACTTTATTATTAGTAAGCTTGAGAGTTACTGGATCCAAACAAACAGTTACTGGAACACACCCTGTCAAACGAAGTGTGTTCCCAGATCCTGTTCCAGCAGGATCCGGCTCAAATTAAGCACTGGTTGCACGCAGTGCACATCATAAAAGTGACTACATTTTCTGTCAATATGCAGAAAAAGCTTGGACTGTAATAAATGGTAGAAGTATACTTCATTTGCCCTGATGTTGGTCGATCAGATGAAAACTCAACTGAGAGATAAATACTGAAGCGACTTCAGCAAAGGCTGATCTTAAAGCCTAAATTACCACTAAGAAATTACAAGTACTCAGATGGTATTTCTGATTCTTTTACTCAGACGTTCTGCTTTAGTTTTTGTGTTTGCGTTGTTGGTTCAGTCTAATTTTCACTCACCTCTGGTCCTGAACTCTGTGTAGTGCCTGAAAGAATCAGATTGTGGATCCAGGAGGTCTAGCAGGGTAGCTGGACTCTCCCTTACAGACGGGGTGAGAAGGTCAGTTCTCCCGGAGAGACTCAGAGTAGAACCACTACTCCTTCAAAGGAAACCTTTGAGGCGCCCATTCTAACCCCTGGGCGCCTCCCTAGGGAGGTTTATCTGTGCATATCCAACTGGGAGGAGATGTCTCTCAGCTGGTCTGGGAACACCTGGAGTCCTCCTAGAAGAGGTGGCTGTGGAAAGAGATGCCTGGACCTCCCTGATCAAACTTCTGCCCCAAGACCTGAGTCCAGAACCAGATAAAGGGTGGATGGACTGGTTTCACGTCTCACTGACAACTTCCTGAAACTAGTAGCTCATAGCCTGCAGCTCCACCTGACCTGGTGGAGCTTTATTATCAAGTCTTGGATAAAGTCGCTGTCACATCTGTTCAGGTGTTTTCATGAGGTGGAGTTCTCTGAAGAGAAGAACTAACCCTTCCTCTCTGTGTAGACTTGACTTGTTTGTTTGGGTGGTCACATGTTTTCTTGTGCTGACAACACTGACTGAAAAGTTGTTCTCTCTGATCATACACATTGTTTAGATAACCTTACTGTTATCCAAGGAGGGTGCCCTGTCCTGTCAACAGAACCGAGCGCCCCACCTGCAAAACCTCCCACCCCCACGGCAGACGGCTCCGCTACCTCCGGATGGGGCTCAGATTGTAGCAGCTCGGCTCAGACCGAACATTTGTATCGTAACGCTTCGCTACACCCCCCACTCCTGCAGCTACAACTACCGGCACTGACAGTACTAACGTAGCGCTCCGCTAACACCTGCATTGTTACGGAAATTCCATATTCATTCGATCACATCCACAAATTAACAAACTCTATAACATTCTGCGTTTCACAGATAATTACTGTTTTGATGATGCATCAGGCTCGTGTTGTCTGCTTCACTGTCATTAGGCCATAAATAGGGCTGCAAAGGATTATTTTGGTAGTCGACTAATGGGTCAGTTTTATTTTTGAGAAGTTTATTCAACAGGTATTTCAGGTCATCTCTGCTTTTTATGAGTCTGCCTCCAGTTCTGAGCTCCAGTGCAGGAGGTTCACCTGCTGTAGTCTGCCCACTTGTGAACGTCATCAACTCAATACGACATGCTACCATCCTAAAACTAAACGCGTCGAACAAATATAGGGCAGGTAGTCTTTGTAGTTTTAGACAAAAAACGAGCCTTGTACAGGTCTCAAAGGCTAAAACTTGAATAGAACCGCTTTATCAGAATTCTAGACTTCACATTGTCACGATCAGACCTTTAGTTGATTTAAGGAATTACTTATTAGCTCGCGTATACAACTAGTTGTGCTAAATATCCGAAGGATGGACGACATGTTTTAGATGGTGGTGTGGAGGCACGAGGCTTAACTGAATTCAAGCCTTCAGAGAAAATTCTGTTTGGCACCATGAACCACTCATTTATCAAGAAGTAAGGTCAGAACCAAGAAGTACTGAGACGAGCCTCAGAGAGTCTGGGACAAAGTTTTCTGGACTGATGAGACAAAGATGGACTAGGGATGCACGATATTGGATTTTTGACCGAAATCCAATATGCCGATATGATAAGCAATTTGGCCGATAACTGATAATATTTTTATATACGTTCCTTTGTCAGAACATATTCCTCTTATTTAGCTTATTTGCTACAAAAATTGTGTAACAGCTGTAAGAAATGGTGACATATATTCAGTAACAGCCATATGGTCTGCAGAGCACTTTGACTTATATTAAATGAAAAGTGTTAAATGTTATTTATTAGCATTAGTCACCTGCGATGCCGTCTCACTTATGGAGGTTTGTTCCAGGTTCCTAACTGCAGTGTGGGATCCTCTGCACTCCTGTGCATGAAGGACAGACTTTAAGTTCAAAGTTTTTGTCTATCCATTGTGCTGTAAGACTAATCATGCTAACGGGGCTAACACGACGTCCAAATGTCTGTGGTAAAACTCACCCAAGTGCTATCGGCTATTAGCTTCTCAGTGACGTCAGAAATGACGGCTTGTAACTCCGATAATGTTACGTCGGAAAAATATCTCCGACTGGGGACGATGTATTGAGGCTCAACGTGGTCCATAGTCCTTTGGAATCTGACATCCTCAACGAAAAAAAAAACTTCAACACTGTCAACATTTTGACTTCTTCCTCTCCGCCGTGATCAGATCAGGTAGCGTGCGTGACGTCATCACGTTGTGCTGGCGCTGCAGTCATCCTTGTCACTGGGTTGTCACACAAAAACAGCGTCTTTTATATCGGTGAGTTTTTTTGATGGAATGTCCGATATTGGATGTTAGCGCTAATATCGGCCGATACAGATACCATGCCGATAATATTGTTTGTGCATCCCTAAGACGGACCTTTACCAAAATGATGGAAGGTCTAAAGAACGTTTACATTTAGTCGTCCAACTTAAGAAATAAGCAACCAAAGTGACTGGGAGGTCCGTCACCATTAAGCAGATCCAATGCAAAAAAAAAAGGATTTCATCAGGCACAAGAAGTGGACCAGCCCAGTCCATCTCCAGACTTAAACCCTACAAAAAGGAGACTGACTCCCCCCCACCCACCCCCAAAAAAGAGGCCAAAAACCTGACAAAGCTGCACAGGAGTTTGGTGTCAGAGGGTTGCAGGCTTGATGAGACAAAAACAAATGATTTTCAGCTGCATGTTGTTTAATTCACTTTAATCCGTTTTAAATTGATCAGTTGTACTCATCTAAAAGTTTGTTCTGTTACAAATAACAGTATGACAAACATACCACTTGTCATCTTTACTATCCAAACCAAAAGTCTGCAGTGTGCAGCCAATTAAATGAGCTGGTCTCAGCTTTGCAGAACTTTAGTTGTTCATGTTTGTGCCTTTTTAAGTATAATGTTTCATAACCTAGCTGTATTAAAACAGAACTATATTCCTGAAATGGCTAAATGAAGGCCATGCCTGTGTACTCATGTATCAGCATCGTAGCTAAAATAATCATAATGGACACTGCAGATGTTAAAGCTACCAGCTGATTAGTTGGTACTCTTACAAAGGCGGGCTCCTTTGAATACCCCCCGTTGATTTCCATTAGACAGAGCATAAAGTTGAGTTATAAGAAGAGAAAACCAACATCAAGGTGCACATTACCATTACTTGTGTCACTAGCGGTGCAGGGTGTATTGTGCAGAGGGAGTCTTGGACAGGAACTAAAACGTACGAGTGAAGGCTGCTCCTCTTTGTGTTCATCAGCAGAAGCAGCAGCAAACGATGCTGCAGCTCTGAACCAGGTCCTCGCACGTCGTCACCAAGGGTTCGTTAACTCCTGTCCGTGCGCAGGATGAAGGCAGGAGGCAACTGGAGTCCTCGTTCTCAAAATGCACTGAGCATGGCCCGGTATGAGATTCTGACATTATGGTAACCTTGAGCAAAAATGCCAATATCACTGTATTAAAACAATTCAAAAAATGTTTATTTTCAAAACTCTCCTATTCGCAGCGAGCCTGTAGGCTGCATTTCTCACCTGCTAACACGCTGATAGGTGTAGCTTTGTGCAAACAAGTCATGACTGTTATCTTCCAATTATAATGTACACATTTGTCATTTTTTGGAGATACAAGTTTAGGTAGCTGCCGGGTGGCTTGTGTGACTGGAGAGGAAAATATACCAGATATTTGGGCTTTATATTGGGTATATAGACCCCAAGTCTGTCATATGTACACACTATTTATTGTACATCTGCCAACACTGCTCTGCATCTGCTTTAGAAGCAAAATCAAGACATTTTGTTTGTAGATTTTTACACTATTGTTTCCAATAAGTTTCTCTTATTAGCTATTCTGTGTGAAGTTGATGCTGCATTCAGTGACAGCTGGGATTTTTAAAACTTTCCTATTTTTAACATCCAACTATAAGAAACAAAACAAAGATCTAGTCAGGATACAAACGTTAATCAAAGTTTAAAAAAACGGGAAGTAAATTCAAACTAACCAGACGGTGAGGTCAGAAAGTTCAACTCTGAGTTTAGTGTCACGTTAAAGTCCTTTAGAGTGAACACGGCCTTGTTTTTGAGTTTTTTTTTTGTTGGTGAGGCCTTTAAATATTTAAAAGTTTGACTCACACTGGGTGTGATGTAATATTTGTTTTATACCTTATTAAAGTGAGGTTTAACACTCCGATCATATTTTGATGTTCACCTGAGAAACCTCGGAGGACGTGTTTAACAGTTCTTCTGTCTCCAGCTGCACCTTGTGTCCTCTGTCCCTACTACTGTCCTCGTCCCCCTCAATCAGTGCCCTCCACCTTACCGCACACACCCACACAGCAGAACAGAAATTGATTAGTACCATGGCTTAAAATAGATGACTTGTCGTCATGGTAACACTCACAATGAGCTGTTGTCTTATTTAATAAAACGCAGCTCCTCTCGCCGGCTGAAGGTGTTTGTTGCTTTGCGTGCTGCAGGTGAGTGCGTTTGTCAGACTGGCTCTTCTGGGACGTCGGTGCACCAATCAGACGGCAGCAAATCATCTCCAATCTCCTATTCTTAACTCTCATTGGCTCTGACTCTGAATCCCACAACCTTCACCTTGCGAGTGCTCACACCAGTTACCACTCTGTTGCTATGGGCTCTGTTTCCATTGACCTCGTTAGGATCAAAAACTGGTCTTATTCAAATCTGGTTGTATTCCCAGCAGCGCTGTCATCGTCCTCTTCCTGGCAGGGTTTGTTGTTTACAGCATTTCTATTTATTTAGCACCGACCGAAGAAGCAAGGCCTGTCTTGTACTTAACTGGTGTACTGTTTTTATTGATGGTTTCGTGAGTGGTAAGGTGTTGATCAAACTCACTGTACTCAGACTGGGTAAGGGGCTCAAACTGACGGTTTCTTATTTAAATGGCAGCAGCAACAACACGGATATTTTATGCTGTTTTTGTCCCCTGACTTGGAGCAAAGAGGGGGAATTGGACATATCCTCTGTCCTTGCACTTTATGAGCATGAAAGCTTGAAAAATGAGGACTTCCATTTTGGTTTGAGGTTAGTAGACTATAACTTTGAGTAGGGGGCTAACGGCCCAGAGTAGAAGACGGGAGTCATTTACGGCATCAATACATGGATGTTCTGTGCAGTGAAAATGTTGGTGAACGCAGACTGTTTAAACTGATCACTATGAAAATGTCTTGCCAGCTTCACAGGCATGAGGAGTTATGAAGTCATAATCAGCAGTTTGTAGAGTGACATGACATCAGCCTAACATGAATGTTTTTGGTCTGTGGGAGGAAACCGGAGTACCCAGAGAAAGCCCACGCATGCACGGAGAGAACATGCAAAACACCCAGAATGGGCCCCCGGGCGGGATTTGAACCGGCAACCTTCTCGCTGAGTGGCAACAGCTCTATCAACTGAGGCACCGTGCCGGCCTTCTTACAAATTAAAATTTTCAAAAAAGTTTGAAATATTTTTTCCAACAAAAAACTTTAGAGCTGTCTCAGCCTGAAATAAAAAAATATATATATTTTTTTCATTTTCACTTTTTTTTTTTTTTTGTTGTTGATAAAATAGTCATTTTAAAGTAATAAAAATAAAGTATGTTTTCCTCCTGTAGTCCACCATCTGGGTCAACATCCACATCATCCTCTGTTCTTCAGAGCTCAGAACTGATGCCTGGTTCTGTTGGCCCAGTCAGGGGTTCTGGACCCCCTCCTCTGCACAGAGTCAGACCTACTAGTGGGGCTCTGCCTGCTCTTCCTCTCGTTCCTCTTCTAAACTAAATTGTGATCATCCTCATCATTAACAAAGTCCTCTCTGTCTGACTTGGACTTTTTTTCTCCTTCATGATCCTCTCCTCACATTCTTGTTTCTGGCTCTGCGGTTCCGTCCTCCTCTAGGTCTGCAGCTCTTCCTCACATTTAAAAATCGGCTCATTGTTTTGACTCGAACACATTAAAACTGACTAAACTAAACACACTAAGCTACACCCTAACTATAAAACCCAAACATGCTAAAAATCACAAATCTCTCAAACCTCATGACTCACTCTCGCTGTGACTTTATCGCGCTGAACTCCATTCAACTTCTGCGTCTTTTTCTTCTTCCTGTAGATTTTTTTTTTGACACTTGACAAATACCTTCAAGCCTCCATCAGAAAGTAGGGGAGTTTGTTTATCTTTTTGGTGGGGGTGGGCGGTGAAAGTGGAGGGTGATGTGGGTGTTTTGTTCCTGACACTGCCCGTCTTTGCAGCAGCCTCTGTAACACGGTTCAGCTATGACGATGATTTTCAGAAAACGATGTGGCGTGGATTATTGATCATAACTCTGGTTTTACTTGGCCTATCAGCACAATTTAAAAACTGGTGTGTAGCTTAAAGTCTGTACTTTTGACAAATTAAAACTGAGTCGCTAAGATGCGGTCTTTCCCACTAGAGCAACTGAAATCGATCATGTGTCTGTCTATCGTGCGCCGGCACTTCGATCGACTCCAAAGGGTGAAACAAATTGTAAACAAATTGTCAGTCCAGTGTTTCCCCTAGATAACTTGCCATGGCGGGGCACTCATCTCTGTGATTTTTGTCAAAGGTGTGGGAGAAGAGACAGGTTTGAGCTGCGCGCTGTTTGTACCGACGGTTTTCGAGCTGGAGGGTGAGGGTTCAGCATGAGGGAAGACACTGTCTTTAGCTGTTTAGCACCTGTATTGCGCACCGCTAGCTTAGTACTACGTCTGTACCGACGGCTTCTACCCTGAAGCTGTTGGACTCATGAATTCCTAATCAGGATTATCACTGTGGAAAACTCAGTGTAATACCACTTGATTGTTTATGTGCTGCTGACTATCCATGCTGCTGATCTATTTCATGCTGCTGTGTTCATTCGTACTCGTCTGTTCACAGACTCATGTACATGTTGCTGCTGCTCGTCGTATTGTTTTTGTTCTATTAGTGCTTAGTGTATTTTTAGTTAACGTTTTTCTTAGTTCATTTCTTAAATATTATTACTGTTTTGTCTTTACAATTTATACTTTTGTTGGATGTAACTGTGACCCTGTGTGCACAATTTCGTTCCACCACATGTACCACATATGATGCGAATGACGATAAAGAAACCTTGACGGGAGGGGGGGGCGGGTGCGCACAGTTTGGTTCAGCAGACAGGATGCTTGGTTCTGTTGACGGGGCGGGGTGCCCTGCTCGTATAATGGAAGGGGTAACACTGCAGTCAGATAGGCGGCGAAATCACCAGGCCAGCACTGTAAATAAGAATTTGTTCTTAGTGTTTGTGCCTGGTTAAATAAAGGTGAAATGAAATTGCCGCTTGTTATTGATAAGGTTGATCTAGGTGTAAGAAAGGTCACAGTCAAAGACTGAGTTGTCACATAAAAATTCAAGATGGTCGCCGCCATATATAAAAAGAATACGTGTAAACTGACGACCCCATCTGTTGAGGAAACTTTTTCTAACTTTTATATTGCTTAAAATTATAGTTTCTTCAAATGACTGAGGTGGCCAAAGATTAATCCATGGGGACCAAGGCCACCATTTCCCCACCGGCTCCTCCATTGCACCTGATGGTGGATAAAACGTCTCCCTTCACTGTCCATGATCTGTCACTCTGCGCTGCTTCAGACAAGAAAAACAAAACGCCGCCTCCTGTTCTTCTCCACAGTGTAACTCCTACCCACTTAAATACCTTGAACCAAAACATTTAAGGTTTTCTTCATTTTCTGTTCAGTTCCAGTCCTAAAAAACACTCATCTTGGACTACAAACATTCACTATTCAAACTTCTGAGACAGGGACATCTGTGCACCATTGGTGCAAGGCTTAAATCCTCTCTGAGGTAACATGAGCTTCATGATCATCTGCAAACAACATATGACGAAACATGTTATTTCTTATGATAAACTGTCTTTTCTGGTGTTTCCAAACCACGTAAAGACCAGACGAGTTGTTTTAGTGCCCCAATAAAGGAAAAACGATGCTCATCATAACACCGAGGGGCATCATCACAGCTTATCCTGAATCTTTAGTATTTAGCACATAAAGGTCTACATTTCTGACTTCCAAGAAGCAGAAAAACTGCAGTGTTGCAGATTTTAAATGTGGCGTGCATTTGTTTTCAGCCTTGAGTCAGTCTTTTGTAAAACCACCTCTTCCTTCAACTCCAGCTGCAAGACTAACACTTTATAAAAGTGACATTTTGGATAAATGAGGACACCGATTGTGTTGTAAAGAGCTTTGAGTATCTTGATTAGATAGAAAGGTGCTATATAAGTACAGTCCATTTACCATTTATTTTAGCCCATTCTACTTTAAAAAACATTTTCAGCTCAGTCTGACTGGATGGAGGGTATCGGTGAATAGCAGAACCTCGCTTGGCTTTGGGTCTTTGTAACACATGAACATGCTTTGATCCTCTGGAGTTCTGGCTGAAAGTTGTGGGTCGTTGTTCCACTGAGTGCCTGCAGATGTTCAAGATTTCTACTATGCGTTAGGCTGGTTTTTTTAAATAGTTTTGTTTTTAGCCAGGAATAATGTGTCTTGCGGTGCATTCACTCTAGCCCTGTTTAGTCCGCTTTAATCGAACTCTAGTCCATTTGCCTAGAAAGTCCGGTTCGTTTGGGGAGGTGTGAATGTGCAATCAAACTCTGATGCGAATCAAAAAAGCGAACTCTGGTCCACCTAAATACTTAGGTGGACCAGACTACAAGTGGACTACAGCGCAGGCCGCAGGGCGTTCTGGGTAAATTATACATGTAATGTAATGTTATTGAGGAATAATAGTAATGAAGTTACTCATATCTTGTATATACCTTGCTTGACGTCTGTTGGGCGGCTGTGGCTGAGTGGTTAGAGCAGTCGTCCTCCAATGCAAGAGTTGGAGGTTCAAATCCACCAGCGGTCACATGCCGAAGTGTCCTTGGGCAAAACACTGAACCCCTCACTGCCTCCGATGTGTGTCCCATCGGTGTATGAATGTGATAAAGCTCTGATTATTATAGTAAAGTGCTGTATGAATGGGTCAATGAGGTCACAGATTGTAAAGTGCTTTGAGTATCTGGATCAGATAGAAAGGCGCTATATAAGTACAGTCCATTTACCATTTATACGGTGGACATCACTACTATGAAGTTGGATGTGCAACTACTCTGTGCTCACCGTCTCATACGGAGCCGTCTCAGCTGCCTTGTGTGGAAAACATTCTCCATGGTGTTCTGCCTCATCTTCCGCTCACGCTGAGTCCATTGTTGAAAAATGTTTGAAACAGAAATCCTAAAACCGCTACAATTTGACACCACTCCGTTTTTGTTTTTATTTCCAGAAGAAGAAGAAGAAGTGTCTTCTTCAGAGGTTTTCGTGTTGTTTCTTACAGTCATTCTTCGTGCAGCGCCCGTGCAGCGCCACCACGGGTGAGGAGAAAAACGGGTTGCCCAAAGGGTTTGGCTCGATTGACTTGGTGCAGTATGAATGTGAACCGCACCAGCTGAAAATGTAAACAAATGTTCCAATTTTGGTCCCCAATCGAACAGTGTACCCGACCATCAGGTGCGACCTTTAAGACTTCAAAACATCAAAGTTCATGCTCAATAATCCAACAAAGTCAGGCCCTCTGGACAGTTTTTTTGTTGTTGTTGTTGAAACGTTTCGTCCTTCATCCAAAGGACTTCGTCAGTCCGAGGAGCCACAACAAACTCAGTCCCACAAGCAGCACCCTCAGTGGACCAACCAGTTTGATGGTGATAAAATGGTCCTTCATCCTTTGGATGAAAGATAAAACGTTTCAACAAAAAAAAGAAACCAGAGGACCTGAATTAACTTTGTTGGGTCTTAAAGACTGTTCATGCTAAACACTTCTCACTGCTCACTGGTTTAATTTGTTCACCTACATGACCCGGGTCAAACTGTAAACTGGACTCTTTCTGGTTTGGGTAGAGGTAGGGCAGCCGACTTGGGACCTGAAAGTCCCAGGTTTGATCGCCAGCCATTCCCACATGCCGTGGTGTCTCTGAGCAAGACACCTAATCCCTAATTGCTCCCCGGGCGCTGCCCACTGCTCCACCTGGGTGTATCACAGGTGTGATGGGTTAAATGCAGAGAACTAATGTTGTCATTGTGTGGGAACATACAATGATGACAACACATAGCACTTTATTATTATTCTGTCTTTCTGCTCCTCCATGAAGACCAGATTTGTGGAGTCCTTGACTATAACTGTCGTCCTGAGGACAGGTTGTCCCTCCTGAGCTGTGGCTGTCTGCAGCTCCTCCAGAGGTACCATGGAGCGTCATGCTGCTGCTGTGTGAGCTGACCTGTCCGTTTAGCTGGACGACCATGATTTGGTCAGGTGGTCGATTAAACGGAGCTCTGTTAGTCAACTCTTGGGACATTGTTGACGACATCACCCCGTTGGTGTAGACGAGGGTTCAGCTGCACAAACGGAGCATCTCATGCAGTTTAAAGCTTGGAACTTCTTCTCACACTGGTTTCAGATGGAGAAAACTCCTCAGGTGGAAAACAAAATGTCTTAAACCAGAAAATAAAGTCTCGTTGCTTTGTTTTGTTTTAAGGTTATACCGGAGCTCTCACTTTTGCGTTCCTTGGTCTTCATGATGGCCTGTTCTGTAACAAACCCCTGAGGCTCACAGAACAGCTGGACTTGATGTTAAATTAAACACAGATTTGATAATTAGATGATTTGGATTTATTTTATGGAAACGTTTTGCTAACCAGATATGATTTCTCTTCAGGTTCACAGTTCTGCGTGGCTTTGTGTTGCTCGCACATAAATCTCTCTAAAATACTTGGAAGTTGTGTTGTAATGGGACAGAACGTGCAGGTTCGAGGGCTGTGAACACTTTTTCACGGTGCTGTAGAAAACGTATATTTTGCTGAGTTACTTGGAGAGGGTTCAGTCCTCCTGGCAGCTGTTTGTTCTCGTTGTTTTCAGGTTTGTGCCTTTGTTTGTCAGATGTGAGTCCAGTTTTCAGATCAGTTCTGATTTAAAACCTGTTTATGAATGCTCCTTTCTAACCTTTTTTTTACCTGCTTCTTCCTATAAGGGTCACGGGATCACTGGTGTCCATGTCCAGCAGTCACTGTGCGAGAGGACACCTGGTCAGGTCTCCAGTCCATAGGGACACGGACGTGAGACAACCATTCACACATAGGGATAATTTAGGTACCAGTTAGCCTAGCATGGAGTTTTTTGGTCTGTGGGAGACGGCCCACATCCACGAGGAGAATGGAAACTCCACACAGCCGGGACTTGATCTAGCAACCTTCTCACTAAGAAGTGACAGCTCTGACCACTTCACCACTGTGCCGCCTGTGGTCCTTTTCATTAGGCGGTTAATTAATTAGTTAAATTAAACATGTGATCATTTCATGGGTTTTAATTCACCGAGCCTCGATGTGCTGAATTAAATAATTGAATGGTTTCATTCTTTCAGCTTGTGTCAGTTTCTGAGGTCGTGGTTGTTCAGATACGTTCTGTATCTGCTGCCGACCAAACGGCATAACCCCTGTTCTCACATTTGGTTCAAAACAGACATGTCTTTACCTTATTTTACTACAAATAATAGAAGGAACACAGCTCCGACGTTCATTTCCACCCTTTGTATAGTATGGGCTTCATTTTGTGACTTTAAAGGTTTATTTAAATTCAGGATCAGTCAGAAGCCTTTTACAGGAGCTCCTCTGCACCCTTAGTTATTTACACTAGATTAATCTAGGTTAGCTTTTTGTGGTCTTTGTCAGTTGAACTGCTAAAATGAAACCCTTTCTTGTCTTTTTTGTAAAAAAAAAAAAAAGTGTCAGCGAGGAGAAGGAGGTGGGGGTGGTGGAGAGGCAGAAAGCTTAAGGTGGGCAGGAGGGAGTGGAGTTGCATCAGCCATGATGCACATCGTAGGTAAAACAGGAGGAGAGAACTTCAGACGTGCAAAATGTCTGATTATCGCTCGGCTTCAGAGGAGTGGCGTAACGAGGGTTTCTCTCTGAAGGCGACGTTGCAGAGTAGCCATTTGATCGACAGCTCGTTGCATTAAGAACATGGTGTGTGTGTGTGTGTGTGTGTGTGCTGGGGGATGGAAGGCATTAGGAGATGGTATTATGATGAGTGCGCTGCCAGCCCTGCGTACATGTCGTTCTAACGGATGCCTCTCATCAAGACCTCCTGGTTCACACTCGGACAGTCATCAGCGCTCAACGCCTCCTTTTAATATCGCTCTTCTCCTTAAATAAAACTTGTTTCAACCACCACCACCTCGCTTCCTGTCCCCACGGTGGCACGAGCCCCCTTTAATTAGTGCTCCGCTGGGTTAAAGCCCCTGCTGCCGTGGTAAACAGCACAACGCTCACAACAAAGACACAAAGACGTGTGCAAGTAAAGCTAGAGATGCAAAAAAAAATCCTTCTGTGTATCTTGGCCGTGTCCCTTTTTTCCTACCCTCCCCACCCTTCTACCCACAACCGTGGACCCTGAACACGCACGCACGCGAACACGCTCGCATGTGCGCGCACACCCACACACACGGAGACAGACATTCGCACCTGATTGGCCGGTGTAATATGAACAAATGAAACTCTAAGCTTTGGCCACATTTAAGGGGCCCCTGAGAATAAGCATGTGTTTATTTTTACCGTGAAAGAGGGGGAGGAAAAGACGAGGGTTTAAAGAAATGGGGGAGGGGAGGGAAGTAGGACCGTTTCTTTGTGGTACTGTACAGCTGGAGCAGGAAGGGGGGGGGGGGGGGTTAAAGAATCCTTCCTTCTGTTGGAATGCTGTACCAAATGTGAATGATTGCCGCCGTCCTGGCACGCCGCAGCTC
Source organism: Nematolebias whitei (assembly GCF_014905685.2). Classification (NCBI taxonomy): domain Eukaryota; kingdom Metazoa; phylum Chordata; class Actinopteri; order Cyprinodontiformes; family Rivulidae; genus Nematolebias; species Nematolebias whitei. The sequence continues at coordinate 7,203,228 of NC_056516.1, read as the reverse complement.
CACATCGCTGAGAACGCTTGATTTTTGGTGATCACTTGAAAAGACATTAGGGGATATTTTTCATAAACTCGCCCGCCTGTAGGTGTCCACTCGCTGTAGGTGTCCACTCGCTGTAGGTGTCCACTCGC
>NC_056516.1:7190646-7203090 GCF_014905685.2 Nematolebias whitei | reverse complement strand
GGTGTCCACTCGCTGTAGGTGTCCACTCGCTGTAGGTGTCCACTCGCCCATCTGCTGTTTGACGTTTAATTTTTCTGAGCGTGTGACCAGTGTTTACCTCGTCTTGTTGTCCTTGTGCCACCGTGGTTTTACTTGAGCTATTTTTACACATTTATTTCACCAGAAGCTATGGTGGAGGGAGGGTATACTGTGCACGTGTGCGTGCGTGAGCGACAACTTAACCGTCTTTATATTATGTAAAGGCAGTCTGTGGTCTTGATGATCCGGAGGAGGGGGGTGGGGGGTGAGCGTTACTGACGTGTGGCACAAGGCTAACAGCGATTGGCTCATCGGCGCCATTCATGGCTCGGCTCCTCCAGCTCATTAAAGGTGGAGACTCGGAGGAGACGCATGTGTTTCTTTCAGCAAATGGAGGCGAAGACTCGGCTGCCGTGTCACAAGTCAGTCAGCAGGCAGGGGCCCGGGGGCCCGGAGCAGACAACCCCGGGGGGAAAGTGGGTATTTTAGATGCTTCAGCTCAAAAGAAACCCCAAAAATTTCCTCTTTTTTTTTTCATGCATTTAAAATGTATATAATTTTATTTATTTTATTTGGGTGGGAGTGTTCCAAAGCCACCAGCAGCTTTGGCCATTGAACTGATCTTTTCTTTCTCTGGACTACAAAAACATATAAGAGCCACACAGAAGGAAATTAGTTTTTTGGTATTGAGATTATAGTTGTAATGTTGGGATTAGATTATGTTAAAATGTCAAGAGAAACATATAAATGCTCTTTAAAGACTAAGCTAGAGGACGTGAACCCCACTGTGCTCCTGAACTAGACTACTTGTTCTGTTTTATATTCTTCCATGATAAATGTCTATAACAAAGACATTTTTACAGATTTTGAGCTAACCCTTGGTAAATGGACTGTACTTGTGTAGTGTCTTTCTATCTGATCAAGACACTCAGAGCTCTTTACAACAATCTGTGCCTCATTGACCCATTCATACAGCTCTATACATCTCTGCACAGCTAATTGAACAAATCATTCTAAAGAGACTAACCAGAGCTTTATCACATTCATACACTGATGGGACACACATCGGAGGCTATGAGGGGTTCAGTGTCTTGCCCAGGGACACTTCGACATGCGACTGCTGGTGGATTTGAACCCCCAACTCTCACATTGGAGGACGACTGCTCTAAGCACTCGGCCACAGCCGCCCCGGTAGTATCTGAGTCATTCACAGCAAATGTACCGAGTCTCACATGTTGCTGTATCACATGAGATCATGTTATTTTCAAGGTTGAACCAAAACAGCTACAACTGTCATTTGTAACATGAAGTATCTTCCTGTAAATGTCAGGCATGAAAGGCGTGTGACATGTATTCCTTGTGTTTTATTCTAGCTGAGGGCCCTGGATCCAGTTTTCTTGTAAAACAACTCGGGCTTCTGTGAATATTTATCATAATTAATGGCGTTGACTATGATAATTTAACGTTTTCAATGAAACCATTGTTTTTTAAATTAATGTATCCTTTAATTCCCTAAATGTGTGGGCTAAACCAAGTCTTATCAGTGGTGTGCTCTGCATGCAGCAGTAAGGCGTGGGGTTCGTTCAGCCTCCAGTATTTGAAGATTCAACAGGAAACTGGGTGTCTGCTTCATTAGAGCTGGTTTATAAAAGGTCCAAAGGATCTCGTCTGGGAGAACTTGAATTCAGCTGATAACGGGTGGTTTTAGTCTCTGCAAGGTCTCCTGGGCCTACCCCAGCAGCACCAGAGGGGTGCACTGCACAGCAGCTATGATGAGCTGTCGCAAAGTAAAGTAGTGATATTTGTTTTTTAAGCAGCTAAATCCACGTTCTGAGGGTACACGGGCTGTCTGCTACATTTTCCAGTTAAAACATGTTTGAGAAAAGTTTGAGACTACATTCAGGGCCAGGTTTACTAACACTGTGCCGGTGTTCTGATGATTTGTGTACCCCCGTCGAGTTGTTGTTCTACGTTATTCATGTAACTGAGTTAAAGAAGAGGTCAGCTTAATTATAGTCGGTTTACTAAAGTTTGTTAGAGCTGTCCTGATGCATGCTCAATAATTCAGGCAGATAAATCCAACAAGGTTAATCACTAAACAGCCAGAAGGATGGCCCATCATCACCAGGCCAGCACTCTGTGGTCTGCAGGCCAGGGTCACTCTTTCAGGGATGAAGATGTTCACATCCTTGATAGATGATGATGGTTTGAGAGATGAGTGAAGGAAGCCATCTTTGTGAAGAGGAACGGGGTGGAGGCCTCCGTGTCCAACTCTCCTCTTATTGCATCACTCTGTGAATAGCAAGCAGCCATCAGGGCACGAACAATGGTCGTTAGGCTCATGGTCCTCTGTTTTCATGTGAACAGCTACTTCTGGATGTCAACATCAAACTGGTTGATCCACCATGAGAAGGTGCTGTTTATGAGACTGAGTTTGTTGCAGCTCCTCAGTCTGAAGAAGAGTTTTGGTTAAACGCTTCAACAAGAAGAATCCATCAGAGGACCTGACTTTACTTTGTTCGATTTGTTAGAGCGGATTAGTCTGCGGAAGTCCAGGATCTGTAGAGACGCTTTATTTGTCTGGAGTCTTCAGATGTGTCTGTTCAGGAGCAGGAAACGACTCCATTCAGTGGGTATCTATAGACCCATTACATTTAGTAAAAATGAGTTCAAATAAAACAATCCAGATATGCACAGCTGGAAGCTGCTACAACCAATAAATGTCTCTAAAACCTTCGTCAAATGCCTGGGAGACTTGTTTAGACCAGCAGTTCTCAAGCAATGTCTCAAATTTATTTTACACCCCCCCCGGCTGGAACATGTAGTATTTGAAACTCGTGTTGCAAAGCATTGTTGCAGCCCAGACCTATTTTAGGGACACACTGACCAATTTATCTGATTTTTCTTTTTTCTTTAACAAAGTCAGAAAATCGAGAGTATGTTATCACTAAAACTACTTCGTCAAACGTGAGTAACTTCATGCAAGTTTGCTCACTGTGGCGACCCCTGAAGAACGGAGCGGCCGTTTATTTTATTTTGAAGTTATTGCTAAAATGGAGCGCGCTCATCTTTTATTGTTGTTGTGTGTTAGTTTCACGTTTTGTAGTTTGTCATAAATATCTGCAGACTTCACTTCTACACTGGATTATACCAGAATTAAGAAGGGTTCAAGTGTTTGTCTGCACCCATCTGGTTTATGTAGTAACATAACTGTATAGTGATAACGCATGTAATGATAATAAAAGTAATATAACTTGAATCTTTTGCATTCATTCTAATTACCGTATTTTTCGCTGTACACGTCGCATTAGTCCAAATATGTTTAATAAAGTGGAAAAATCCATAAATACGTCAAATCTATCAGGCGTCACCGCTGACAACCCTGAAATGTGGGCCGGTGTTGTGCCAAAAATCAACTGGCTGCCAAATGGCGACTGAGAGCGTGCATGGGAGGACTTGAACAAGAATTTAACAAGATTAACACTAGAAAAACAATCATTTCTTGGCTCCAATTATAGAAAAGGTGCGTCTTAGTCTAACTTTTGCTTAATAAATGCACTTTGATGGTCGAATCTGCTGCATTTCAAATCTCGATACGCAGAAGTGGGAACGCGCAGAGGGCGACTCGCTGCTCATTTCTTCGAAATTTAACAAGATAACCACCTAAAACAATTATTTGTTTGCTCAACTTTATATTAAAGGTGTGTCTCAGTTGAACTTTTACTTAATAAATGCACTTCAATGGTCAAATTAGCTGCATTTCATCGGAGCGACAGTGAAATGAAGCTGATTTGATGTTTGCTCCAAGCAGCGAGCAGAACAAAGTCTATGGCAAGCCGATTGTGTCATAAATAACCACTTATCTATTACATGATACAACGGCACGCCATCTAGTGGCTGAAAATGGTAGTGCTCAATATTTTCAGTCAGAATGAATGAAAACGGTCATATCTCAGCCAAAAATTGGTTTATAAATATGGGAAAAACATAAACACGTCGCTTCAGCGTATAAGTCGGACGGCATGCAAATTATGCAAAAAACTGCAACTTACATGGTGAATACAGTAATCTATTTACTTGTATTATTACCAACACCAGTCGTGCTGTTATTTAATGTTCAAATACTTTTAGCCACACAAAAGACCATAATTTTCAATTTTAACAAATCTTGTGTTATTGCCTTCAAATAACTTAAGTACCTAAATATAAAATAATTAACCCTAATTATATAGAAGTAATAAATAACTTGAATAACTTTTATATTCAAAGGGGTGATACAGTATTTAAAATATAACACAAGTAGTCAAAATGACTTGAAATATCCATTTTGATTAGTCAGACTTAACTTGTTGACTTTATTTCACTCACAGGGAATAAGATTAGAAAGATTTCAGCTTCAGAGTGTTTCATGAATTAGTTGATTTTTGTGGTCCATGGCTGGGGGTTCGCAGACAATTTTCTTTCTCCCATACCGTTCAAGAACCCCTGGATTATACGGTTCTTGTGCCCGCCATACTGTGTGTAAGAAAATGATAAACCTTTAAACGTCCAGCAGCAGGGGCATGACGGTGGAAGATCAAAGGAGACATGTGACCTTGTTTCCCAGATTGACCCAGTTTCCTGGTCTTCTTCAGACCTGTTTGTCTTCAGCAGCTCGTCTTCAGTTGTTGCGAACTTGTTGTGGACCGACAGTCCTCCATGAGTTACGTTTGTTTCAAGACGGGGCTGGTCTGTAATTCAGACAGACTCTACTCTGTGACCTTTAACATGTTAAAACACGTCACCAGGTCTTACCATGTATGAAAGGTGTGGATGGTTGGGCTTCTTTTAGTGTTTGAACTATGAATAAAACAAAACATTTGTCTGTCTCCCACAGGATGGAGCGGATGTCCGACGACGCGCTGAGGCTCAATCTGCTGAAGCGAGGGTTAGAGTCCCCCAGTGAGCGGGAGGAGGCGCTGTCCAAGCGTCTGAAGATGGAGGGCCACGAGGCCATGGAGCGCCTCAAGATGCTGGCGCTGCTCAAACGCAAAGACTTGGCCGACCTGGCAGCCCTCGAGGTCCCCGGGACGCTGGGAGATGGGAAGGGCCCCGGAGCCAGCTCCCTCCACCACCAGAGCCTGATGGGGGCCGCCTATGAGGAGAAGCTGAACGGAAGTCTTCGGCTTGGAGGCCACAGCGGCCACGTTGGACAAAGTAAGAACGGGAAGGAGAACATCATGGACGAACCGGTGGACATGAGCGCCGGCAGAAGATGGTGAGAATTTCATTTTTACTGAACCCTGTGTCGGTACAGGATCAGAAGTTTACATACACCCAGCATGAGCTTCGATGTCCGAATAATTTTGGACTTTAAATGGTTGATTTGAATCGTTTATTTTCCAGGGAGGAATTATACAGCGTAAAACTTGAACCAGTTTAAAAACAAGAGTTTGTGTGAAATCCGAGAGACTTTTCTGAACAAATTACTGAAATAAAAATAGATGGCAAATGTTTGAAAATCTCATGAACCCGTATTTTATTCACAATGAAACATAAGAAATATATCAAATGTTTAAAGTTTAAAAAAAAAAAGCGTAAAACATTTTGTGAGGACAGGGTCAATTCATAGGCGTTGCAAGTTGTGTGGACATTTCAGTAGGCAGGGTGCTCAGTTCTGTTGACAGGATCGGGCGCCTTCCTTGGATAACGGCAGTGGAAACACTGCAATATCTGATCCCTCCCCAGACACAGTGGACATTGGGAGATTCTTTACAAAGAAGCAACACAGTTGGTGAAGTAGCAGAGACTCTCAGAGCTCTGCTGCCAGAGGTACGTGCTCTGTTCAAACAAGGAGAGCTGTTGGTCAGGCTACTTCTTGTTGTGCCGTGATCTTGAGCGCAGAAAAACTTCAGAAAGAAGTTTTAGTGCTTCAGGCTTAAGACATGGCTTCACTTCTCCATGAAAGAGCAACATTTGAACTATGTAGCTGTCTGCCACATACACCAAGATAGACTTGATCAGGTGGACATGAAGGAGATTTGCCAGTCTTTGTGTCTGTAAATGACAGAAGGCGGCTCAGTTTTGGAAGCTTTGTCTAATATGAGCAGGAAGAACTTGTTTTGTTTTGTCTTTGCCCTAAGATTAGAAAAGTCCAACTGATGGTGTTACAGAGAATACCTTAAAGAAGAAATATGTTGGGGAGAAAGAAGCCAAGTAAGAGTTTTCTGGAAAGTAAAATTGGGAAAAAATCAGTGTATGTGGAAGGAACAGTGGAAAGGAAAACAATGGCAGATGGATGTTTCCTGATGCATGCTCAATAATCCAGGTAGAAAAATCTAGCACAGTTAAGTCAGGTCCTCTGGATGGATTTAAAAAATAAAAATCTTGTTGAAATATTTTGTCTTTTATTCAAAAGACTTCTTCAGTCTGAGGAGCTGCAACAAACCAACAGCACCTTCTCAGAGTGGATCAACCAGTTTGTTGTTGACATCCAGAACTAGTTGTTCACATACTGTGAGGACCATCAGCCTAACAATGGATCATTAGCACACTGATGGCTGTTTACTATTCACAGAGGGCTGAGTGATACTAGCAATCACAGCATTGTAAGAGGGGGACAGTTGAACCCGGAGGCCTCCACCCCTGTTTAATGATGGACGGTTTCTTTTCACAAAGATGGCCTCCTTTACTCCTCTCTCAAACCATCGTTCCTCTCTGTCCAGGATGTGAACATCTTCATCCCTGAAAGAGTGACCGCTGGCCTGGAGATGAGTGTAGACTGCAGAGTCCTGGCCTGATGATGTTGATCTTCTGTGCTGGGCCATCCTTTTGGCCAGTGGCTGTTTAATTTCCCCGATGTAATACTGATCACCCTCCTGACACTGAACAGCATACACAACATTACTCTGTTTGTGCCGGGGGACTGGATCTTTGGGATGAACCAGTCTTTAATGTATTTTGGGGTTTAAAAGCCACTGGGACGTTATGTTTAGAAAATAAACGTCTCAGTTTCTCTGATACTCCCTCAACATATGGAATGACCACTGGTCTGGGTCTGGGTTCCTCCTTTTCACCTGTTGGCTGACTGGAGTCCTGTTTGGGTTTCTTCTCTGCTTTCAGGAAGGCCCAGTTAGGATATCCACATTGCTCTAGAGCCTGTCTTGTGTGGGATTTCTCCTTCTGCCTGGCTCCTGAGCTAGTGGGGACGCTGTCTGCTCTGTGGTACAGAGTCCTGATGACTCCTAACTTGTGCTCCAAAGGGTGATGGGAGTCAAACTGCAAATACTGGTCTATGTATCTGTGGTCACCTCAGTTTGCAAATGTCCTCTCTCAGAGACTGAGACCTCACAGTCCAAGAAAGTCAACCTGCCATTTTTTTCATCTTCTCGTGTGAACTTGATGTATTTATCCACAGAGTTGATGTGGTCAGTAAAATGTTGGACTTCCTGAGATTTAATTTTAACCCAGGTGTCGTCAACATACCTGAACCAATGACTTGGTGGTGTCCCTGAAAAGGACGTCAAGTCTCTCTTTTCTACCTCCTCCATGTACAGGTTGGCAACAATAGGAGAAACTGGAGACCCCATAGCACACCCATGTTTCTGCCTATAATATTGCTCCCCATATGTGAAGTAGGTTGACTGCAGGCACAGTTTCAAGAGTTGACACAGTTGTTCTGTGGAAAGAGTGATGTGACATCAAAGAGACCATTGTTTCATCAGTCTCCATGATGACCTTCTTCTCGCTGAGTGGTAGCAGCTCTACCAACTGCACCACTGTGCCGTCCTATGGAGCCATGTTGCTGTAATGGATGCAGTCTGCTGTTTAACATTGTCTTGCTGAAATTAGCAAGGTCTTCCCTGGACTGGACATGGTCTTGATGGGAGTGGATGTCTTTCTAAATTCTGAATAAAATCAGTTTTACATAAATGGTTATCTTTCCAGATGTGTAAGTTACATACAGTGCCTTGTGAAAGTATTTGGCCCTCTTGAACTTTTCAACCTTTTGCCACATTTCAGGCTTCAAACATAAAGATATAAAATTTTAATTTTTTTGTGAAGAATCAACAACAAGTGGGACACAATCATGAAGTGGAATGAAATTTATTGGATGTGTCAAACTTTTTTAACAAATAAAAAACTGAAAAGTGGGACGTGCAATATTATTCGGCCCCTTTACTTTCAGTGCAGCAAACTCACTCCAGAAGTTCAGTGAGGATCTATGAATGATCCAATGTTGTCCCAAATGACTGATGATGATAAATAGAATCCACCTGTGTGTAATCAAGTCTCTGTATAAATGCACCTGCTCTGTGATAGTCTCAGGGTTCTGTTCAAAGAGCAGAGAGCATCATGAAGACCAAGGAACACACCAGGCAGGTCCGAGATACTGTTGTGGAGAAGTTTAAAGCCGGATTTGGATACAAAAAGATTTCCCAAGCTTTAAACATCTCAAGGAGCACTGTGCAAGCAATCATATTGAAATGGAAGGAGTATCAGACCACTGCAAATCTACCAAGACCCGGCCGTCCCTCTAAACTTTCATCTGGAACAAGGAGAAGACTGATCAGAGATGCAGCCAAGAGGCCCATGATCACTCTGGATGAACTGCAGAGATCTACAGCTGAGGTGGGAGAGACTGTCCATAGGACAACAATCAGTCGTACACTGCACAAATCTGGCCTTTATGGAAGAGTGGCAAGAAGAAAGCCATTTCTCAAAGATATCCATAAAAAGTGTTGTTTAAAGTTTGTCACCTGGGAGACACCAAACATGTGGAAGAAGGTGCTCTGGTCACATGAAACCAAAATCAAACTGTTTGGCCACAATGCAAAATGATATGTTTGGTGTAAAAGCAACACAGCTCATCACCCTGAACACACCATCCCCACTGTCAAACATGGTGGTGGCAGCATCATGGTCTGGGCCTGCTTTTCGTCAGCAGGGACAGGGAAGATGGTTAGAATTTATGGGAAGATGGATGGGGCCAAATACAGGACCATTCTGGAAGAAAACCTGTTTGAGTCTGCAAGAGACCTGAGACTGGGACGGAGATTTATCTTCCAACAAGACAATGATCCAAAACATAAAGACACATCTACAATGGAATGGTTCACAAATAAACGTATCCAGGTGTTGGAATGGCCAAGTCAAAGTCCAGACCTGAATCCAATCGAGAATCTGTGGAAAGAGCTGAAGACTGCTGTTCACAAACACTCTCCATCCAACCTCACTGAGCTCCAGCTGTTTTGCAGGAAAAATGGGCAGAATTTCAGTGTCCCCATGTTCAAAACTGATAGAGACAAACCCCAAGAGACTTGCAGCTGGAACTGCAGCAAAAGGAGGCGCTACAAAGTATTAACACAAGGGGCCGAATAATATTGCACGTCCCACTTTTCAGTTTTTTATTTGTTAAAAAGTTTGACACATCCAATAAATTTCATTCCACTTCATGATTGTGTCCAACTTGTTGTTGATTCTTCACAAAAAAATTAAAATTTTATATCTTTATGTTTGAAGCCTAAAATGTGGCAAAAGATTGAAAAGTTCAAGGGGGACGGATACTTTCACAAGGCACTGTATGCCATAAGTATTATTGCACCCCCATACCATCAGAGAGGCAGCTGTTTGGACTGTGAGCTGGTGCTGGTATCTTAGATACTTAGAAAGTGTTTCTTTTTATACTTTATATTTTTGCTGTTTTTGGGTGTAACTGGGACCTTGAGTACACAATTTTGTTCCACGTCATGTACCACATGTGATGTGAATGAAAATAAAGAACCTTGAACTTGACGGGCTGGATGGTCCCTCTCCCATGTATTTCACATTTGGATTTGTTTGACCACAGAACCTCAGTCCAGTTGAAATGAGCTTTGGTCCAGAGAAGATGGCAGTGCTTCTGGATGTGTGGCTTCTTCTCTGCCTGATAGAGCTTTAAGCAGCATCTGTGGATGAACTGTGTTTACAGACAGTGATCTGTGGAAGTGTTCTGAGCCCAGAACAGAAACAGACCTCAGTAGATATACAGTACAGAAAGTAAAACTACAGTACTCGATGTTTAAAGCTTGTTGGGTGATGTTCAAAAATAAATTAATTTGCTGTCTCACGACATTAAATATCTGTGACCAGCGAGCCCTGGGGCCGCATTCAGCATGTCCACTTTTTGAAAATCGTTGCCCGTTTTGTGTGCATGGCTTTCAAAACTGTATTTTAGGCCGTGCTCATCTTTTTGTTGCCCATCTCCTCCCTCATTGTACCCACCTTTACATCGACAGGAGTACACGTTTGAAATGAAGATCATACGTTTGGACCGTTTCTGAGTATTTATCCCTCTCTGGCATAGATTTTAAACATTGGGACTGCAGTGTGTGAAGTACAGCTCCAGCACTGTGAAACTTACAGAAACTAAACTGAGAAGTGTTTGAGATGTCAACATTTGTGACTCTTTTAAACTAAATTTTGCCTCAAATTATTTGAACAGGTTTGATATTCAAGCCTTAAGCCTTCAACAGAGGAAACTGAAAAGCGTCATGAACATTTTGACATTTTGGACACTCCTTTGTGATGGGTGGTTGTGAAATATATACTGTCTATGTACTGTATGTATGTGTTTTTATTTATATATGTACTGCTGTGTATAGGGATGCACGATATTATCGGCATGGCATTGGTATCGGCTAATATTAGCAATAAAGTTAAATATCGGACATCGGCCATTCCATCAAAATAACTCACCGATATAAAAGGTGCTGTTTTAAGGTAATTTTTAATTTAAAAAACTGTCATGTATATCTATTAATGCACTACTACCAGTGCTTATATTTATACAGTAGTCTCATTGAGTCATGAGGACTCTTACAAGAGACCTGTATGATGTTTGAGTAATTCCTGCGCTGCTGGTGGTGTTACATCCATCTCCTCCTAAACGTTTTAAACTTTGAGTTAAAGCTGAAGGACGTCTCTGTCCCAGAGTTTCATGTCATTCGATGAACGTGTCCATCAGGTTTTACTAAAGTTGACGTAACATTTCATTTTTCTTGTTTTGCCACTTAGTGAGGCTGAGCGAGCCAGACAAACCCCGTCTCCAGATATCATCATCCTGTCAGACAACGAAGCATCCAGCCCCAGAACAACACCTCGACCCGATGAGCGTGTGCAGCAGGCCAACCTGGACATGTTCAAGGTAGTTCACCTGCATCACCTCTGCTTCTTGTTTTCGACCTGAATGTGTCCGAGTCCAGCTGCCAACATGACACTCTGTGACTTCTTGCTTCCAGAAGTAGATGCAACAACTTGTCTCACCATTTGAGGAACTCCAATGAAAAAATAAATGACAAAATAATACAATCAGAAACTTTTACAGTTTGAAAAACTGCTGAAGTTTGCTCACAATGGATCTTCATTTCTGTATTTTCTGTGAGTGCAGTTTCAACAGATGGAGAGTGATTATCAACTAAAAGCCCAGAAAAAACACACATTACATAAAAGTAGCTCAGTGCTTCAGCTTCAGCTCCCTTCACAGACTGGACCGAGGTCTGGAGACGAGCCTGCGGCCTCCACAGGCCTTCATGGCTTTCATGGGCTGTTTTGTACTCCTTTGTTGTGTTAGTGGTTTCTTCTTGTTCTCCATCTTACTGGAAGACTCATCCATGACCCATTGCAGTTTTCTGGCTCAGGCTGGACAGTTCTTGATTTCTGTTGTACATGTTATTGTTCATTGATCCCCCGGCGTCTCCTTATTGAAAAAACAGCCCAAAACGTCAGACTGTGGGACTGATGTCTGCATTTTACTTAGCATTTCCCTTCCTCCATGAAACCCGGTCAAGATGGTACCAAAGAGCCGAGTCTGAGTCATTGATGCTTCCTGGCCTTCCTGAGGGTCATGGGGATCTGGTGTCGGTGTTCTAGGTCAGCGGTCCCCAACCTTTTTTGCGCCATGGACCGGTTTAATGTCACAGTATTTTCACAGACCAGCCTTTAAGGTGTGGTGGATAAATACAACACAATAAAATAATATAAATGTGGCATAAGAACTGTTTTTTCTAAATATAATAATAAAACGTGAATCCACTGTGCATGCAGCTTTATTATCAGCATCTTGTAACATAGCGTCAACATCTTAACACGATTAACACCCTCTCAGCCCCACACTGTCTGGTCGTAATGGTAAAGGTTAAACATGCCTTCAACACAAGATGCACCACTAAAACAAATATGAAGTGCATGAAAAGTACAACTCACCATAACGCTAAATCAGTGGGAGCTCTGAGCTCGTTTCTCTGCAACAAGACGGTCCCATCTAGGGCTAATGAGAGACAATGACACCCCAAGTGTGTCGCTTATGTCCAGTCTGCTCCGTAATTTTATTTTGGTTGCTGTCACTACAGAAAACTCTGCTTCACAAACCCTGCTTCACAAACCCTGCTTCACAAACCCTGCTTCACA
>NC_056516.1:7187832-7190636 GCF_014905685.2 Nematolebias whitei | reverse complement strand
TCACAAACCCTGCTTCACAAACCCTGCTTCACAAACCCTGCTTCACACTGATAGGATGTCGGAAATGGCAACAGGGTTTTCTGTGCTTTTGTCATAATCTCCAGGGATTCTGCCATGACTTTAATCCAGAACACTGGCAGAGTTGTTGTCTCAATCATACTTTTAAGGCCGCCGTCATTTGCCATCTCCATCTGTTGATCTTCTTGCATAGACATGCAGCCCCTTTAAGAAGGTGTGACTGAGGCAAACATCTTGACCTGCGTCAAGAGCGAGTCGTAGAGAGCGAGTCGTAGAGAGCGAGTCGTAGAGAGCGAGTCGTAGAGAGCGAGTCGTAGACAGACGTGGCGGAGAGAGCGAGTCGTAGAGAGCGAGTCGTAGACAGACGTGGCGGAGAGAATTTGGAGAGACTCCCAAATAAAACATTGTTCAGAATCAGATGCTAAATAAAAAGGAAATAATATAAGTTATGTATTATTTCTGTGTGGTCCGGTACCAATTGACCCACAGACTGGTACTGGTCCGCGGCCCAGGGGTTGGGGGCCACCGTTCTAGGTGACTGTGGTCTTCACCACCTTCAGGTCATGACCAAGTTCCTCCTGTGTGGTTGTGGACTGGTCCCTCCCCATTCTCATCATCATCCTCACCTCATGTAGAAGGTTTGGATGGACCTCCAGACTGTGGCCCAGTATATTTAGCTGGTTGGTTGTAACCTGTATCTCACATGGACCATATGGACACCCGGTGGGAGACGGAGCTGGTTGGGTTGTGGAGACTCAAACTGTCTCTCTGACATGCAGAAAGTTTTGTAAAGTTTTATTTCTTGACTCCAGTTTATATTCTTCATATTAAACTGGAGCTACAAATCAAAAACTTGTTTTTTTATGAACAAACTTATAAAATCAGCAGAGGTTCAATAATAATTTCACCTCCTTTTATTGTGTTGCAAATAATTTATTACAAGTGTTACAATTGGGCTCTTTACATCTTTTTACCCAGTTCTGTAGAAAAGATATCGTTCCGTTTCAACTACACTCTGGAACATGCAGGGATTGAAGCTTTTTTTTGGGGGGGTGGATCATTGCACTGCAGCTCAGTGGTTATAGTATAAAGCTGTAGTTGCATTTATTGTAACAGGTTGGCATCAGTTTGTTACGAGCACTGAGCTCTTTGTTGGTGCGTGTGTTTCAGGGGAAGACGGGCGAGGAGAGGCAGCAGATGATCAAAGCTCTGAGAGAAGAGCTGCGTCTGGAGGAGGCTCGCCTTGTGCTGCTCAAGAAGCTCCGGCAGAGTCAGATGCAGAAGGAGAACATGGTGCAGAAGGTCAGTACTGCTGCCACAAGCTACACCTTTACTGCCAGAGAAACGAGCACACTCCCAGCTCTGGACATTCAAGGTGTCCGAGCACCAAATGTGGTTTTTGTCTCCTGTTGTGGAGCTAAGAGGAGACAACCCCCCCCCCCCCCCCCCGAACTGGATCACTCCACAAATAAGCAACATGTTAACTTCTTCTTTGCTGTGTGGCTGCATCTACAAGAAAGGTCACTATCAAAACTTGGGTTGCCATGTCAAAATCCAAGATGGCCACCCCATCATCTAAGGAAACTATGCTTTCTAGTTTTTATGTTTTAGTAATTGCATTTTAAATGTTTGTATGTTTCAAAACAATGCTTTCCAGTGCCATAAACATGAATGTTTAGCGTACTTGCATTCTCTATAAAGATCCAGTCCAGAAAAACACTTGTCTCCCAAATTACAAACATTCACTATTCAAACCCCTCAGAGACGAGGAACTTCAGAGTACTGCTTGTTATTTGCTTTCAGGTGGGAAAATATTCACTAACTAAATGCCTGACCGCCGCCAAACAGACAGACAAACAAACATGGAGGCCACAGCGGCTCTACAGTCACCATTACTATAGACAAAACTCTGCTGCTTATTAATCAGGTCAGATATGACCTCATCATTCAGTCAAATAACTCATCAGTCCTCTGCAGCGCTGTCAGCCACCTGACACAGCGCTGACATGACTAAACATGGAGGCCGGCTCTGAGCTGAAGACGTATTTATAAAGCTAAACTAGGAGCATTACATCACTCGCACGTAACGTGAGTGGAGATGATCCTACAGTCTAACTGAAGGAGTCCTCCTGTCCAAAGGTCTGGACTGGACTCACTGAGTCTCCATCACCACATGGACTCAGACATTTTATTACCAAACAGGAGTCCTTCTCTTAAATCTTCAGCTCTCATTATGTCTGTGATTTATGAATATTCAGAGTTTGTTCAGAGATGTTATGAAGATGTGTTGTGTGACTTGACCCTCATTATTCCAAACTTTATTCATAATCAGCGTTGGCTCAGAAGACTCATGGTATGAAGAACTGTCCCTTTGTGTTCTCTAATGGACCGAGGGTTAATGATTTGTGAATTAATATTCAAATAAAAAAACTTGGGAATCTTAACCCCAGAGTGCTCGCCTGTATGAGGCTTTGTGTTTTGTGTAAGGAACATGTTGGCGTTGTTTTCCAAAAGAAAAATGACTTAAAGCTCTGAGTGAGATGTGCCCCATAATATGGTAAACTGTCTCGCAATGAGCTTTTGTGATTGCACAAGTAGACCTTAAATAGTTTATGAATAAGTCTGTGTTTACAGTTGCCATGTAAAGTTGTAAATATGGATGAGGTCATTCAGAAACGAGCAATCGATACGGTTTTTGTAAAACACACCTTTGAGTTCTGGTGTTCTTTAATGTTTGTTTGTTAGTCTGTCGTGCATTTTCACATCTGTCTGCGTAGCTCGACGTC
>NC_056516.1:7171207-7187432 GCF_014905685.2 Nematolebias whitei | reverse complement strand
GCCGTTAATGCACTTGAATGTCAGCAGGAGAATTTTAAAATCAACTCGTGACACGTACAGGAAGCCAGTGAAGAGAGGACAGAACCGGAGTAATGTGCTCAAACCTGTGAGTTCCTGTTAGTAGCCGAGCTGCAGCATTTTGTACGAGCTGGAGACGTGAAAGTGAAGCCTGACTAACCCCAACATAAAGTGAGTTACAGTAGTCCAGCCGGGTTGTAATAAATGCATGGACTAATTTTTCAAGGTCGGATCTGGACAGAACAGACTTAAGCTTTGCTATCTGCCTTAGCTGAAAGAAGCTTTTTAGTAGAACAGAGTTGATCTGTTTATTAAACTTAAAGTCCGAGTCTAACACGACCCCGACTGCTTTAGATGAGGCTGAAGGGAGTGCAGGTTTACAGGATCAGCGACAGTGGTAGAGCTTGGGTTAAACACAATGACCTCAGTCTTCTGATCATTAAAACTCAAGAAGTTCGCAGCCATCCAAGTCTTGATGTCATCAGAGGTCTTCAGGTTCAGCCGTGGAAATGTTGCAGCCTGAACATTTAGCTTTAGTTCAGACTGAAATCTGAGCCCCAGGTGTTAAATCTCGTTGTTAAATGTGGATGTTATCAACCTTACTGACATTATTTTATCAGAGAAGCCAGTTCTGAAGCACTGATTCACCCCGATTGTTCCTCTCCTGTTTACATGATGATTTTTAAATGTTTTTCTCTCACAAATGTCCATCATGTTTGTCAGCTGATTTCTGAGCATCATCATTGTGTAAACGAGCACTGTTTGAGTTGATGCATGTTGTTAACGTGTTTTAAATTGATGTGACATGTCTTTAGATGGTACAGGGCAGGAGCAGCGTCACATCAACATGTCTGAGTCTTGAGTTCTTCTATGTTTCTGACAGCTGAGCATGTGTCTCCTGCAGGCCAGCCAGCAGGTGGCAGCCTCTCAGCGCTCAGGCTCCAGTGCCATGTACATGAACCTGGCCCACATGCAGGCGGCGGCAGTGGGGGCCGGCGGGGTGGCGGGCGGTCTCAGCGGAGCTTCGTCCGTCAGCCCGTCCACCTTGTCGGGCTCGGCCGGCGGAGCTGTGGGCTCCATGGCCGACCAGGCCAGCAGCCAGGCGGCTGCCAAGCTGGCCCTGCGGAAGCAGCTGGAGAAGACCCTCCTGGAGATCCCTCCCCCCAAACCCCCGGCTCCGCTCCTTCACTTCCTCCCGTCTGCCGCCAACAGCGAGTTCATCTACATGGTGGGGCTGGAGGAGGTGGTGCAGAGTGTGCTGGACAGTCAGGGTAAGATGTTCTCAGTCTCGTTACAGCTGGAGGAACAGTTAGGTTTGGGGAGATCAGATGTTGTATTCACGTGTCCTCTGCAGGTAAACTCAGGGGGACTTTGTCCCGCATGGAGCCCTTCTTCTGTGCCCAGTGCCAAACTGACTTCACCCCCCACTGGAAACAAGAGAAGAGTGGGCGAATCCTCTGCGAGCAGTGCATGACGTCCAACCAGAAGAAGGCTCTGAAGGCCGAGCACACCAACAGGCTGAAGAACGCCTTCGTGAAGGCTCTGCAGCAGGAGCAGGTCAGCCCTGATGTTTACACCTCACCCCGGCCTCGCTTTTATTTATCTTTCCTTCAAGGATTACTTGATGTTGGATCATGTTTATAAGTGTCATGTTGCCTGATGGTGGTGGTTGTAATTGGTTTAAACTCGTTAATCTACAGGAAAATGAGAAAACACAGAATTTCTAAAGTATTTTTATAAATTC
This sequence comes from Nematolebias whitei, assembly GCF_014905685.2. Classification (NCBI taxonomy): domain Eukaryota; kingdom Metazoa; phylum Chordata; class Actinopteri; order Cyprinodontiformes; family Rivulidae; genus Nematolebias; species Nematolebias whitei. Next base: position 7,185,670 of record NC_056516.1, on the reverse strand, counting down.
ATCAAAATTCTAATAAAACTAAAACTTCCTTTTTCTATAAACGGACCTTTTCCAACAACTCTTGAAATGTAGCTCAGGTTCCTCCCATTTCTAAAAATCTCTGCTGAGATGTTTCTGCAGCCTGACTGGAGTCCACCTCAGTTGGACATGATCTGGAAGGACACCCAGCTCTCTGCAGAAGGTCTCGCTGACAGGAAAACCAAACCCTGAGGTCCAAGGACCTGTCTGCAGAGACCGGAGAGATTCTGAGGAGGACCACTGAAACATTTCAGGGAGCTCCATGATTCACACATGGAAGAAGTTAGACCCACCCAGGACTCTTCTAAAAACTGGTCCTAGTGAGCAGTCGAGGGAGCAGGACCTGACCAAGAACCTGATGGTCCCACTGACTGAGCTTCAGAGATCCTGTGGAGATGAAGCCTGGTTTATACTCCATGAGAAGCCTCGCTGACTTCACGGTGTGTTTATGGAGAAGTGGCTGCAGTCGGCTGATCTGAGAGCAGCATCTGCTGAGGAGCTGCCGGCCTGTGCTGTTGGCAACAACCTACAACTGTTGCAGCAAAGAAGTGTGAAGAAAGTCAAATTCAGCTTGTAAAGATGGTAAAAGAACTCGTGAAAGGACACTGGACAGTTTTGTTCTCACAGGACCCGCACAGAGACCCGGCTGCTCTCCATGCTGGTCCAGAGAAGGTGCGTCTCAGCCGGGCGGCTTCTGGACACGTTACCTCACAGTCTGTTGGAAACCGTGACGTCTCTTTGAGACAAATTAACTAAACAGTGCTTCTCCTTTGTGAACAACAGATCAGATCTTTCTCCTCCATCAACTGAAAGTAAACGTCCACTTTAAAAGCCGAGCTGTCTGAGTCGGTTCTGTTTGACGATGTGTGCTGAGGTGGGAGGGGCTTATCAGGATTTCTCCCCACATTTTCTCTTCAAGTATAAATAATCTGTGGGAAAAGGCCATGAACGTTGGTGAGATCCGACTTCTGTGCAACACTTGAAGGACTCTGACTGTGAAGACCAAGATCCTCTGGTCTGATGGAACCAGGACTGAACTGTTCAGAGCAAACCAGGCACCACATCACGTGTCCAACATCACCCCCACAGTGAAGCATGGTGGTGGCAGCATCATGCTACTTTTCACTTGCAGGGATTGAGTCTGGTCAGGGTTGAAGGAAAATACAAAACCAGTTCCACAGAGTTCAGAACCTCAGACTGGACTGAGGGTTCTGTGAACGTCCTGGAGTGGACCAGCTGGCCTTAGCTGAGAGAGGAGTTTACTTTTAATAAATGTATTAAACTGTAAGATCTGTGAAGTTTTTTATGGTACTGGGTGCAGAGAGTGTTTCTTTCGGCAGCTCCCAACCTCTTCGAGGGTCGCCACAGTGAGCAAACTCGCATGAAGGATTTGGCAATCGTTTTACTCCGGATGCCCTCCCTGGACTCGAACCCGCAACCTCTGAATTATAAGACCAGGCACTGACCACCAAGCTACATGAGGAATAAATGTTTTTGTATCAGCAGGCTTAAAAAAAACAAATTAACACCTGGGGGGGGGTCTGACTACTTCCTGGAGCTGCTGTTTGTGTGCTGTAACAGTGACTTGTCTTCTCATCAGGAGATTGAACAGAGGCTGCAGCAGCAGGCAGCCCTCTCTCCCAGCTCAGCCCCAACCGGCTCAAACGTCTCCAAGACCGACTCCATGATCCGACAGCACGCCCTGCGCCAGGTACCCCTCACAACATGACAAAGCAGTCATGTTGGATGATGAATGTTTGGAATACAACACATTTGCTTTTGGTTTGATTTGCTGCTCTAAACACAGATCTATATGAATTTGTGAGCATTTATCAGAGAATCTTTAGTCTTTGATGTGTAGAAGACGTCCGTCAGGACCACAGTCAGGACAGAGTTGACGGTGTCTTCTGTCTCCAGACTCCCCAGCCTCAAGCTTCTCTCCAGCGAGGTCTGTCCAACTCTGCCCGGGGAGTCCTGTCCAACTTCGCCCAGGCCTCCCAGCTGTCTGTGGCCAGCAGCCTGATGGGGATGAGCGGTGCCAAGCACTGCGGCAGCGGAGGAGGCAACCGACTGCAGCACGACAGCCGCCGTCAGATCTACAACATCCCAGGTACCGAACACCATCCACTTCAGCTCATCTGTCCAGAACTTTAGTGAACGTGTTTGAAGTTTTGGTGCGAGTGAGAGGGGTTCAGGTCCGTTTGTATTTTCACCAAGTCTTGCATCCGTTCAGAGGTACGAAGAGAAGCTTTACTTTTATTTTAATGGAGAACAACAGATGATGAACTAAAATGTAGAAAAAGAGAGACTACTTAAAGTTAGGAATGGATTTGTGCGTAATAGTTTACTTGCTGGAGGAACTCTTGGACGTTTGTCACCAGGTCTGCACTGAGGAGGGGGTTTGGCCCATTTCTCTTTACAGAAACTCTAAATGGTTCTTGGCCGGCTCTTGAAGCTTCAGCTCCTTTCTACAGAACTGAAGTCTGGAGACCAGCTAGACCAGTCCAGGACCTGAAGGAGCCCCTTCGTTGTTGCCTTGGTTGTATGTTTTAGGTCCTGCTGAAGAACCCATTCATCTCCTAGATTCAGTGATCTGGCTCAGGGACGAATGGTTCTGACCAGGATTTGATGGCACACGGCCCGGTCCTTTGGGCCGTCAGTGCAGTGAAGCAGAACCAGCTTCCTCTGACCTTGATTCACAAACAAAAAGCAAAAAATATTCATCTCTAAACCTATAAACGTATTAATCTGTAAAACTAAACCTAATGCGCACCACAGCTGGTGGTGGTGCGGGGTGGTCGACCCCCCCACTGTTTTTAGTTTAGTTTTTGAAGTGCCGCACGTTTCTTTCACTTTTGCAGTTTAATAATAATAATAATAACTAATAGTTTAGTTTTTCCTCTGACTTATTTGCAGTATGATAAATGGTAGGAGCATAATATACTCTCCCAATCCAAAAAAGTTCAATCTGGACCAATCATGTCCAGAGGACCAGATTGAACTTTTTTGGATTTTTCTACCTGGATTATTGAGCATGCATCAGGATATACTCTCCCAATGTTTTGTTGGTCTTTTTTTTTGTAAATAATAAATTACGTTTTTTTTGCAGTTTTATTTTATTTTTTTCATCTTTAGATCCTATGACATCTTCAACTACTCAAGTTCTGCTCGAGTTTTATTATGTTAATGTCAAGTTTAAAAATTATGTAGCCGTTCAGCCACTAATTATTATGGACTGGCCTGGTCCGGATCCAGGTTCAGGTTAGAAATGGCAGCTCTACCACGGGCACATGAAGCGGTTGAATACTTGTTTCACTGAGTGACACGTTTCTAACAGTTATGAAAGGCTGCCTTCTGTGGATTTTTCTGCTTTTAAATGAAACATTAAAAAAAGGAAGGAGTCCAGCAAAAGACAAAAGTCCATTCCGGTGTGTTCTGAATGTGTCTGCTCTGTTCCTGCAGGGTTAAATATTGCCTACCTGAATCCTGCAGCGGTCGGAGCCCATAAGACCTCCAGCTTAGCGGACCGGCAGAGGGAGTACCTGTTGGACATGATCCCACCTCGATCCATATCGCAGTCCATCACTGGACAGAAATGAGCCGCGCTGATCCTTCCTGCGTGTCAGAGGTTCACCTACTGACCCCGTTCTGATGCACTCCCAAATCAGACGATGCTCCATCCCATAATTCATCGCATGCAGTGCCTGTCCGTGTGCCTACCTGGAACCAACCCATAAGAACCCACCAAGCTGGACAAGACACGACCCGTCTGTGCATCTCAGTTCTTCTTACCGTGGAAAGTCTGATTGCTTTTATAATCCCAGGTGGCAGCGTTATTATACCTGCAGCCACCGTTTGAGTTCTAATTAGTGCTATTCATTTTGCTTTTCTCTTTTTTTAAGTGTTTTTAATGTTTCTATTCCTCCATCAATTCTAAATTTCAAGTAGAGACCTGAAATCATTGTAGGGTTGCTGACATCGTTTTCCTCTACTTGAGTCCAAAGTTTAGTTATGGCAACATAAAAAGATCAACAGGGTGCACTCTGGTTGCTATGCAACAAAAACTAACAACTATGAACTTTGTAAAAGTTTGCTAACATGGATTTGATAAAGAAAAAGGTGCCGAACAATCGTGCACTGAGCTCGCTCTTGAAAAGAGCAGTGAGCCTACGTGAGAGCGTGGATCATCTCAGCGGAGGCTCCGCCCACTGACGCACATCCAAACCCTGGTGTGTTCGCTCTGCCGCCATCAGGACTCGTGAACTGGAACTGACTGTACAGAAGAGAACCGCATGAACCCGGAGCTTGGGAAACGTTCTCCCCGCTGTCCTTCATCGAGACGTTTGCATTTCATCCGAGTTACAGATCCGTTACCTGGAGACGTCCGTCAGCGGGAACAGAGGAGCTGGCGAACCGCCAGACTTGGTCTGGAGACGTCCGTGGCGTCCAGGTGGAGGACGGCTCCCCTCGTCCCTCCTGACGTCAGCTCTCACTGAAGATTGTACTGAACACAAGGTCCGGATCGCAGATCCTGCACCTAAAAACCTGAGCTTTCAGCTCGTCTTCTGGTTTTTGGGCTGTTCGGTTCCCTCACATCTTTTCTGCTTATTTCATTAAAATTTTATTTTGAGCGGCGTCTCCTAACGAGTTGGTGGCACACCTGAGAGGTATCAGCCCCCGGAGACGATAATAATCAACGCAAACAGAAACTATCAGATATCTCTATGGACTGTGTATAAAACCCTAGCTGCAGAGAATAAAGGAGTCTGGATGTTTTACAGGAGAGACACGGATCAATCATTGTGTGCACGCTCTGCGCACAAGTTGCCTCACTCCAGAGGAGCACTTTTCATATTTCCGATTGGAAATTTTTGTTTGTTTGTTTTTGTTTTTGGTAAATAAAAAAAAGAAAAAAAAAGAAAGAAAACAAATGGAATAGAAAGTTACTGAGGTCTGGATGTCAGCTGCTGGCCCAGCAGTGAAACGTCCTCCCTGTTGGACAACGGTCCCTACGTCCACATTGTTGACCTTTGTCCTCGTTTGGACCCTTTGTGCCCGGCGTGGTGAGGTCCATCCAGCTCGTGTGTACAGTAGATGCTGCTGGAGAGCGGCTCGCATTACCTCATCAAGGGGAGAGTACAACAGGAATACGTCACGCTGTACTTTCTTTTTCGTTGGTAGACAATCTCCACACCTTTCTGGCACCTGGGGCACTAAGTGAGCAGGACACGGTGAAATGATGCAACCCAAACCAGCACGTCCGCAGAGAGTTCGGCTTCAACCTTCACTTTCTTTACACATGCTGCTTTGCTCACAAAGTGACGGCAAAACCGCTTTAGGCTTGAATTTTCTCGTAGAGGATTTTATTTTGAAGAAACGTTGGATCAGGAGTTGAGGCTTTGCGTGGTTTCCGCGCCCGCCTGCACAGAACCGATGGAACCCATCTGATGCAAGGTCCCAGTGGTTCACGCCCCAAAGCACTTGGTCCATCTTATACTGGTGGTCTATCCTTTTCTAGACCAACCCAGGAGGTGGTGATGGCCTAATGATAAACTCGGCTCTAATTAAAGAAAGAAGTTGAGTTTTTCTTAGTTTTCCTGGACGTTTAGCAGCATTTTTGTTCTCAGTTCCCAAAACGATGTAAAAATGAATCTCCAACACACGTGGCCACATTTTCCTTTTTATTTTAGCGTTTCTTACTCACCTCGTGTGGCACCAGCTCTTTAACTGTGGGCCTGTGGGTGCACACGTTCTGCCTGGTCACCTTCAGTGTCTACTGCGTTTGGCTGCAGACGACCTGAAGGGCCCTCACAGCTGGTGACCCATGACAGGCCTCACGGTGGAGGGGAACTGGAAACCATGACTTGTCTCTTGTAGCGACCCAGTGAAGACCTTTTCATCCACAGTGGGAAGCAGAAAGACGGTTGAAAACGCACCGACGGCTCAGAGTGGTCAGTTTGCAGCAGCTCAGGTATTTGAAGCAGTGTTCAGTCAGTGTGCAGTATTATTATGGAACATGGGTCCTCCATTCAGGATACTGACGCTGTGGGGGGGTCATCACTTTCAGTCCAACTATGTTACTGCGTTCTCTGGGGAATATTTGAACTGAAGCAAGTTTTAAAGCCCACATCTGATGTTTATTACGACTCGTCTGAGTGGGGTTTCACAGTTCTAGAGTATCCAGAGTCGACCCAAACGGCTTGCCGTAGACAGATCTTTAACTCGTAGACGAGCGTTCTACCAGCACTGGAAGATCCCTCCACTTTTTGGGCCCAGGCTGTTGTTTCTTCAAACCGTTGGTTTATTTCTGAACATCTTCTATATGAATGAAACGATGGGTGTTTAAAATGAGTGTTTCTGTCCATAAGACCTGCCTGTTGACCTAGAGCAGTCATGTCAAACTGGTTCAAAACCAAAGAAGTCCATGCTCGATAATCCAGGTATACAATCCAACAATTTTCATCTGGACGGTTTCTTTTTTTGTTGAAACGTTTCACCTTCCATCCAATCGTATAGTTGGATTATTGAGCATGGACGTTTTTGGTTTTGAACCAGTTTGACATGACTGTTCTAGAGCGTCGTACGGGGTCAGCTCTCAGACTCCGAACAACAGGTCTTCTGTCGTTTCTGAGTTTGGGAGATAAGGTCAGATGGTTGAGAATAAAGTCAACATAGTATTCCAAAAATACAATAAAGAACAATGACGTGAACCTAGGCCTGTCACGATAAATAAATTAATCGCATGATAAATGAAAAATATCGACCTCATTTTCATTTATCGGCTTTCACGTTTCATGTTTCTCTTTCTACTGAAGACACTGGATGACAAAAATCTAAACTCCGGTGCTCTTCACTGACCCCTCCCTTTTTCTTTTCTCTTTAAAATCCATTTTAACCGTCTAAAATCGCATTTTTGGATCGTTAAAAGCAGCTAAGCTACGAGCTAAGCTAACAGGCCGACCTCGTGGGAAAACCTCCGTCTTGTCGAAGTTCCAAAATTCACGGTTGAAATCCGTTCCTTCGTGTAAAAAGTTTGTTTTTCTCTGCAACAAGAAGCTGAGAACTTAACTGATTTAAAAAATATATATTATTAAAAGCTTTGTGTGAAAAATGCTATGCTAAAGAGAGAGAGAACCGTTAAAAGTAAAGAGACAGCCCATGTCATGTCAAGGGGCCTCCCTCCCATTTTTCTTAAAGACACGCTGCTCACTCCCTCACTATCCATCCTTTGGTTCAAACAGTCTTATACTGCCATCGGGTGGTCAAAAAAGGTACTAGACTCAAAATAAATTAAACAACATTTCTTCTTAAATTTGACAGTAATTACAGATTATTGTCAAATTTCAAACAATATTGTCGTTTATCACAATAATTTCTGAGACAATTAATTGCCCAGCAAAATTTATTATCGTGACAGGCCTACGTGAACCTTGTGCTCCTGAACTAGACGGAATTTGTTCTGATTTTTTTTATTTTTATACACCCGACCAAGGCTTTTATGTCTCTGTACATAAACGTTCTCTGGCCCCACCCGTGACCTGATCCACTCAAGACAATTTAATGGAATTTGATAGATATTTGTACCACCACTAGCATGTTGCATTAGCTTTCATCCCCCCAGCTCCAAGGTCAAGGTCACAAATCAAGGTCAGAGTAATACAAGGTTCAGTCCATGGCTATAAATTGCTGTTTGGCGATGGGCGTGTAACGTGTCGTATGTGGTTCTCTTGTTGTCGTCTACCCATTTTTTGAGATGAACTACAGAAAAACAACTTGAGGTGTTTTCTTGGATCGGTCCCATGTGCTGTCCTTGTTATTTCAGCAATCATAACAAAGGAACTGGCAGGAATTCCTGCAGTCCCATATCATGAAGTATTTCTATGGGTGGGACCAGTTGAACCGAGGGGGTTTCCTAAACGTCTCCATGGTTCCTGGGGTTTCCTCGTGTCCGTCAGAGCCTCTGTCTTGTAGCTTGTTTTCGTGTCAATGGGCTGTTTTTTGATTCACCTTTTAATCTGAAGTTTAGTTTATTGCTGCTATTTTGACTTTATTCTCAAACTTTCAAGACAAAGAGTTTACTCCATTTTTATTCTTCTGAGTAGATGTACGCCGTCATAAACTCTGGACTCCTTTTTAACGTTACTCAGCGTTTTTTTTTTGTTTTTCAGTTTGTATTTTCATAAAGTTCACGGTTACTCTAACCAGTGTAGTTTATTTAAATTCCTTCAGTCCAGTTAAATATTCCAGTCAGTTTGATTCATCCGTCATCAGATTTAGTCAAACTCCAGTTTCATCGCTTGAGCCTCCTCCAGAACTCGTTCCTGTCCCTCTGGCGCTGGTACCAGGAACATGTTAGCGCTACGTTGAGACACTCAAAACACCGTTAGGTCTCGGCATGGCTGGAGACTCTTCTGCAATCCCCTCGAAGTGTAGGAAAGATTTAAAATAAAATAAAAACACGACAACAGTGTAGTGGATACAACCTTACAGAAAACGGCTGAAATGTTCGAGCTTCTCTTCAGTGATAGAAAATAAAGATTTTATGTTTTGACCTTGACTCTGGTAAGTCTGCGTTTAACGCTGTATAAGAAAATGAAACCTGATCGCAGTGGAAGTTAGCATGTTTTAATTAATGTATTTAATCAGCATAACGGCTTGGTAAATTGGCAAAGGACTTCTGTTCTACTATATTAATTATTAAAGGAAAGTTTCAGCCTTTTTAAACTGGGTTTCTTTATAAAAGTTAATATCTTACCTGTTGCAGGTGGATTCTTGAATAGCCTCGTTTTGAAGGAAGTTTCCATCCGACTGGACTGGACTTGGCTAACGGCTAATCTAAACACTATTTTGCACCTCCGTTAAGTTTTATTCTACGTTAGTTTCAGCAGAAATGTTACATTCTTTAGGCGTAAATCCCTGCTAGAGCTCAGTGTTGTTACTGGTCGTGTGATTTACTTGTGTAAATCTTTACACAATTCCACGTAAATATTGTTTAACTGTACTGTCCAGTGATTTTTGAAGTGACGTTCTATCCGATGGTTATGAACCGTATCTTCTCAGTCACAGAGCTCGGAGCATAGACAAGGCCAAAAATAATATTTTATCATTTTTCAGGTTTATTAAAGTGTACAAACGGGTGTAAAATAACACGTACGTTAGCTTGTTGCGGACGTCTGTGTTGGTAAGCGCCTGTTTGAGAGGAGAATAGAGAGCCCATGCTTCTATCAGTCCTCTGGGAGCCGACTAGCATTCAGCCCCGAAGACGACATCCTGATTAGCACAAGTTTTTCAGCTGAGAAAAGTGTGGCCAACTAATCTAAAGATTTATTGTTAGCTAACGTAGCACTCTGTCTCACGGGAATTACATTTTTCAGAAAGTTGGTTTTAATGCTCCAAAAACATTGCAAAGCTTTCCCTTGCTTAGCTAGCATTAGCCCAGTGGTTCCCAACCCTTGTCCTTGAGGAACCCAGTCCTGCGTGTTTTCGTTGCTTCCCTGCTTTGACACACCTGATTTGAATGAATGGATGATTAGCGGGCTTTAGCAGAACTTCAGGAAATAATAAAATCACTGAATCAGGTGCGTTGGAGCAAGAAAACAACTAAAACATGCAGGATGGCGTTCCTCAAGGACTATGGTTGGGAACCAGTGCATTAGCCTAGCCTGAGCTGTCTTCTACTGTTTATTTCAACTACTCTGTCACAGCTAAAAGGTGCTAAGTGATGATCATCTGACTGAACGTCTCTTTCTAAGCCAGCAGAGTAAATGTTTATAAAACGGCCTAAACATAAATCTTTATCAAGTTTGGAAGGTTGGAGTTGTTTTAAAATGGCAGCAGTTGACTAGGCTGCGTTCAAACTAGCCGTTAGCTTATCGGTCCAGTTACACGTCAACTTTTTTTTTTTTTTTTTTTGTGTAGTTGTTGGAGAAGCTTCCGACAACTGGTTCGATATTAATGAACAACTTCTACTTTAAATCAGAAATCAAAATGTTAGCAGCTCTGCCCAGATCTGACAAATAAGACTTGAGCTCTTTAAAGGCTTGAGCACCGAGCGTTTTTACCCTCCATGATGTTCTCGTGGCAGCTCTGCACCGTGCACACTGCTGGACTGGACTGGTTTGTTTGGGTCCATTTTCAAATGGGTTCTGGTTGGACTAGAATCATCCAGACCTGCCTGGGTCTACACGGGAGTGACGCTAAAAGACTCAACTCTGAATGACGTTTCGAGGTTTACAAATCATTAACTTTTGTTGGACCAACCGTTGTAGCGATTGTGGTTTCACAAAGATTTAACGCCCGCAGGATGTTTTTACGCCACCGTATGATTTAACGCTGTTTCATACTTCTACTTCTGCTGCCAAGTGTAAGAAAAGACCCGTACTTTTTTGCAGATGCATCCATACACCTTTGTATTTGGACTTGCAGGTTCTTTTCAGATACAAGGTTTTTAGATTTCAGAAGTCATTTTTATTCTAATGTCTCAGCAAAGTTCTTTTTCCTGTTTATTGCAGTTAAAAAAAAAAACTAAATGTATTGAATAAATGACACGATATTTGCTAGGTTTGAAGTAAAGTAATAATGACTTATTGTACAGAAACCTTTTTTCCTCCCTTGAACTGAAAAATAAATAAAATGGTTGTACATTGTGTAGAAAAGCAAACAAAAAGCCATGAATATTGTGAAGCTTGTCATTTTGTTTTGTGATCACTGTGTATTATTGTGTAACAAATGTGCAAAACGTTAGGGATTCCCTCTCTGACTCCACACATACGCTTGATTTGACAATTTTGGAATATTTAACGTTTGCGGGAAAGTGTTCGCTGATTCAGATGAGGTCTTCCGTCTTCTGCACGACTGAAGGTTCAGATGAATGGACTCGTCAGGCCGGTCCTCCATTGACTGGATCAGGTCTGGACGGACTCCGGTGTCGTTCCTGGTTGGTCATTTCTCTCATGGCTGTGATCGTGTCCAACGTTCCGGCAGAGAAGTTTAAGAAGACTTTAATCGTGTTGGTGAGCAGCAAGTCTTAGACGTGAGTTTTTATTAAAGGGTTCTGGTTCATCTCGTTCTGAGCCAACGTTCCATTTCTCATGAAGGTTCTCGCTCATCATGGCACATGAACCCTATCAGGTTCAAGGGCAACTGGACTTTTTGGTGTTTTGAAGAAGTTTTTGCTTCACATTTGAGTATTTTGGTTTCCATTGCTTTAAAAAAGACAATGGAAACACCAGAGAGCCAACTCGTCCAAACAGCAGAACGCTCACATCTCCAGGATAAGGACACTAATGTACCATGAATGGTTGGTTGAAGAGAACTTCAGCCCACTATGTTTCTGGTTTCAGCTTCATTTGGTCCACCCTGCTGGGACCTGGATGGGACTCCCTTTTCTCTCTTTGAGGACTTTCCATCAACTTCTTGGATCTGTCAGAGATGTTGGTCCACATTGAAACGATGGCATCAATTTCTCGTTGCACTGCACCCCAAAGATTCTTGATTGGACTGAGAAGACTGGAGAATGCTGGAGTCCAGTGACTCCTGACCCATCAGACCAGTAGTTTTCCAGTCATTTTTTTATGTTGGTGAGCCAGTGTGGGCTGTTGGTGCTGTAGTCCAACTGGGTTCAGATGTTCTGCAGACTTTAGTTGGAACAAGTATTTAAGCTGCTGTTGCCTTTCTGTCACCTGGAACCAGTCTGGCCATTCTGACATCAGTGAGGCTTTTTCTGTACACAAGTGTCACTTGCTGGATCTTTTTTCTTTTGGACTGCTCTTTAAACCCTAGAGAATGTTCTGTCAAATTCCCAGCAGGTTCTGAAATGCTCAGACCAGTCCTGGCACCACAGTCAGTCTGTGAGATCCCCGTTCTGAAGCTCGTTTTGGACTTCCAGTCGTCTTCACCAAGTCTCCATACCTGAAGGTGCCGAGTTGCTGCCGTGTGATTGGCTGATTAGTTCTGCCTAACAAAATATGAGTGTCCAGTTTTAATTTAACCCTCTCACATTTACACCAGATTTCTTCTACGTTAATCGAAACATCTCTGACCATCAAAGATCCCACCGACTCTCAGGAGGGAGAGGGATTCGCATTTGAGTTTAGCAGCTCTCAGCTGTTTTAAAGTTCCCGAGATGATACAAGAAACGTGCCAAAAATAATCCAAAAGAAGTCCAGTTGTCTTTGCCTGAACCTGCTTGGACTTGTTCCTCCTATATTCTGTTGAAACCCACAAGAGAACGGTTTGAACTTGACTTGTTTATGGAGAAGGAAAAAGAACCGAACTCACGAGCTTGTGGAATGCCGGCCTCTCTGACCAGAAGAGTTTTAGTTGAGTGATGGAGTGGACCTGCAGACGGCTCGTCCTGAATCAGAGCTCGCTCTTCCTGCCAACACCAGCATCCGACACGTGGTCCGGTACCGTTTGGCTTTCTCTTCTATTAGTTGTTGCGTGCAGGGAACAGTTTACTGCAAAATCAGGTTGATCAAATTACGCTTGAAGTCCTTTTTCTTTTGTCTGGTTTTATTTTAATTTTAGGTTTTTTTGCGTAGTGGTGACAATGTTGACCCGAACATCAAGCAGAGACGAACTGAAGACCGTTTTGTTTTGCTAACATCAATCCTGACTTTTTGCACATACTTGATATTTAACTATCTTCAAAAAATAAAAGAAAAATAATGCTGTTTGAATACTGCCAGTTGATTGACAATTATGCATTGATTGAAAAAAATAAGCTAATTTTGGAGGAAATAACTTTGTAATATTTATCTCTTGCAAGCTATGTTTAATAAAGGTTGAAACAATTTGCTTCAAAGTTTGACATGTCTCTGTTTTCACACCAGTCCCTCCTGTAACACCAGCTGTTCTGTGCACTACGGTGCTGTCTTCACAACCGGCAACGTCAAGAGTTTATGGGGTTACGATGAAAAGTTGTTTTTAAAAATCTCAGGTGTGTTCAAATAGTGAATGATTTATGAGATATTGGTGCAGGAGTTCATACTGCGTAGAGCCGTAATGCAGACAGGAGTACTGGTCTGCAGCGTGGTGGTGGGGCGGGGTGAGTTCAGTAAATTATCAGGGTCTAAATCAATTCTGGACAAAATGAAATGATGCCTCTAAATAAACTGGCTATGACTCAATTACCTCATGTGTCATGTTTTAAATGGAGTCTTAATGGAAATGCAGTGATTTAAATGAAGGGGAGTGGTGGCGCAGAGGTTGGAGTAGGTGGGCCCGTGATGGGAAGGTCGCTGGTTCAACCCCCTGGACCGACTACATCAAAATGTGGGTGGGAAAGGTGAAACACCCACACCTGCCTCCATTCTTTCATTTTTCTGGACTGTATAATGACGTGCATCTGAATTTAATAAAATGTGAACGTGAGACGTTAATTATCTTTGACTCACCAATGACAGTGGGTCATTTATTAACAGAATCAAGTTTAACACATCACACATTTACATTAATTGGCAAGAATTGAAAATAACGACAGCTTATTAATCGGTTTTACAGGAAGTAAACAACACGGCGATTGTTTTCTCACTTCCAGCAGTAACAACAAACGTTAACCACACGGCGGTGGTTGAAAAACTTTGCTTCAGACATTTCTAAAAATATCTGGATTAATTTCTTAGCAGATAGAAGAGTTTAAGGATTGAAGTTTAGAGGGAGGGAGATGGTGTGTGTGTGAGTGAAAAGTGTTGGACAGAACGACACCCTCCATTCGACCCAGCTTTCCTCGGTACGCTCGGTAGTCAACTCGACTCATTACCTCTCTGACGATGAATCAGTGAAAGCGGAGCTCCAGCTACGCTACCGGTCCAGCGTCTCCGTAGGATGGCAGAGAACCGTCCGGAGTGGTGACGCGACTTCGTCAACAACAGTTCAGCTCACGGTGGACTCACATGAGTGGGGTCCTTCAGAAATTCCACTGCCTAGTTCACTACACTCATTTGCCCCACTTTGAGCCCTTAACCCCCACCATCTGCTCCCCCGGGGGGCTGCAGACAGCAGCTCTGCTCCACACAGAGGGCTGCGGTAGCTCGGTGGTCTATGGTTGTGTCAGGAAGAACATCTGGTGTAAAAATAATCAAGTCTTCGTCATCTTTACTACACATATTCGTACAGCACTAGACTACAAAGAATAATCAGCTTTATCAAATGAAAACACTGATGGACACATTGAAGGCAATGAGAGGTTCAGTGTCTTGCCCAGGAAGACTGGTGGAATCGAACCCCCAACTCTCCCACTGGAGGACGACTGTAACCACTCGTCCACAGCTGCCCCGTGCTCCTCAGTGGTTGGTTCCTGTTGTAAATGGTAAATATTTAATAAATTGAATAAATAAATAAAAGCTTTGAAGATTGTTTTATTGTGAAACGCACAAAAGAGGAATAAAGAACCAAACCATTTTTCATTCAACCTTTATTTATTCAGGTTAATCCCATTGAGCC
>NC_056516.1:7168965-7171197 GCF_014905685.2 Nematolebias whitei | reverse complement strand
CCATTTTTCATTCAACCTTTATTTATTCAGGTTAATCCCATTGAGCCCCGGGGACTCTTTTACAAGAGAGACCTGATTTGAACAAAGTGACGACAGTAGACAATCATAAAAAGCAAATTTATAAGAACAAATAAAAGAAGATGGTATTTAAAAAAACATCTAGGTTGTAAAGTGATGTGAAAACGGGAACATGTCTACATTGGTTTTTACCAGGAACTTAACAGCTGTTTGAAGCCACTTTGAGAGGTCAAGGTCGAGAGCCAAACCAAGAACGAGGGAGCACTGCTGCTCTCCAGGTGCAGCAGAACCAGTTCCAGCATCGAGCTTCTTCAGGTCCATCTAACCTCTGGAGCTTCTGTCCATTCTTCATTTCCAAACATCTCTAGCTCTATCAGATTTAACAATCTTTAAATCAAACCTGACTATTTCAGCTGGACTGAGGTCTGGGCTCTGACGGGCCCAGTCCAGAACCTTTAGTTGGTTCTCCTTAAACAAGTGCAGTGTTCTTCATCTGTAGGGTCATTATGTAGAGGTGGACCTCTGTCCTGGTCTAAAACTTCTGTAAGGCTCCATTTCTCTTCATTTTGCTCCATCTATGCATCTCTGACCAGTTTTCAGTCCCTGCTGATGAAAACCATCCCAGTGATGCTTCACGGTGGGGGGGTCTCAACTGTCCAGGCCTGATGCCCGTTTCATCCTCGGCCTCCTGAGATGTTCCAGGAACGTTCAACGTTCTCCACTCTGTCTGACAAGGACTGGACTGAAGGTGAGTAAACAGACCGACTGACCCAGAAATCCTGGAAGTCTTCTTTGGAAACTACTTGTGGTTTTATTAGACTTTACTATCGCTATTTACTTAAAAGTGGGCGATAATGTTTTCAATCAGTATGAGTCTGTTAGCAAAATATTTCATGAACCACTGGACAGATTTAAATGTGACTCCCAGAAAGAAATGACATGGGGTGGAAATAAACAACTACAAATCTTTGAGTCTCATCAGAGACACTTACTTCCTCATGCAGGTGAGACGAGCTTGTCTGGGAAGCTCAGTCCTCACCTCCTCCTACAGGTGTGCAGTGGAGAGCATCCTGTGCTCCAGCATCAATGTGTGGCATGGAGGCTGCACAGCTGCAGAAAGAAAAGCTTTGCAGAGAGTGGTGAAGGCTGCACAGAAGATGTTGGAGTCAGTCTCTCCACCATCACAGATATTTACACCTCCAGATGCAGGAAGAGGGCTACCTGCATCATGAAGGACCCCACTCACCCAGCACACACACTTTTTGCCCCACTCCCCTCAGGAAGGAGGTTGAGGAACATTAAGTGTAGAACCACTAGACTGAGGAACAGCTTCTACCCTGAGGCTGTTAGACTCATGAATCTCTAACCAGAATAGTCACTGTGAAAAATCATATCATGTTGTTGCTGATCTGTTTCATGTTGCTGCTGATCTGTTTTGTGGTGCTGCTGATCTGTTTCATGTTGCTGCTGATCTGTTTCAATGTTGCTGCTGATCTGTTTCAATGTTGCTGCTAATCTGTTTCATGTTGCTGCTGATCTGTTTCAATGTTGCTGCTGATCTGTTTCATGTTGCTGCTGATCTGTTTCAAGTTGCTGCTGATCTGTTTCATGTTGCTGCTGATCTGTTTCATCTTACTGCTGATCTGTTTCATGTTGCTGTGTTCATTCATACTCATCTGCTCACACAGACTCATGTTCGTGCTGCTGTTCATCATAATGTTTTTATGCTATCGGTGCTTAGTGTATATTTAGTTGATGTTTTTCTTAGTTCATATCTTAGATGTTATTACTGTTTTTCTTTTACATTTTATTGTTGGATGTAACTGGGACCCTGTGTACATAATTTCATTCCACCACATGTACCACATGGCATATGACATATAAAGAAACTCTAATTGTGATAACACAATAAAACATCAATTGGTTAAAAAGTAATTAATACTCCAAGTAGTTTTTGGGAAGAGTACTTTGTACTTTTACTTAAGTATTCTTATAACACTAGTACTTGTAATTGAGTACAGTTTGAACAGTGTAACAGTACTTGTACTTGAGTACACATTTTCAGTACTCTAACTCTTTCCACCTCTGGAAATGACTGGATGTTCATCAAGCAGAGGCGAATCGTGACTAAGAGCTGAGGTTTGTTATTAAGTTTTATTGTAACATTCAGCTAAATGCTAACGTCAGTTTATTGTAACATCCAGCTAAATGCTA
>NC_056516.1:7166701-7168865 GCF_014905685.2 Nematolebias whitei | reverse complement strand
GGCTGTACGCGTAGCTCGACGTCCGTCTGCGTAGCTCGACGGCTGTACGCGTAGCTCGACGGCTGTCTGCGTAGCTCGACGGCTGTACGCCTAGCTCGACGGCTGTCTGCCTAGCTCGACGGCTGTCTGCCTAGCTCGACGGCTGTCAAAACTCCTGTGACATGCATTGCCTACAAAAACAAGAAGTGGAACTAAACATTTACATATTTAAGAAATTTGTCATAATACACATGATTTTATCTATGCTGTTACATAATTGGCATATTTTCTTTTGAACTTGAAGCAGCCCAAGTGAAACAGGAAGTGACATCATAGGATAACTTCCTGGTCTTTGAACTTTGACTCTTCTTCGTCTCTCTCTCATAGACTCAGAATAATCTAAAACACCAGATTCTTCTTTGCTGGCTGTTGTTAGCCATTGTAGCGATGCTCTGACATCACTTCCTTAAACTGACATCACTTCCTGCCACTGCACATGAGAAAATCTCAATCGTTCATCTCAGCTTTTTGTGTTACTCGTGTAATTTTTCCAAAGAATGCATTATTTATTGCCAACATTTGATGTTACAGGGACTTGATGTAGTTTGATGTTTGTTCTCAGGTTCCTGTGGTCCAGAGCTCTGCATCCTCCGTTCAGCCTCCTCCTGTTCACAGCTCCTCGGGTCTCGGGAAGCTGCCCGTCAGACCGGGCCTGCACAACCCCGAGCCTCAGAACCTCCGCACAGCACAGGTACGTGTATGTGTGTGTGTTTAAATGTGTTGGGCAAAGTGTAGCTTTAAGGACAGTCGACCAAAGAAAATTTGTTTGGCCAGCATTATACAAGTCTGGTTTTAGGTTTATTGTCAGTATTTGTATGATCAGTGTGATCTGGATCAGTTTGAAGCTCCTCGTCAGAGATGTTAGTCCAGTCTGCTGGAAACTTCTTCTGCCTTCTTTTCTAAGATCTGGTCAGAAACTTTAATGTCCTCTGATGCACAGAGCCTTGAAATGTTTGACACTTTCTGACCTCTTGACTCCAGTTTGTGCAGATTGTGTCAAGACGCTGCAGCTGTTTGTTGGTCGTGTTGTAAAGACGCATTAAGTTAACGAGGAGTCGCAGTTTACTCGCTTGTTCTCACAAATTCACTGCACCCCTGACGATTTCAACTCTTCACCTGATTCCCTGCACTTTTTCCATTAAAGTCCAGCATTGTCTAAAAACAGCTCAGTGGAAGGTCCTGCCATGTGCTGGACACCTCTGGAGCGTCTAAAATAACAAACTTCATCAGATCTGTGTCTTTCAGGGTTTCTCCACACAGGAAGTTAGCAAGCAGGTGCTGCCATCTGCTGTATGTGATGCAGAAAACACTCACATGTGCGTGCCTGTGTGTATGTGTAGGGTCATACCGTCATCCGGTCAGCCAACGCCAGCCTGACACCCATGCTGATGTCCCAGCGAGTGATCGCCCCCAACCCGTCCCAGCTGCAGGGCCAGCGGATCTCCTCCAAGTCCGGGATGTCTCGGTCCGGCTCCAGCAGCATGGCTAACGCTGTTAGCTACCAGCAGGTAGAGACGCACACACCTGACTGATCCAGGTCAGGACCTCCCACGGTCTGTGCTTGTAGCTCAGAGAAGCAGTTGCTTCAGTCAGATACAGTGAAGTTATCATGAGGCCCCGAATAACGTTCCCAGGAGTTCCCTGAACAGTCAGAGGAAGGTCAGCAGGTTTCAGAGTCGAGTCAAGTCAGATTTATTTATAGAGCACATTTAAAACAGAAACTGTTGCCTAACTTTTGCTTAACAAAAATATCACATCAAATGAAAAGTAGCAAGATATATTTACAGCACATGGAATAAAAATATAAAACCGAAAACATAAATTAGAAACAATGAAATACTAAATCAGATCAGATGACCTTGTGTTAAATAGGAATAATAACAAAATCATGAACAGAATCAGCATCAATGAAAAACTAGATCTAAATCCAATCACCCTGTGTTAAATGTCAATGAGTATAAATGTGTTTTTAGGAGAGATTTAAAAGCAGAGACTGAGGTGGCCTGTCGAATGTTGATGGGCAGATTGTTCCAAAGTTTAGGGCCCATGATTGAAAACGCTCAATCTCCTCTGAGCTTCAGCTGGTTTTTGGTATGGCCAAAAGCAGCTGGTCTGATGATCTCAA
>NC_056516.1:7155608-7166601 GCF_014905685.2 Nematolebias whitei | reverse complement strand
CAGCTAAATGCTAACGTCAGTTTATTGTAACATTCAGCTAAATGCTAACGTCAGAGACGCCACAGCGTTGCCATCTAAATTATCTCGTTACATTCAGGTTCATCGTCCAGTGAGTCGCTGACAGGAAACGTTTCACTTCTTTTTATCCATCAGGTCCAACATCTGTCTTATGGTGTCACTAACCCAACACTAAACAGAACCAACAGGGAGAACCCACCTGAAAACAGAACCTGAAAAAGCACCGACTTCTGTCCCAAGATTACCCAGAAGGCCTTGTGACTCATTCAGTCAATCAACCTTTATTTACACAGGTTAGTTACATTCAAGCACAACATGTAATTTAAATAATTCACACTAAACTGTAACAGTGACTGATGGGGGAAAAAAAATCTCTTTCACTAATGTTGTTTAATCAAATAATAAAACACAAACTCACAGCAGGTGAAGATTTTTAAACAGCTTTTTAATTTGCAAGTGTGCTCAAGGACAGAGTACGTCCCAGGATGAACCCAGAACCTGGTCTTCTGTTGACCTTTACATCACATTTCAGTGGGTGTTCCTCCTCACGTCATGCTTTCCTTATCTCTGCAGAGAGGCACCGCCGGAATGATGCATTCAGTCCAGAGTCGGCCTCCTGGCCAAGATAAAGATGTTATGAGAGGCAGGAGGGCCGGGGGTTCTCAGTCCAGAGTTTGAGTCACTTAATTAAAACGTTCAGAACCCATGATGTCCATTGTTTTAACAACCCACAGAGCTTACTGTTTTCTGTGAAATGTCATTATGGAATGAAACCAAAACCACCGTAATATTAAACCATCATCGATGTTAACCTAAATTTAACCTTCAGTTTTTAGAGCAACTATAGTTTCTGTGTATATTATTTAATTTACAGGTTTCACTTGAATACATCACACATCTTCACGTGTCCTGAAGGCGCAGAGCCCTGTGTTTTGGTCCCATTCACTCCACGTCAATGTTCTGATTGGTTAATTTTCCTGTCAGTTATGAAACTCCTCCTGCAGAGACTCTGACTGAGCTCAGCCTTCTCTGCTGACTCTGAAGTCCTGACCAATCAGAGCTCCTTCAAACATGTTTCTGCCTGGAGACAAAAATGTAAAAGAATCTCATTGGATAATTATATTTTCACGACTTAAAAAAAGACCTGCTCAACTGCAAACAAGTTTTCAGAAAATAAGTGAAATTGGCAACAACAACAACAAAAAAAAAAAACTACATTGAAAATATTTATTTTACATTCATTCAACCTTTATTTCTACAGGTTAATCCCATTGAGCCTCGGGGCTCATTTACAAGAACGACCTGATGGGACTGACTTCCTGTTTAAGAAAAGCATCCCTTTGGTTTTATCGTCATTTAAGACAAGTTTGAGGTGGAACAAATCTGAATGGATGATGTCAGAGTCAGAGATTCTTTATTGTCGTTCCACCACATGTGGTACATGTGGTGGAACGACATTAAGTACACAGGGTCCCAGTTACATCCAACAATAAAATGTAAAAGAAAACAATGATAAGATCTAAGATATGAACTAAGAAAAACATCAACTAAAAATACACTAAACACTAATGGCATAAAAACATTATGTTGAACAGCAGCACGAACATGAGCATGAGTCTATGTGAGCAGATGAGCACAAATGAACACATCAACATGGAAACAGATCAGCAACATGAAACAGATCAGCAACATGAAACAGATCAGCAGCAACATGAAACTGAACAGCAGCAACATGAAACAGATCAGCAACATGAAACTGATCAGCAGCAACATGAAACAGATCAGCAGCAACATGATGTGATTTTCACAGTGATTATTCTGGTTAGAGATTCATGAGTCTAACATCTTCAGGGTAGAAGCCGTTACTCAGTCTAGTGGTTCTACACTTAATGCTCCTCAACCTCCTTCCTGAGGGGAGTGGGGCAAAAAGTGTGTGTGCTGGGTGAGTGGGGTCCTTCATGATGCAGGTGGCTCTCTTACTGCATCTGGAGGTGTAGAGGTCTGTGATGGTGGGGAGACTGACTCCAACAGACTTCTGTGCAGCCTTCACCACTCTCTGCAAAGCTTTTCTTTCTGCAGCTGTGCAGCCTCCACGCCACACGTCTCAGCCGTCTGAGGAAGTTCTCTAATGAGCTTTCTTGATCAGGCTGGTGGTGTTGTTGCTCCAGCTGAGGTTGTCATTCAGGTGTACACCCAAGTACTTGTAGCTGGAGACCACTTCCACCGCAGATCCTCTTAAGTTCAGGGGGGTGTAGGTGAGTTTGTTCCTTCTGAAGTCCACAATCATCTCCTTTGTCTTCTTCACATTGATGTGAAGGTTATTTTCTTTGCACCAGCTCTCCAGGTGTTCCACCTCCTGACTGTAGCTGAACTCATCATTGTTTGTGATGCATCCCACCACCGCTGTATCATCTGCAAACTTTACAATGTGACAGCCTGGAGGGGTAGCTGCACAATCATACGTGAGCATGATACAAACCGGATTCCAAAAAAGTTGGGACACTAAACAAATTGTGAATAAAAACTGAATGCAATGGTGTGGAGATGGCAAATGTCAATATTTTATTCGTAATATAACATAGATGACAGATCAAAAGTTTAATCTGAGTAAATGTAACATTTTAAAGGAAAAATATGTTGATTCAAAATTTCACAGTGTCAACAAATCCCAAAAAAGTTGGGACAAGTAGCAATAAGTGGCTGGAAAAAGGAAATTGAGCATATAATGAACAGCTGGAAGACCAATTAACACTAATTAGGTCAATTGACAACATGATTGGGTATAAAAAGAGCTTCTCAGAGTGTCAGTGTCTCTCAGAAGCCAAGATGGTAAGAGGATCACCAATTCCACCACTGTTGCGCAGAAAGATAGTGCAGCAATACCAGAATGGTGTTACCCAGCGTAAAATAGCAAAGACTTTTAAGTTATCATCATCAACCGTGCATAACATCATCAAAAGATTCAGAGAATCTGGAACAATCGCTGTGCGTAAGGTTCAAGGCCGTAAAACTCTACTGGATGCTCGTGATCTCCGGGCCCTTAAACGTCACTGCACCTCAAACAGGAATGCCACTGTCAAGGAAATAACAGAATGGGCTCAGGAATACTTCCAGAAAGCATAGTCAGTGAACACAATCCACCGTGCCATCCGCCGTTGCCAGCTGAAACTCTACAGTGCAAAGAGGAAGCCATTTCTAAGCAAGCTCCACAAGCTCAGACGTTTGCACTGGGCCAGGGGTCATTTAAAATGGAGTGTGGCAAAATGGAAGACTGTTCTGTGATCAGATGAGTCACGATTTGAAGTTCTTTATGGAACACTGGGACGCCATGTCATCCGGACCAGAGAGGACAAGGATAGCCCAAGTTGTTATCAACGCTCCGTTCAGAAGCCTGCATCACTGATGCTATGGGGTTGCATGAGCGCTTGTGGCATGGGCAGCTTGCATGTCTGGAAAGGCACCATTAATGCAGAGAACTATGTTCAGGTTCTAGAACAACATATGCTCCCATCTAGACGTCATCTCTTTCAGGGAAGACCCTGCATTTTTCAACACGATAATGCCAGACCACATTCTGCAGCAATCACAACATCATGGCTACGTAGGAGAAGGATCCGGGTACTGACATGGCCAGTCTGCAGTCCAGATCTTTCACCTATAGAGAACATTTGGTGCATCATAAAGAGGAAGGTGCGACAAAGAAGGCCCAAGACGATTGAACAGTTAGAGGCCTGTATTAGACATGAATGGGAGAGCATTCCTATTTCTAAACTTGAGAAACTGGTCTCCTCTGTCCCCAGACGTCTGTTGAGTGTTGTAAGAAGAAGGGGGGATGCCACACAGTGGTAAAAATGGACTTGTCCCAACTTTTTTGGGATTTGTTGATGCCATGAAATTTGGAAACAACAGATTTTTCCCTTAAAATGATACATTCTCTCAGTTTAAACTTTTGATCTGTGATTTGTGTTCTATTCTGAATAAAATGTTGACATTTGCCATCTCCACATCATTGCATTCAGTTTTTATTCACAATTTGTTTAGTGTCCCAACTTTTTTGGAATCCGGTTTGTATATACATACATGTCAAAGGTGAATTGCAAAATCTAGAAAGCCTTAGCAACTGTTTTAGCTCGACAATAAACAACTGTATCATCAGCATAGAAAAGTATGGATGCATCAGGGATGTTCTGACCTACATTACCTATGTAGATTGTAGAGAGGGTGGGTCCTAAGACTGAGCCTTGTGGTACACCATTGTTGACTGTTAAATAACTGGAGGAAGTACCATTATGTTGAACACATTGCCTCTGGTCTGAGAGATGGTTAGAGAACCAACGAATGGTGTGTTGTTGTTCTTCTTCTTCTTTCGGCTTTTCCCTCTTCGGGACCACAGTGAGTCATCCTCCTACATCTCACTCTGTCCTCTGCATCCTCTGTTCTCACTCCAACTACCTTCATGTCCTCTCTAACTGCATCCATATATCTCCTCTTTGGCCTTCCTTTTTGTCTTTTTCCTGACAGCTGCATTTCTAACATCCTTCTACCAGTATACACACTGTCCCTTTTCTGGACATGTCCAAACCCTCTCAGTCTGGTCTCTCTAACTTTATCTCCCAGTTGTTCAACCTGTGCTGTACCTCTGATGATCTCATTCCTAATCTTATCCAGCCTTGTCACTCCTAAGGAGAAGCTCAACATCTTCATTTTTGCCACTTCCTGTTCTGTCTCCTGTCTTTTTGTCCATGTCTCTGTCTCCAGACCATACAACATAGCTGGTTTCACTACTGTCTTGTAAACTTTTCCTTTGACCTTTGCTGACACCCTTTTGTCACAAATTACTCCTGAAACTTTTCTCCATCCACTCCATCCTGCCTGGACTCTCTTTTTCACTTCTTTACCACAGTCCCCATTTTTCTCACAAATGGCGTGTTCTGAGAAACCAATTTCTGAGAGTTTATGACACAAGATGTTCTGATCCACAGTGTCAAAAGCTTTAGACAGGTCTAAGAAAAGTGCAGCACAATAATCCTTAGCATCCAGTGCTTCAACAACATCATTAAGAACCTTCAGTGAAGCAGTGGTTGTGCTGTGTTGTTTCCTGAAACCAGATTGATGTGGATTGATGTTAAATGAGTCCAGGTAATTTTTGATTTGAGAGTTTATCAGTTTTTCTAGAACCTTGGCTAAAATGCAGAGTTTAGAGATTGGTCGATAGTTGTTCAGTGAGGTGGGGTCACCTCCCTTCAGCAAAGGAAGAACAAAGGCTGTTTTCCAAGTGTCTGGGATGGAGTTTTGTCTTATGGAGAGATTGAAGATGTGGGTCACAGGGACTGTGATGATATGAGCAGCCAGCCTTAAGAAATGAGGTGGAAGTTCATCTGGACCTGCAGATTTTTTAGGATCAAGATCTTTTAACAGTTTATTGACCTCACTGACTGAGAATGGAGAAAAAGAGAAGCTGTGATTAACTGAGGATTGATTTGTAGGAGGGATTTGATTTGTAGAAGTTTGGTTATTAAGTGAAGTGGCTGATTTTCTGTTAGTAACTGTGTCAAATAATGAACTAGAAGCAACACAATGTTTGTTGAAACAGTTCAGGATCTCGTGCTTATTTGACACAGGAACAGAGTTAACGAGAAGTTGTGATGGGAGGTCAGATGATTGGGGGGTGCCTGAGAGAAATTTTATATTTTATATATAAAATAAATATAAATTTAAATTCTGAATTTAGCATTTGAAATGTGCTGAATTTTTCTCTGAAGTCAATGAAGGCCCTGAGGATTCCCACCTGCCATCTACATTTAATTAATTTTTAGCTATACCCTAATTCAAGATGGCTGCCACAGCCCTTGACCTCAAGAGAACAAAATGGCCGTAGCTGAGTTGATTTTATAGATACTAAATCTTGGTGTGGTAGTAGCTGAGATTGATTTCCGAAACTAATTTAGCTCAAAGAAATTGCACAAGAACTTTATAAAAAAAATAAAAATGGCCATAGACTATATTTTAAGTTGCTTTTGTTGGTCTGTTAGCAAAATATTTCATGAACCACTGGATGAATTTGAATGAAACTGTCAGGAAATAATCACTGAATGTTCATCTACAATTGATTTTCTTTTGGAATCAATTCAATTCGAGATGGCTGCCACAGCTAATTCACAATAGCCAACACAAAATGGATAGTATTTAATCAATTTTACAGTTACTGAGCCAAAATTTGTGGTGGTAGTAGCTGATGGTTGTTCACAATCACAACTCTGAACGTGAAACCTTGTTGTGACATTACATGATGAATTGTCCACATTTTGTCAAGTTTGATCAAAATGTCTTCAACTCAACAAAAGATCGTCTCTGTATAAAAGTCTGGTAAGAAATGTGGAGTGATACACATTCCTTCACTAAATTAAAAATAGTTAGTCTGTTGTATAAACGCTCCTCACTAGTAGGGGGCAGCATCAGTCCAGTGCAGAAGTCATGAAGGCCTGTGAACCTGCAGATTCAGTTTTATCACTCCCAAGGACCGGTGCTGCTGCCTCTGGGTTTGTCCGTGTTGGTTCAGAACCAGAGCCCGCTCAGTGTTGATCCAACAGCAGGTGAGCATCAGCATCTGTTTACGCACCTGAGAGTGGTCCCACCTGAGGTTGTCCCTCCACAGCAGAATAACCTTTGGACCCATTCAAGATGGCTGCCACAGCTTACCAGGAGGAAGGACCTCCAACTGGTGTGACACAGGATGGTCTTAGTTTAAAACCACAGCATGAAGGGCAGCAGGTGACATGTTAAATCCTTTAAAACAGACTGAAAATATCAAAGAGTTATTGCACAGTTACCATGACGACCAGCTGAGAGGGTGGCGCCCTATTTCTGTTTTATTATTTTTTTCATCAACATTTTAAAACCAGCTGTTCTTGGTTATTTTGTTCGTCCTGTCATTTTCATAATCATCCTACATTCACACTTTCTGTTTTATTTATTTTTTTTTTTTCTTGAAAGCTTCTTGTTTTCTTTGTTCTGGTTAACTTTGCACTTTTCTTAGACCTGTCTAAAGCTTTTGACACTGTGGATCAGAACATCTTGTGTCACAAACTCTCAGAAATTGGTTTCACAGATCACACCATTGGTTGGTTCTCTAACTATCTCTGATCAGAGGCAATGTGTTCAACATAATGGTACTTCCTCCAGTTATTTAACAGTCAACAATGGTGTATCACAAGGCTCAGTCTTAGGACCCACCCTCTTTACAATCTACATAGGTAATGTAGGTCAGATCATCCCTGATGCATCCTTGCATTTCTATGCTGATGACACAGTTGTTTATTGTCGAGCTAAAACTGTTGCTAAGGCTTTCCAGCTTTTGCAATCTGCATTCAACATCATCCAGACACAGATTTGTTCACCTCAAACTTGTCCTAAATGCCGACAAAACCAAAGGGATGCTGTTTTCAAACAGGAAGTTAGTCCAAGCAGTTCTTCCTCTGATTTTATCCTCTAATGGTGTCCCCATTGAGTTTGTCTATTCGTACAAATACTTGGGTATCTTGGTCCAATCGCTTCTCTCTTTTAAGCTCCACATGGAAAACTTGGTAAAGAAACTGAAAGTTAAACTGGGTTTCTTTTTCAGAAACAGATCCTGTCTAACTCTGAATGCTAGAAAACGCCTTGTATCAGTGACTTTCCTTCCCTCCATTGATTATGGTGATATTATTTACATGAACGCTCCTACAAGAACCCTGCAGATGTTGGATGCTGTCTATCATGGTGCACTAAGATTCATAACTGGCTGTGATTATCGTACCCACCACTGTACCCAGTATTCACTGGTTAACTGGACATCATTAACTTCACACAGACTCTCTCACTGGTATATTTTCATCTTTAAATCTCTTCTTGGTCTGCTGCCTTCATACATCTCCTCCTACATGTCTCTGCGTGAGTGCAGCTACAGCGTGCACTCTCAGGACATCATTACCTGCAGTGTTCCTTCAGTGAGAACTGAACTAGGCAAAAGGGTCTTCTCCTACTCCGCTCCTGTTTCCTGGAATATCTTACAAAAAGACCTGAAGCTCTCGACCTTGGCTTCAAACATCTGCTAAGTTCATGGGAAAAACCAACGCAGACATGTTCCTGTTTTTAGTTTTCTACACCGCTTTACAATGTAGCTGTTTTGGTTTCGATTTTTAATATATTTTCTTTCATTTGTTATTCTCAATTTGTATGCATCTTTTATGATTGTCTACTGTTGTCATCATTCTTTGTTAGAATTCATGTCTCTCTTGTAAATGAGTCCTCGAAGCTCAATAGGAATAACTAAATAAATAAAGGTTGAATGGAAAAAAAACTCCAGAGAAAAACTAGTTTTGTCAGGTCAAAACCACAAATCAGAGACTGGTTCTGCTGAACTTTGGGTCAGTGACTAGTTTATGTTTTGGTTGTGGTGAAGCTTGAGGTCTTAAAGTAGTCAAGTATGAAATGGTTCTGATGTCTGGGCTGCGAGTGGGCTCAGCTGCCTCGGCCTTCGGCTATCCTGGCCTTCAGCTGACTCTACCATCAACTGGCTCGACATTTGGCTGTCCTGGCTTTCAGCTGTTCCAGCTTTTGACTGTACTGTTCCGACCTTCAGCTGTCCTGGCCTTTGGTTGTTCCAACCTTCGTCTGTCCTGCCCTTCAGCTGTCCTGCCCTTCAGCTGTCCTGCCCTTCAACTGTCCTGCCCTTCAGCTGTTCTGGCCTTCAGCTGTCCTGTCCTTCAGCTGTCCTGCCCTTCAACTGTTCTGCCCTTCAGCTGTTCTGGCCTTCAGCTGTCCTGGTCTTCAACTGTCCTGCCCTTCAGCTGTTCCAGCCTTCGGTTCTCCTGGCCTTCAGCTGTTCCAGCCTTCGGCTGTCCTGTCCTTCAGCTGTCCTGGCCTTCAACTGTCTGCCCTTCAACTGTCCTGCCCTTCAACTGTCCTGCCCTTCAGCTGTCCTGGTCTTCTACTGTCCTGCCCTTCAACTGTCCTGCCCTTCAGCTGTTCCAGCCTTCGGCTCTCCTGGCTTTCAGCTGCTCCAACCTTGGGCTGTCCTGCCCTTCAGCTGTTCCGGACTTTGGCTGTCTTGGTCTTGGCCTTCAGCTGTTTCAACCTTCAGCTGTCCTGACCTTCAGCTGTTCCGACCTTCGGCTGTCCTGGCCTTCAGCTGTTCCGACCTTCGACTGTCCTGGCCTTCAGCTGTTCCGACCTTCGGCTGTCCTGGCCTTCAGCTGTTCTGACCTTTGGCTGTCCTGGCCTTCAGCTGTTCCGGCCTTCGGCTGTCCTGGTCTTCAGCTGTTCCGACCTTTGGCTGTCCTGGCCTTCAGCTGTTCTGACCTTTGGCTGTCCTGGCCTTCAGCTGTTCCGACCTTTGGCTGTCCTGGCCTTCAGCTGTTCTGACCTTTGGCTGTCCTGGCCTTCAGCTGTTCCGACCTTCGACTGTCCTGGCCTTCAGCTGTTCCGACCTTTGGCTGTCCTGGCCTTCAGCTGTTCTGACCTTTGGCTGTCCTGGCCTTCAGCTGTTCCGGCCTTCGGCTGTCCTGGTCTTCAGCTGTCCTGGCCTTCGGCTGTCCTGGTCTTCAGCTGTCCACAAAAGATATTTATGAAACTTCCTGCTCACTGATTCCTTGAATGCAGCCGGCGTTTATCGCCCTGAAATAGAATTTAAGCTTCTATTTCAGTTTATGTTTAGAGGCTTAAGCATTAGGAGACAGGTTTGTCCCTCAGACAGACGTCTCCTTCTGTCTCCACTGCAGTGACTTCACCACACTATAGTGGTCCTGTTTCTCTTTATTCTTTGTTGTTTCTTTTGTATCTTTGTTGTGTGTAACTTCTGCATGTTTTTTCAAAGTCAGAATCTTCAGCTCATTCAGAAAGTTTTTTTAGTTTTATATTTAAAAAATCATTATATACAAAGAAAAGGTATAAAAATAAAGACATCTTTAAATCTTCCTCTGAAAATCTTCCACTGTTGTCATCACTTTGATCACCTGAGGCTCAATGGGACTAACCTGTAGAAATAAAGGTTGAATGAAAAAAATAGAAGCATTGTTTAACATCGTTTCTTTTTTTGACGTTAGCAGACAGGCTCTGTTTTTATTTATTTATTTTTTTTAGCTTTAGCTACCATTCTTCTTAAAGTTTTAATTTGCATTTTGCTATGTTTACCTTGAAGCTGCAGTTTTGCTGCATTTGGTTAGCTTAATGTTTCTAATGCATTTTAACTAGATTATTTGCTACTTTTAGATTTTAATTAGCATTTTGACTATTTTGGTTAGCTGTCTGCTTCTTTTAGCTACAATTTGCTCTTTTTTGCTGTAAGCTTGTGTTTTGCTTCTTTTACTTTTTAGCCAACAATTAATTTCTAGATAACAGATTATACTTTTAGCTGGTGTTTTGCTTTTATTAGCTAGTGTTTTGCTTCTTTTATCTTATGTTTAACTTTTTAGCTAGTGTTTTGATTATTTGCTTTACTCCTTTTAGCTAATGTTTTGCTCTTCCTAGCTGGTGGTTTACTCCTTTTAGCTGATGATTTGCTCCTTTTAGATTATGTTTTGCTCCTTTTAGATGATGTTTTGCTCCTTTTAGCTGATGTTTTGCTCATTTTAGCAGGTGCTTTACTCCTTTTAGCTAATGTTTTGCTCCTTTAAGCTTATGCTTTGCTCCTACTAGATTATGTTTTTGCTCATTTTAGCAGATATTTAGCTCCTTTTAGCTGATGTTTTGCTCTTTTTGCTAATGTTTTGTGCCTTTAAGCTGATATTTTGCTAATTTTAGCTGATATTTTTCTCTTTCCAGCTAATGTTTTGCTTTTTTAGCTGATGTTTTGCGCCTTTTAGCTAGTGCTTTGCTTTTTTAGCTGACATTTTCTCCTTTTAGCTAATGTTTTACTGCTTTTAGCTAATGTTTTGCTCCTTTTAGCTGACGTTTTGCACCTTGTAGCTAATGTTTTGCTGCTTTTAGCTAATGTTTT
>NC_056516.1:7155240-7155598 GCF_014905685.2 Nematolebias whitei | reverse complement strand
TTTAAGCTAATGTTTTGCTTTTTTAGCTGATGTTTTGTTCCTTTTAGCTAATGTTTTACTTCTTTTAGCTAATATTTTACTGCTTTTAGCTAATGTTTTGCTCCTTTTCGCTGACATTTTGCTCCGTGTAGTTGATGGTTTGCTGCTTTTAGCTGTTTTGCTCCTTTTAGCTTATGTTTTGCTTTTTAGCTGATGTTTTGCTCTTTTTAGCTAATGTTTTGCTCCTTTTAGCTAGTGTTTTGGTCCTTTTAGCTAATGTTTTGCTTTTTTAGCTGATGTTTTGCTCCTTTTAGCTAATGTTTTGCTCCTTTTAGCTGATGTTTTGCTCCTTGTAGCTGATGTTTTGCTCCTTGTAGCT
>NC_056516.1:7150927-7155230 GCF_014905685.2 Nematolebias whitei | reverse complement strand
TTTAGCTAATGTTTTGCTTTTAGCTAATGTTTTGCTCCTTTTAGCTAGTGTTTTGCTCCTTTTAGCTGACGTTTTGCTCCTTGTAGCTGATGTTTTGCTCCTTTTAGCTCGCGCTTTGCTCCTTGTAGCTGATGTTTTGCTCCTTTTAGCTAGTGCTTTGTTCCTTGTAGCTGATGTTTTGGTCCTTTTAGCTGACGTTTTGCTCCTTGTAGTATGTTGTGCCACTCTTCTAACATGCAGTTTGGTGTCCGTCTGCTCGTGATTGTTTATGTTTCGTGCTGACGTTGTCAGGTTGCCGCCGCCTGCAGGCACTTTTAAAAACACAAACTTCAGAAAAACAAGATCCAGAAGCAGCTGCGTGACGTGTGAGGCGACGCCAGCTGCAGACCAGAGAAGGCCATGTGGCTGTGGGCGGGGCTCCAGTCTGAACATATGGAACATAAAGTTCTCTCTTTGTTTACACACACAGGCTGGGCCACGCTGCACAACTGCACACAGGAAGCAGAGCAACACGTGAAACACAGCACGGACGTCTGGCAGCCATCTTGGATATCTGTCAGCTGTAGATGTATGTTGAATGACAGGTTGAGCAGCAGTTTGTGCAATATTTTGCTAACAGACAGAGACAGTGCAAAGTAAAAGCAAACCAACAGTTCTGCCTCGTCGTCTTAGCTGACAGACTGAAACTGAAACTGGCTCTGAGTCTCTGGTGTGACTTCAGCTGAAAACTGATCCCAAACTGGGTCTCTGGTGGACTCGAGCTATCGCACGTCCAGCAGCTGGGAGGCGGGGAGGACGAGACCCGAGCTGTTGACATTCTTCGTCCTGTGAGGAGAACTCATCCAGTAGCTCTTTAAAACAGGCTGATAATCCAGTTTGTCCTTAAAACAACTCCCACCTGTGTCCACACATCTGCTCCCA
The DNA here is from genome assembly GCF_014905685.2 of Nematolebias whitei. Classification (NCBI taxonomy): domain Eukaryota; kingdom Metazoa; phylum Chordata; class Actinopteri; order Cyprinodontiformes; family Rivulidae; genus Nematolebias; species Nematolebias whitei. The sequence continues at coordinate 7,154,309 of NC_056516.1, read as the reverse complement.
ACACCAGAACCACCGAGACCACGGACCATGGATGAGAGGTACCGGATGTCCTGCAAAAACCAACAGCACGCTGATTTAATAATTCACAACCACTGGCTAAGGATTAAAATAACTTCATTTAAGAACCCCAACCCTGAAGCGATGTTCGTACATCTAGTAAAACTTTTATTCACAACAGAACTCTGAATCCATCCCGTATAAAACAATAGACTGGGCCACTTTTAGAAAAGAAACAGTAAAAGTTCACTTCTGGACATCCAGTGGCGGTCTCTGATGTGGGCGATATCGACGTCTGCCCAGGGAGGAACGTCATCAAGGGCGGCACGACCGCCCGACCCCTCTAAAATATAAAACACATTGTTAGCTACATAGCGACAACAGATTCTTCTTCTTCTTCTTTCTGCTGCTCTCTTCTTCAGGGGTCGCCACAGTGAACTGACTCGCACGAAGACTTGGTGATTGTTTATATCCTGGATGTTCTTCCTGACACAACCACAGACCACCGAGCTACCACAGCCCTCTGTGTGGAGCAGAGAGCTGCTGTCTAGGGTGCCCAGTGGAGCAGATGGTGGGGGTTAAGGGCCTTGCTCAAGGGCTAAGAGCGAGGCAAATGAGGGTGGAGGCAGTTGTGAGTGCTTCACCTTTCCACCCACATTTTGATGTTGTCGGTTCGTAGAGTTGAACCAGTGACCTTCCAATCACAGGCCCTCTGCGCCACCACTCTCCTGCATAGAAACACTTTTCATCCACAGATGCTGCTTAAAGCTCTATCAGGCAGAGAAGAAGCCACATGTGAACCCATCCAGAACCACTGCTGTCTTCTCTGGACCAAAGCTCGTTTTAAATGGACAGAGGTGAAGTCCAGAACTGTTCTGGGGTCAGACAGATCATTCAGAGTCACAGGGAGCCAGTGTCCGTCTCATGGTGATGATAGTGGACTTCAGGAAACAGCGTGGAGGTCAGCACCCCACCACCTTCATAAACAACGCTGAGGTGGAGCAGGTCAGCAGCTTCAAGTTCCTCAGCGTTCACATCACTGAGGAACTGTCCTGGACTTTACAAACAGACACTGTGGTCAAGACAGCCAGACAAAGACTCTACTTCCTAAGAAGACTAAAGTTTGGTATGAACACCAGCACCCTCACAGGTGCACCACTGAGAGCCTGCTGACAGGCTGCACCACAGGGTGGTGATGAAACAAAAACTTCTAGTTCTAGTTTTCTGATGTTTTCATGATTTGTTGCTCAGATCAGTTAAATGTTGAGTTTTGCTGAAAGTCTGGATTGTTTGGTTGAAACACGAGGAGCCCGGAGGATTTCTCTTCATTGTGGTGAAACATTTCCTGGAACCAGAGGTGTGGCCTGAAAGTTCACATTCTGTGGGAGGGTCCACACTGTGTCTATCCACAGGACTTGAGGGACACATTGGAGGCGTCCAACCATCCACTCAGAAGATGACCCCGCATGCAGGACATGGGCTGGGGGGAGGGGAACCCACGCAGGCACAGACAGAAACGCTTGTTTTTGGCTGAAACAAACAAAACTGAAAGCAGAGTCCGTTCTGATGAAGACGTGACGTACGGACACGTGTCCAGTCCACGTGCTCCTACAAAACCTGATTCAAGATGGCTGCTACAGCTGACCGACACAAGTGGCGTTTTACAGAGCGTACATCTGGTGTGGTAGTAGCTGAGAGTCGTCTCTAACGTTATTTTAAACGTTTGACTAAAAATCTGAACGTTTCCGTCTGACTCTGTTTCAGGAAACAACAGCGGTTTAATCCAACATCCAGAGGCCTTTTGTTGATACCCCCAAACCTAAACTCTGTGTGTGTGTGTGTGTGTGTGTGTGGGTGGGTGGGTGGGGGGGGACTTTTCTTGACTGTGAGCTCAAAGTCAGTGATCCACCAGAACCGACCTCCGTCTCATGAGCACATTGCTGAATGTGCAGTACCAGCTTCCTGTGGAGGAGTTACTTCCTGTTCTGCTGGAACAAACACTTCAAAACGTGTGTGTGTGTGTCCTTGTTTATGCTACTTTGTGTGTGTGTGCGTGATGGTGGGGTGGGGTGGGGTGGTTGTCCTCCACTAACTCTGCCAATCAGACCAGTCACAGGAAAATACAGGACGAGTTTTTCCAGTTTCTACAGAAAGCTCTCTGTCTCACCTTTACCTACTGTCTGTCTGTCTGTCTGTCTGTCTTAACATTTTACAGTTCCTGAATGACTTTCAGAATAAAGTTCCTGAATTAATTTCAGAATAAAGTTCCTGAATGAAAGACTAATCTCCATCATCTCCAGTTCATAATGTGATCAACAGATTAGAAGAATCCATAGAAATCGATGAGCTCCAAGACGAGGCCCTCAGGGGCCACTGTAATTAAATCAGGTCTGGTTCTGTTCTGGACCTTGTTACATTAAATCAGGTCTGGTTCTGTTCTGGACCTTGTTACATTAAATCAGGTCTGGTTCTGTTCTGGACCTTGTTACATTAAATCAGGTCTGGTTCTGTTCTGGACCTCGCTGCATTAAAACCATTAAAATGCCTAAAAGTTTCTTCTTGTTTTTCTTCCTTCTTGGTTTTCTTTGTCTTCTTGCTCTTCTTCTTTTCTTCTTGTACTTGCACGCCCACGCTACTTCTCAGTTTTTGCAGAAAAAAAAAATTAGGATCACAACAAATCAATCAAAATATGGTACTTTAAAAACGGTATGTCAGTCTTCAATACTTGGTTGGGAATCCCTTTGTCTTAATCTCTGCCTCGATGCGACGTGGTATTGACTGGGAGTTATGGAAGCCCAGATTTCCTTGATGCTGTCAGCTCTTCTTTGTTGTTGGGTCTGGTGCTCCTCATTTTCCTCTTGAGAACACCTCATAGATTCTCAATGGGGTTTAGGTCCAGGGAGTTGTCTGGCCAGTCGAGCACTGTGGCATCAAACCAGGTTTTGGTGCTTCTGGCAGCATGGGCAGGGGCCAGGTCCTGCTGGAAGATGAAATCTCCATACAGATCCTCAGCAGAAGGAATCATGAAGTCCTCTAAAACATTCTGGTAGACTGTTGTGGTGACCCTGGATTTAAGAAAGCAGAGTTTACCAACACCTGCACCGGACATTGCACCCCAAATCATGACTGACTGTGGATATTTCACACTGGACCTCAAGCAGTATGGGTTCTGTTCCTCACCCTTCTTCCTCCAAACACTTGGACCTTGATTTCTGAATGAAAGGTACACTTCACTTTCATTGGAAAAGAAGACCGAGGAACCCGACAGTTGTAGCCCATCTCCCTGATGCGTCTGAATGTGGTGGTTTTTGAAGCTGTGACTCCCGCCTCATTCCACTCTTTCTGGATCTCTGCCAGATTCTGGAATCTTCTCTGTTTGATAATC
>NC_056516.1:7146088-7150827 GCF_014905685.2 Nematolebias whitei | reverse complement strand
GTCCCTGTTCTGCACTCTGGGTTCGCTCCTAACCGCAAACCATGACAAAATCAGGAGTGTGATGATAAGAATGAGTAGATGTGCGGACGTTTTGGGTAAAACCAAATGAGTCTATTAAATTATTAAAGGCTATGCTTAAGCTATCACTTTCAACATCTACATGAATATTGAAATCACCCATTATGATGATTTTATCTGTATTTAATAATAAGTCAGTTAATAATTCTGAGAATTCAGGCAAAAACTGAGAGTAAGCGCCTGGTGGACGATATATAACAACTAGTAAAAGTGGCTTTTCTGATTTCCATTTTGGATGAGAAAGACTGAGGGACAGTGATTCAAAAGAATCATAACTAATAACTGGTTTGGCATTAATCAATAATCCTGACTGAAAAATAGAAGCTACTCCTCCACCTCGGCCAGTTGTTCTAGGAACATGAAAATTTAAATAATTAACAGGAGTGGATTCATTTATACTAACAAAATCCTCCTGTTGTAGCCAAGTTCCTGTCAGACAGAATAAATCAATATGGTGATCAGTTATCAGTTCATTAACTAACAGGGATTTAGAGGAAAGAGATCTGATGTTCAATAATCCACATTTAATGATTTTATGATTTTGCTCTGGTAAAGGAACTGTGTTTATTTTAATCAGATTTTTATGGTTTATGTTTTTAGAGTTGATTTTTGGTTTATTTAATTTGAGCCGTGGGCGAGTTGACACTGTTTCAATGGGGGTGTGGGTGGGTAACAGAGGAGAAGCAGCGTGGAGGACTACAACTCTGCTTCCTGGACTGGACCCTGGGTTGTCAATAATTTGGGGGATAAACAAAATCAGCCATATTTCTAGAAAGAAGAGCGGCTCCGTCCAAAGTGGGATGGATGCCATCTCTCCGCATCAGACCAGGTTTTCCCCAGAAAGAACTCCAGTTATCTATGTAGCCCACATCATTGTCAGAACACCACCTGGACACCCAGCGGTTAAACAACGACATACGGCTAAACATGTCATCGCTGGTCAGGTTGGGGAGGGGGCCGGAGAAAACTACGGAGTCCGACATGGTTTTAGCAAAGTCACACACCGAAGCAACATTAATTTTAGTGACCTCCGATTGGCGTAACCGGGTGTCATTACCGCCGACGTGAATAACAATCTTACTGTATTTAGCCTTAGCCTTAGTCAGCAGTTTCAGATAAGATTCTATGTCGCCCGCTCTGACCCCCGGAATGCATTTGACTATGGCCGCTGGAGTCCCTAAAGCCACATTTCAGACTATGGAGCTTCCAATAACCAGGGTCTGCTTCTCAGCGGGTGTGTCACTGAGCGAGGAAAATCTATTAAACGCGAACTGGTGGTGAACTGGGGGCTTAGCCTTAGCACTACGCTTGCTCCGGACCATCACCCAGCCGGCCTGGGGTCCCGGCTGCTCGGGGTCTGCTGGAGGACCGCTAACAGGAGCTAGCCTCTGTGGTTCCACGCTGTCTAAGGGGACCTGGCTAGCTACTGGTTTTTCTACAGCGTGGAGCCGAGCTTCCAGTTCAGACAGCCTCTCCTCCAAAACTACCATAAGACTACATTTGTTACATGTATCATTACCACTAAAGGAGGCAGAGGAGTAACTAAACATCAGACACACAGAGCAAGAGAAAACAGAGGAAGCAGGGAGAGAAGCAGCAGCCATGCTAAGCTAACGCAAGCAGGAGCTAGCAGAGCCAAATACACCAATAAAAACTGAGAAGTGTTGAAAGATAAGAGGTGTTTTAAGCACTATTCAACAGTAGAAAAACAACTGTACTAAGTGTGTTTGTGAACTAGAATGAAAAACTGTGCAAAAGACAGATTAATCCAGAAAACAGAGACGACTCGAGCAAACAATTCACTCGAGCTACCGACAGACCCCAAGTACTTGAAGCCCTGCACCTTTGTGACCTCTGCTCCTTGTAGCCTCACTGTTCCACCAGCCTCCCTCTCATTCACGCACATGTACTCTGTCTTACTACGGCTGACTTTCATTCCTCTTCTTTCAAGTGCATACCTCCACCTCTCCAAGTTCTCTTCCACCTGTTCTCTGTTCTCACTACAGATCACAATGTCATCTGCAAACATCATATTCCATGAGGATTCCTGTCTGACCTCATCTGTTAGTCGGTCCATCACCAGAGCAAACAAAAAGGGTCTCAGAGCTGATCCTTGAGACACTCCCACCTCCACCTTGAAGCTGTCTCTCCTCGAGCACATCACACCCTGAGAATATAAAATAGATATAATGGTAAAAAAAATGTAAAAACACGACGGAGCTACTGGATTGGCTGCCACTTGCGTCGGCGCAGGAAGTCACCAAAAAGCACGGGGTTGTGTTGCTTCATGGCTCAAGAACGAAAAAGGAAGAAAAGTTGAGCAGACCATCCGGAACACGGAGAACGGTTTTGCATGATTTCAGCCCAACACACTGGATCCAGTTCCACAGAACCGGCACTAAAGTCAAGAGTAAAGAAAAAGATTTTGAAACCTCACGAAGATATTTACAAAAGAACAAAGTGAACACTTCAAACGTTTTTGACAGAAATTAAAGGGAAAACATCTTGAAGAAATTACTTTTATTATTTCAAAACATTAAAAAAAAAAGTTAATTTTTAGTTTCAGTTAAATTTAAAACAAGTATAATAACGTTCCTTTGAGGATCGTTCTGAGACTTTCATTCAAATCTGTCCAGTGCTTCATGAGATATTTTGCTAACAAGCCAACAGTCACAGTCTCAAACCTGTGTGATAATAGCTGAGAGTCACGTGTTGGGGAGTCCAAACAGGCTGAAGGTTAGACACTTTGAACGCCAGTCGCAACAAGTAACCAAATCCTCTACGTGAAGGTTTGGAGCTTCCTGGTTTCCACTAAAATGATGAACATGAAACTTTCTCAAAGCAAGACATCTTTATAAATAGAAACTATTGAGCTTCTCTGGTTTCAGAGCTTCTTACAAGATTTAGGCAGTACAGACCAGGAGGGGAAGAACCACAGATCCAACTGGATTTACTGGTAAACATGCTCTTCTGAGACAAACTGGTTCTACTGGTAAACATGGTCTTCTGAGACAAAAAAAAAAACCCTGGTCGGACAGGTTCTACTGATTCCTGGTAGATGAAGGTTTAGGATGAGGGTCCAAAATAAAACCTAATTACCTGAAGTTGTTGGAGTTCCCTCTGATGAGTAAAATTAATACAGCCTGAGTGAAAACCAGAGAACCTCTTGGTTCCACTGAGAGACTCCGGGAAATGCCCATTAGTTTTAAAAGTTCTATTTACCCCAGTAACTCTGAAAATTTGTTCTGTTTTTATAAACTCAGTGGATCTAAAACATCTCTACATGGTAGTTACAATTCCAGAATCTGAATATATATATCCATCCATCCATCCATCTATCCATTTTCTTCCGCTTACCCGGGGTCAGGTCGCGGGGGTAGCAGCCTAAGGGAGGCCCAGACTTCCCAGCCACTTGGGCCAGCTCTTCCGGGGGAATCCCGAGGCGTTCCCAGGCCAGCCGAGAAACATAGTCCCTCCAGCGTGTCCTGGGTCTTCCTCTGGGCCTCCTTCCAGTGGGACGTGTCCGGAACACCTCACCAGGGAGGCGTCCAGGAGGCATCCTAAACAGATGCCTGAGCCACCTCAACTGGCTCCTCTCAACGTATACAGGTCCTTCTCAAAAAATTATCATATTGTGATAAAGGTCATTATTTTCCATAATGTAATGATAAAAATGAAACTTTCATATATTTCAGATTCATTGCACACCAACTGAAATATTTCAGGTCTTTAATTGTTTTAATACTGATGATTATGGCATACAGCTCATGAAAACCCAAAATGCCTGTCTCAAAAAATTAGCATATTTCATCCCACCAATGAAAGACAAGTGTTTTTAATACAAAAAACACCAACCTTCAAATAATCATGTTCCGTTATGCACTCAATACTTGGTCGGGAATCCTTTTGCATGAATGACTGCTTCAATGCGGCGTGGCATGGAGACAATCAGCCTGTGGCACTGCTGAGGTGTTATGGAGGCCCAGGATGCTTCGATAGCGGCCTTAAGCTCATCCAGAGTGTTGGGTCTTGCGTCTCTCAACTTTCTCTTCACAATATCCCACAGGTTCTCTATGGGGTTCAGGTCAGGAGAGTTGGCAGGCCAATTGAGCACAGTAATACCATGGTCAGTAAACCATTTACCAGTGGTTTTGGCACTGTGAGCAGGTGCCAGGTCGTGCTGAAAAATGAAATCTTCATCTCCATAAAGCTTTTCAGCAGATGGAAGCATGAAGTGCTCCAAAATCTCCTGATAGCTAGCTGCATTGACCCTGCGCTTGATAAAACACAGTGGACCAACACCAGCAGCTGACATGACACCCCAGTGGCTGTGGAAACTTGACACTGGACCTCAAGCAATGTGAATTCTGTGTCTCCTCTCTTCCTCCAGACTCTGGGACCTTGATTTCTAAAGGAAATTCAAAATTTACTGTAATCAAAGAACATAACTTTGGACCACTCAGCAGCAGTCCCAGGCGAGATGCTTCTGACGCAGTCTCTTGTTCAAGAGTGGCTTGACCTGGGGAATGTGGCACCTGTAGCCCATTTCCTGCACACGCCTGTGCACGGTGGCTCTGGATGTTTCTACTCCAGACTCAGTCCACTGCTTCCGCAGGTCCACCAAGGTCTGGAATCGGCCCTTCTCCACAATCCTCCTCAGG
>NC_056516.1:7141646-7145988 GCF_014905685.2 Nematolebias whitei | reverse complement strand
GACACGGGGAACTCGAGGGACCAGGAAGACTCAGGGAAAGACTCAGGGAAAGACTCAGGAGACCCAAGGGAGAGTACCAACGAAGACGACCCGACAAGAACAAGTCAGAATAGGACTGCTTAAATATAGGGAGAAGACGAGACATGATGACAAACAGCTGGGACGAGACACAGGTGGCAACAATGGAAACTAATGAGGAAGCACGAGGGAAACAGACACAAACCGGGCCACAGAAAAGTACCATCCTTACAGATTTAGTTCTGACCTGTGGTATAGAGATTAAGGACTTGGTAATAGTTCCTCAAAATCCTATTCTGTCTGACCATTTTTTAATAACCTTTGAGTTTACATTAAATTACTACACAGTCACTGAGAGTAAATTTCATTTCAGCAGGTGCTTCTCAGAAAATGCTGTAACCAAATTTAAACAATCTCTTTCTTCAATGTTTTCCTCTGTCTTGCAGAGTAATGCATCAGAGAACAGTGACTTAGATCATCTAGTTGATCATCTTACAACTTCAATGCAAACTTCACTTGATAAAATTGCTCCACTGAAAAAGAAAGTATTCAATCAGAGGAAACTGGCTCCTTGGTTCAATTCTGAGTTACGTACTTTAAAGCAGTCATCTAGAAACCAGGAGAGAAAATGGCGCTCTACTAATGTTGAAGAATTTTATTTAACTTGGAAAGATAGTCTGCTAACATATAAAAAAACTCTCCGTAAAGCTAGAACTTTATATTACTCATTTTTAATAGAGGAGAATAAAAATAACCCTAGGTTTCTGTTTAGTACTATTGCTAGACTAATTAAAAGTCCCATTTCTGTTGAACCATGTATCCCTACAACTATAAGTAGTGATGACTTCATGAGATTCTTTATAAATAAAATTATTTCAATTAGAGAGAAAATTCAAACCATCCTTCATTCTTCTATCTCTTATCCCAACAAAGTCCATGCTCAATAATCCAGGTATAATGTTTTCAACCAGTTTGACATGACTGTCAACAAGGAAGAGGGCCGGCAATGAAGGAGGGGGCGTGCCAAAAACACCATCTTAGCACCAACATAACTGGTTTGTATCTCTAATCCCCTGTCAAATGAGGCAACTTTAAAAATTTCACTAGAGCCTGATTTGTGTTTGGACAGTTTTTGTCCTGTTGAGCTCTGAATTGTCAAAAATAATAACCTCATCCAAACCATCCACATGCCTGCTAGATCCCATCCCAACCAGACTGTTTAAAGAGGTATTTCCCCTAATTAATGTCCACATTTTGGATCACCTTAATTTGTCTTTAATAAATGGTTATGTGCCACAGAGCTTTAAGGTTGCTGTAATTAAACCTTTACTTAAGAAGTCTGATCTTGATTCAGAAATTCTGGCCAACTATAGACCTATATCTAATCTAACTTTCATCTAAAAAATTCTAGAGAAAATAGTTGCAGGTCAGTTGTGTGAACATCTACAAAGAAATAATCTGTTTGAAGAGTTTCAGTCAGGGTTGAGAGCTCATCATAGCACAGAAACAGCACTAGTAAAAGTCACTAATGATATTCTCATGGCCTCAGACAATGGACTTGTGTCTATACTGGTCCTGTTAGACCTCAGTGCTGCATTTGATACAGTTGATCACAATATTTTACTACAGAGGGTTGAATATGATATTGGGATTACAGGAACCGCTCTAAAGTGGTTTAAATCATATCTATCTGATAGATTCCAGTTTGTAAATGTAAATAATAAATCTTCTTCATACACCAAAATTAGTCATGGAGTTCCTCAGGGCTCAGTGCTTGGGCCAATACTCTTTACTTTATATATGCTTCCATTAGGTAAAGTTATTAAACAGCATGGGATAAATTTTCATTGTTATGCTGATGACACACAATTATATTTGTCCATTAAACCCAAAGAATCCAATCAGCTACTCAGACTACAAGCATGCCTTAAAGACATAAAAACCTGGATGACCCTTAATTTTCTCCTTTTGAACACAGACAAAACTGAGGTTTTGGTTTTTGGACCAGAGCACCTTAGGAATGAATTTTTCAGTCTTTCTCCCTCCTTAGATGGCATTAATCTGTCCTCCAGCTCTAATGTTAAAAATCTTGATGTTATTTTTGATCAGGACATGTCTTTTATCACCCACATTAAAAACATTACTAGAACTGCTTCTTCCACCTGCGTAATATCAATAAAATTAGAAACATCTTGTCTAAAAATGATGCAGAAAAACTGGTCCATGCATTTGTCACATCTAGACTGGACTATTGCAATGGTTTATTATCTGGGTGTCCAAATACTTCTTTAAGACATCTTCAGTTGATCCAAAATGCTGCTGCCAGAGTCTTAACTGGAGTTACTGGGAGAGATCATATTTCTCCAGTTTTATCTTCTCTCCATTGGCTCCCTGTCAAGTCCAGAATATAATTCAAAATCTTATTTATAACCTACAAAGTTCTCAACAACCTGGCTCCATCTTATATTACAGATCTTATTGTTCCATATTTTCCTAACAGAGCGCTTCGCTCTCAGACTGCAGGTTTACTTGTGGTTCCTAGAGTTTCCAAAAACAGAATGGGAGTCAGATCTTTCAGTTATCAGGCTCCTCTCTTGTGGAACCAACTTCAATCTCTGTCCGTGAGGCTGACACATTATCCAGTTTTAAAACTCGGCTTAAGACTTTCCTTTTTGCTAAATCCTGTAGTTAGGGTCAGCTTGGGTTTCCTGAGCTGTCCTTTAGTTATGCTGCTAGGCTTAGACTGCTGGAGGACAAACTGACCACACTTTTCACTCTGCTACTGTCTTTACTTACTCTGCTCAACATGTTTTGTATTTGTAATTATTTTTTCTATCCTTAACATGTTTTTTTTGTCTTTCAGATACACCTGGACCTATACCTGGACCTACCATTCTGTGTTCGTCTGTCTCTCCTTCCTGTCCTCTCAACCAGCCGGTCAAAGCAGATGGCCTCTTGTCCTGAGCCTGGTTCTGCTGGAGGTTTCTTCCTTTAAAAAGGGAGTTTTTCTTTCCACTGTTGCCACTGTGCTTGCTCAGGATGGGAGACTGCAACGAAGCCAAGATTCAACTTGTCTGCTGGATTCCTTAGATAGAGAACTTTACTAATTGGCTTTTATGTTTGTGAATGTTTCTGTAAAGTGCCCTGAGACAACTTTGTTGTGATTTGGCGCTATATAAATAAACTGAATTGAATTGAAAGTACTTGGGGTCCACTTTCCAGGAAAATGGGGAATGTGGTAAAGAGGTGAAAAAGAGAGTCCAGGCAGGATGGAGTGGATGGAGAAAAGTTTCAGGAGTGATTTGTAATAAAAGTGTGTCAGCAAAGGTCAAAGGAAAAGTTTACAAGACAGTGGTGAGACCAGCTATATTGTATGGTCTGGAGACAGAGACATGAACAAATAGACAGGGCTGGAAGTTTCAGAAACGAAGATGTTGAGGACTGAGGACTGAGGACTTAAGCATAACAAGGATGGATAAGATTAGGAATGACATCATCAGAGGTACAGCACAAGTATATTGGTAGAAGGATGTTAGAAATGCAGCTGCCAGGAAAAAGACAAAGAGGAGATAATGTACATATATGGATGCAGTTAGAGAGGACATGGAGGTAGTTGGAGTGAGGACAGAGGATGCAGAGGACAGAGATGGAGGAGGATGACTCACTGTGGAGACCCATGAAGAGGGAAAATCTGAAAGAAGAAGATATCTATGTTATATTCTTTGATATGCATACTTTACTGGGGGGCAGTGGAGATTATCTTGTTTACTCTCAGGAGCATCTGCTGGCTTTCCGATTGAAGGGACGAGATGGGATTTTTCACACAATTCCAGAAGAACGGAGGAGGAAGTATTGAGGCTGCAGAGCGGGAGCTAAGCAGAGAGCTAAGAAGTTGGAGAAGCAGAGGAGGTACAAACCCTCGGTCCCATCGGTGATCATGGGAAATGTTAACTCGCTGACCAACAAAACTGACGAGCTGGCTGGACTGGTGAAAAATCAGAGGCTGTACAGGGAATGTAGCGTGCTGTGTTTCACTGAGACGTGGCTTACCATCAACATGTCGGATGCTAACGTGGATTTACCTGAATAAAAGCAAAAGCGGACAGAGACGCGAAGAAAAGCAGAAAACGTAAAGGTGGTGGGCTCGCACTATTTATTAACACCAGATGGTGCAACCCTGGACTTGTCAGCATGAAGGTGAACATCTGCTGTCTGAACTTTGAGCTGCTGGCAGTGAGACTGTTTTCTATGTGTCTGGAGTTCTCCCACGCCATTTTTCCCTGTGTTTACATTATCCCGCGGGCGGACGCGCGGGCGGACGCGC
>NC_056516.1:7133160-7141546 GCF_014905685.2 Nematolebias whitei | reverse complement strand
GGCGGACGCGCGGGCGGACGCGCGGGCGGACGCGCGGGCGGACGCGCGGGCGGACGCGCGGGCGGACGCGCGGGCGGACGCGCGGGCGGCGTGTGACGTCATTCACTCCATCATTGCAGCGCTACAAACACAACACCCCAAGACTTTCTTTGCAATTTCTGGGGACTTTAATCATGTGACACTGGACTCTACACTTACTTCTTTTCACCAGTTTGTGGACTGTCCCACCAGGAAAAACCAAACTATTGATGTATGCTAATGCGAGGGAAGCCTACAGGACAACCCCACTACCCTCACTGGAAAAATGTGACCACAATCTGGTTCTCCTACAGCCTCTGAACAAACCTAAGGTAATGCACACATTCTGAGCTTGGTCTCTTGAGGCAGAAGAAGCTCTCTGCTTTGAGTCAACAGACTGGAATGTACTGCTAGACCCGCATGGGGAGGACTTATACCTCTTTTCCATAGCACCTTTTCGGCATGGTTCAACTCGGCTTGGTACGGTTCCAAGGCTTTTTCCACTAGCAATTATTTGTGGAACCAGCCCCTTTTTCAGTACCTTCTTCTCTGGGGTTCCAACCGTACCGTGCTGGCCTTAAAACATGATGTCAGAACACTGTCGATCACTGATTGGTCAGGGAGTGGAGTCTTGAGCTGTTTGAGAAACTTTCACAACCCAATCCACCATTTGCAATAACTTGAACTCGGAGGAACGACTGGATCTATTTAAAAGATTTTAAAAACAATAATGACAACACCGTGGTCTAATGCTGAAGTGCAGGCGTTTTTTGTGTTTGGTGGCCGACGACAAAATTCAGAGCGAGCTGGATGGCGCTCCACCTGTCCCCCGGTCCTCTCCATCGGAGCCCTCTCAGGCCGTCACCTCCCCGGCTTCATGCTGCAGACCTGCAGGACTGTGCGAGGCCAGGAGCCTGATTAATAAAGGATCCAACTATCTATCTTTATCAGTGATGGCCCTCACTAGAGGGGTTGGACTGGTGTTGAAAGTCATCAGAACATGCAGAGATCATCTGATAATTAAGACCCACCTGTGGGTGATCTGACTGTGTACAAAAGTACAGATTCAGACAAAGTACCGGTAGGTATCACTGCAGACAAATACGTAAGGCGTATCTGGAGGGCCACATCTGATCGGACGGAAAAACAAGGCGTTAATGGCAGATTGTATTAACCACAGACATATCATGTCTATGGTGTTAACCGGTTCGACATTAGTGGCGTCTCCATAACTTCTCTTTCGCCTCTTAACACAGAACTTTGGTTACATTTCAAAATAAGAGCAACATAACTGGGTAGAGGGAAGGACTAAATATTTGTTTTTCAATACCAAGCCATTACATTAAAAACCAAAATCCGTGTTGGTTGTTGAATAATGTGAAAATAGTTACAATCAATTCATAAAGAAAGAAAAATAAAGTAACCAAAATATTCATGATACTTAAACTGACTTTGGGACAAAGGATGTTTCCTTTAACTTCACATTTTCTTGTTCAACTTTTAAATCAGTCTCTGCAGATGAGTGATTGTCAGTTTCTGTCAGATTTCTGCAACTGGAGCAGGTATTTCTGTTTACTGGTTAACTTCCTCAGCTGTCTCACATTTGAAGGGTCGATCCTACTCCATGTTTCAGCTCCTTCCATAGATCAGATCTCATAGAAGAACTTCTAAAGAGAACATTTTGTTTTTAGCTTTTGTTTTGGGCCATTATCTCATCACAGGACTCATGATCTTTAATTGAGACCAGACTTTTTGACAAATAGGCACAGGTTTCGCTTCAGATGTTTCATATTTCATTGTACCCAAACCACACTCAAGCCATCCTGTGTCAGGTGCAGCTACAACCAAGAACTAAAGAGAATCTTCTTGTGTTTGGCAGCAGCTATAACGTTGTTTCTTAGAAGCCTTCAGTTTTAAAAAAGAGGGCCATTTCCATCATGAAAAAAAAAAAAAACCCTAAAGGAAGTCATAATTTCGACTTTTAAAGTCATATTTACAGGAATAAAAGTCATAATTTTGAGTTTAAAAGTCATAATTATGAGTTTTAAAGTCAATTATTAGAATAAAAGTCATAATTTCAACTTTTAAAATCATAATTTTGACTTTAAAAGTCATAATTACAAGAATAAAGACATAAATTTGAGTTTTGAAGTCATACTTATTAGAATAAAAGTAATAATTTAGACTTTTAAAATCACAATTTCGACTTTTAAAGTCATAATTACAAGAATAAAGTCATAAATTTGAGTTTTGAAGTCATACTTATTAGAATAAAAGTAATAATTTAGACTTTTAAAATGACAATTTCGACTTTTAAAGTCCTAATTACAAGAATAAAGTCATAAATTTGAGTTTTGAAGTCATACTTATTAGAATAAAAGTAATAATTTAGACTTTTAAAATCACAATTTCGACTTTTAAAGTCATAATTACAAGAATAAAAGTCATACTTTTTTTTTTTAAGTCATAATTTCGTGTTTTCTAATTTAATTTCAAAGTTTGTCCCTTGCCGGACACCGTGACTCTACGGGATGCAACTTCCTGTCAGACACCGGTAGTTTTCCTGCATAGCACATGGATTCATTCATTCAATGTATGTCCCTCTGCCTTCAAACATAAATTCTTTTAAATAAATGTAATATATACATCTTTTCATTGCCACTTTATATAGCATTTAGAATCTAAGCCCATTTGCGCTATGAAATTAAAGCCCAACAGGAAGTCATAATTTCAACTTTTAAAGCCATAATTACGAGATTAAAAGTCATAATTATGACTTTAAAAGTCAAAATTATGACTTTAAAAGTTGAAATTATGACTTCCTGTTGGGCTTTTATTTTTTCTTTCATGGAAGAAACAGGCTTCCACAGAGTAACTTACCTACAGAGCCAGAAAACAGATAGCCAGTGTTTGCCCTTTAGAAACACCTATTCTCCAAAAACACCCACTTTTGGTCTGCAGAGAACCTTCTCATTCAGACCCAGAATATTATGTAGACCCAGTAGAAAGTTTATATACTGTACAGTATTTTTACTTGCAAATATTTTGTTGGGTCAGCCTTCATGTTACGCCATCTTTTCTAGTTTAGTAATTCCTGTTTGCAGCAGAGGTTCAGGTCTGAACAGAGAACATGTTGGATGTGGACCTTTGCTAGATTTCTTGAGGCAGACCTGCTTCAAGGTGAATACTTATGCATCCACTTGTTTTATTTTAAAGTACTTGATGAAAATACATTTATATTCCAGCAATGTCATGAAACAAACACTCAGGACGTTTTGAACTGTTTTTATTCATAAAAAATTCTGACCCATAGGGTTTGATATAAAAAATAGTTTCTGTACTGAACAACATGAAAAACTTTTATACAAATCAGTCAAACCCAATATTCTCGTGGAGCCCTGAAGGTCCAGAGATAAAGCAAATGACCCAAACTCTAATAAGGTGCTTTGGATCAATCGGAGCACAAGTCTTCCATCAGTTTGGCACTAAGTGTCAGAAACGTTACAACATGCAGACATCAGACGAGGGTTTTTACAACTTTACGGTTTCCACGTGAAAACAACAGAGGTGAAGAGTTCAGCAGCAGAAGAGCAGATTGAAAATCACAAAGTGCTGAAAAAAAAAAGGCAGAAAAAACATTTAAACTCTGCTGTTTGGAAATATGATCCATGTGGAAACAAGTTCTCTTCAACACAGCAAACCCAACAAAGATGGCAGCTCCTCCTTTGAAAACAAGGCTGGAATGATTCGTGGGAACAAACCCGTCCGACCCGGACCATACCGGGTCCCAGCGTCCTTAAGAAAAACAAAGACGCCCACAGTCTCTGCAGGCGACAGCGCACACAGAAATGTAACAGGGCCACCGCTCAGGATCTGCACAGATAAAGCACAGCGATAGGTTCTGTTCAGGTCCACTGTCCTGGCTCCAGGTCTACATTCAGCATCAGGTCTCGGCTGAAGTCTGGAGCTCCTGCTTCTGGAAAGTTCCTCGGAGGAACAGTCTGAGCTGGACCTCAGCACACAGGCAGCATGCGGGTGTTGGCGTTGCACTCTCCATCAGTCTGGAAAAACAAAGCAAGTTCTCAGGGTTTGACGTCCAAACTGGACCTGTCTGAGGACCTGTCTTAGGGACCTACCTCGGTGTACGCCGGAGGCTGTGGGAACTGGAAGCCCGGAGCGTCCATGAAGATGGGACTGTCGCAGTCCACGTCGTCCAGCAGGGGCGTGAGGGGCTGGTCCAGGCGGACGTCTTTGGTGATGTCGCAGTAGCTGGGGGGGTTCGAGGGCATCCGGAGCGACACCCAGCTCTGGGAGGCGGTGCTGACCGAGCCGTCGTAGCTGCTCACGCTGCTGCTGCGGCTGCCGAGGCCGGCGGTGCCGATGACCAGAGGAAGCTCCAGGATCAGCTTCTCGCTGCCCGGGATGTGCACGTAGATCTGAGAAATAGACCAGAACCAGCAGGTCAGTGAGGCTTCTTCAACAAACATCTCAGGCAGCCCAGAAACTGCAGACTCACCATCAGCGCGTACTCCACACGGATCATGTTGCAGCCCAGCATGGACGGTTTGAGCTTCGGCACCCTGATGGTCTTCCCCTGCCAGGCGTCGCACATGCCTGAGATGATGTGGTTTCCACGCACCGACGACAGCTTCTGGCGGAAGACCTTGGTGCGCCCGTTGGCCTGGTACGTCTGCTTGGCAATGATGGCAGCTTTGGGTATCACGATCCGGGAGCAGGTGTTCTCGAACTTGGCATTGATGCAGATGTCTTCGCCTTCACAGAACCCGCGGCGGTCGATTTTGGCGTTCAGCGACACCTGGCCGTCAGGGATGAACATGCAGGTGACCTTCTTCTCCTTCATTCCGCCTGTGGGAGACTGAGGACACAGGAAGAACAGAGTCAGCCACATCGCTCCATGAGTCACGTTTGTGGACATCCATCTCCAGCTCATCATATTCCAGTGTCCTCTTCCTACAGCTGTCTTTCTGCCCCCCCATATTTCTTTGGATCATTAACCCTCTTCTACTCTACTCCCCTCAGCTCCACTGTTCCACCTCTCCCTCTCATCCGCACCCAAGGATTCCCCGTCTTTTTATTCTTCTCTTAAAAACCCTTCACTTCTCCAGACTCTCTTCCACCTACCACCCAAACACCACTTCCTGCCAATTTTCCCATAGCGAGATCAACTAAAGTTCCCCGAATGACTCACCCGTTGCCTTCCATGCTGGTTTTAAACTAAGATCACTTCACGTTGAGAAATTAAAACGTTGTGGATTTTTAGGTCAAA
The DNA here is from genome assembly GCF_014905685.2 of Nematolebias whitei. Classification (NCBI taxonomy): domain Eukaryota; kingdom Metazoa; phylum Chordata; class Actinopteri; order Cyprinodontiformes; family Rivulidae; genus Nematolebias; species Nematolebias whitei. The sequence continues at coordinate 7,136,241 of NC_056516.1, read as the reverse complement.
CCTAGAATAGAACTCGTAAAAAATGAAAACCTTGCAGCTACTCGGACAAAGTGTAGCACAAAACCTGTGAAAGCTACTGAGCTGTAACCATTTGGGTTTACTAAGGTCAGTTGGCTGTGGCAGCCATCTTGAATTGGCTCCAAACATTCAACAGCTGATGTGCCTCCAGCAATTACTAGAGGAGTATAAGTACTTTAGTTTGGGTACGTGCCGACACAAAGTCTTAAACGAGTCAGTACCTAAACGACTTTAAAAACGTTGCTTTTAAGAACACAAGAGACAACAGTCTGATGCTTTAACTTCACCCGTTTATCTTTAAACATCTCTAAACTACAGACAATTTACTGGCAAGTGGAGTGTTTCTTTGAGTACAAGTACTTGAGGTACTGGTACCACCACCAACCACTTCTTGTTAACTGGCCAGAGGTAGTGGGCAGTATGCATTCCTTTGTTAACAGGTGTGTTTGACCCATTTGGCTGGTTTCTGACTGAACATCTGGCCCAACTCACCAGCAGGTCTGGGGTGTTGACATCCAGAGGTTCCTCCACCTCGAAGGACTTCCTGCACTCCATGGTGGGCTGCTGCAGCCTCTCCAGCATGGCCTTCACGAAGTACTGGACGTAGCCGAACTTTCCCTTGTAGGAGGACACCAGCTGGCTGTGGCAGCGACCAGGAGCAGATTAAAACCTTCACTGAACAACAATGAATGTTTGGAGAGCAAAGCTCCACTTACCCCTGCTGAGGAAGGTCAAACCCAAAGCTGTACTCGTACTTGTTGCCAGGTCTCAGCAGCACGGATCCATCGGTGTCTGGAAGGACAAACTGCGTTAAGTTCTCTGGGTCGGACCAGGACGCAGGTCGGTCCAGACGCGGACAGGAAGTACCTACCTGTGGGCTGCTCGCTCAGCTTTAGGACCTCCTCGTGCCGGAGATACTCGGCCTCCTGTCGGCACCGCTGCTTGCCCTTAGCGTACTCCACCTTGGCCCGGCCCAGAGCCAGAATCTTGACGGCGGACACTCGCAGAGCCTCGGTCACCTCCACCTCCACCCGGCCGCACACCCGCTCCCCTCCGCAGTAAAACGACTTGCACGGGTCCGACAGGACCACCTGGAAGGTTTTGACTTTTTTCGTCATGGCCACCATGTTTCCTGTTTGACTGTCGCTACAAAATAAAACCGCTTTAAACGTCGACTGACTCTCCCGAAGCTCCTCAAACACTCAGCAGCTGTATTCACTTCCTTCTACCGTCAACAAAGACGCAAGATGTTTTATGAAGGGCGGAGCACGCAGAGCCCGAGTGCACAGCGCGTGAGCAGCGCTCCCATTGGTCGAGAAGTTTGTTTGCCTCGGCTCTGACCAATCAGCGACCAGAAGCGACGCGTGAACACCGCGTGTGTCTGAGCGTGCTGAGCAGATGATGGCGGAGCCCAGGAAGATGCTGTAAACAACCCCCGAGTCCCAGAAATCCGGTTCGGATGAATCATGATGGTGTCACATTCTCGGATACCGATACTCTGGTACCGGTACCCTCAGTATCACAGGAACCGAGTTAAAATAAGACACTGTGCTGCTTTAAATGTACAGTACTTTCCAGAGTGGGTTAAACAGAAAGTGAAGCACCAACATGTAGTTCAAAAGTCATGGAGACCAGCCAGAAAGTAACAAACAAAATATGCACTTCTAAAAATACTGATGGATCCAGAAAGCCTTTAATTAAACGTGTGTCCTTTAACTTCCACGTGTTTGTGTGAAAACTGTTAAAGTGACTAAAAACATGTAAACAACGTGAAGTCCATGAAAGAGCCGTTTGAGATGGAGACGCCACAATATTTTGTATCTGCATATTTACGCTCAGTATTGTGGAGGAAAGTATGCAGATACAAGTACTTTGTGCATACCTGCATTTCTGATTTGTGTATCTGCAGTAAACTGTTTTAATGACAACGTTTTATAGTTTTTATGACTGGTTTAAAGTGCTCGATCATGCAGGTAGATAAATCTAATAAGGTTGTCTTCTGTGTTGAAACGCTTCGTCTTTTATCCAAAAGACTTCTTCAGTCTGGTTTTAAGGTTTGCAATTCAATTTTGCAACCTCGTACATTCCAGTCTGAACTGAAAATAGCTTCAGCCAAGAACAAAATGGGTTCAGTTCCTTTTTTAACTTTTAGACGTCTTGTAAACACGGGCACCATTGTTGTGTAGTATACGCTTAAGTCTTCTTTGTTTTGCTCTGCAGGGTTAGCTCAAGTTTAAGGATTTATTTATTTCAAAATGTCACTAAAAATCTTTTTTTTTTTGTCCATAAAATCTTAAAACCAATTACACCCAGAGAACCAAACATCAACCATGCACATAATTGATCAGGCTTAAGGAATAATGTGCATGAGTAAGTTATAGAACTGTTTTTGAAGATTCATTTTTAAAGCTTTTTTTTTTTTTTTAAACAGGACAACGGAATGTGACAAAATGACATAAATATACATAATACAAACATAATTAAATGTATCATTTAATTGATCACATTAAATGAATAAATAAATCATGAAACAAATAATTTACTTGTGTATTTAATCAATTAATTGAGTATTTAATTGTGTATTTAATGATGCATTTAATATTTAAGTGATACATTTCATTATTATGTATTTATTTGTTTCATTTTGTCACATTCTGTCCTCCACAGTCCAAATGTAGCTGCTGTTTGCATGTTTGTGTCTGATGTAAGGATTTAGTGGTTAAAGGTCATCAGCCCCACCTGCTGTCAGTTACATTAACTGCAAAACCTAAATCATGGCATATATATAGTGTTAGCTGATATTTATCATTTATTTTTTAAATGCACACACAGTATATATTTTTATTTTTTACTGTGCAGCACATACGATGTAGAACTCAAGAGTCTGTCCTGACTGGGGCTGATGCACAGAACCAGAGTTTTCACCTCTGCAGGTGACGTCACTGAGTGAAGAGGAGGAACTGGAAATACCCTCCATCAGTCTGGGCATGTTGTAAGCATGATAACTTTAAAAAGTGAGGTACCAATTTCTATTATGGTTTGTGGCTACATTTAGGTGTACTT
>NC_056516.1:7126032-7133060 GCF_014905685.2 Nematolebias whitei | reverse complement strand
AGGTTCCTTTTGAAAATTGGGTTGCCATGTCAAAATCCAAGATGGCCACCACCAAAAATATATTTGTAAATTGAGACCCTGACCATTTGAGCAAACTATGCTTTAGATTATTTTATTGTTTATAAGTATAGTTTATGCAAATGATTGGAGTGGCCAAATATTAATATATGGGGGGCCAATGCCACCATTGGCCACCCCTTGGCTCCTCCATTACTCCCTCCACTCACCAGGATACGTCACTGTGCTGGCTCAGACAATAATAATACAAACTCCCTCTGGTCTTCTCCACAGTTTAACTTCTACCCACTTGAATATATTGCACCAACAACATTAAGATTTATGTCATTCTTTGTTCAGTTCCAGTCCAGAAAAACACTCATCTCAAAACTACAAACATTCACTATTAAACCCCTCAGAGACAGGGATGGAGCACTGCTTGTTTTTATTTTCAGATTTTCACATCCAGCAACTTCTGAGATGATCTCACACCAGTTTTTTTCTTCTTCTCTGAACTAAATGTTTAACAAAAAAAAAGTACTCTTACAGCTAAGAGTTAAAATCTATTAGTGGGATGATTGTTGATTATATATAATCTTATCTGGTGAATATCAATCAACCTTTATTTCTACAGGTTAATCCCATTGAGCCTCGAGGACTCATTTACAAGAGAGACCTGATTTCAACAAAGAAAGATGACAACAATGGACAACAGCAACAACAATAAACAATTATAAAAAGTCATGCTGTAGGTTTTTTTTTTTTTTTTTTTTTTTTTTAACAAATAGGAAGGCTAAAAGGGAAAGGTAACAAAACAAAACAAAAAAAACAAACAAAAAAAGACAGCTAGATTTCAAGACAAATGTAGAAAACTAAAAACAGGAACATGTCAGCATTGGACCCTGCCAGGTGTCCAACAGATTCTTAAAGACACTTAGAGAGGTCAAGGTACCTCTTTTTCAATATCTTGTTATATATCTTGAATATCTTGAATATCTTGTTCACGACCCTCCAATGGGATTTAATAGCAATGTGAAGAAAACAACAAGAGTGTGCTCTGTAAGACGAGTGTTGTGAGTCCACACGTGCACGTAAACAGCGTCTGATCTGACTGGATTCTTTGGACGCCACACCTTCTTTATTACTGGCAGTTCTTGTTGACTAATGAAGTCGGCCATGGGCTGATGACTGCTGTCAACAACAGCCTCCTTAGGGTGCCGAGCCGCTCCCGGGCCCTGGACTCATCCGGACCATGCACAGTCAGCATGGTGGCATTGAGGCAGCTGTGGCTGACTGGTTAGAGTGGTCATCCTCCCATGGTAGAGTTGTGGGTTCAATTCCACCACCAGCAGTCACATGCTGAAGTGTCCCTGGGCAAGAGACTAAACAAATCATTGCCTCTGATGTGTGTCCCATCAGATCTAAAGTGCTGGTTAATCTCTTTAAAATGATTTGTTCAGATTAGCTTTGTATATGTAGTAGAGTGCTGTATGAATGTGTGTAGTAGTAGAGGTAAACAAGGCCCAGATTGTGTTGTAGAAAGTGCTTTGAGTATCTTGATTAGATGGAAAGGAGCTATTTATTTTTATTTAACCTTTATTTATAAAGGTTAGTCTCCCAAGGACTTATTTTCAAGTGAGACCTGTTTTAGACAGATAACACATAGTTGTTATAATGTTTTTTTTACAAGCGGGAGGATCTGATTAATATATGTAAAGCTCAAATAACTCCTCCACTACAGCGCCAAATTCCAAATGAGTTGAAAAGGCGGTGCCGTGGATGCATTCCCGTCTACCTGGCGGTGATGCTCGAGTACCTGACCTCCAAGATTCTGGAACTGGCGGGAAACGTGGCTCGTCAACAAGAAGACCAGGATCATCCTCCGACACCTGCAGCTGTCTGTCTGCAATGGCGAGGAGCTCAGCAAGCTGCGGGGAGGAGAGACCATCACTCGGGGGGAGTTCTGCCCAACATTCAGGTGGTCCTGCTCAAGAAGACCGAGAAACCCACCAAGTCCAAGTAGACGGATCAACATCTACAACCAGTTTCTTCAGGTCCACTGTGGGATGGACCACCACAAGAAATCCTTCCTGTCCACAGCCAAACCAGGATGATGAGTTACAACATTTAATTTAGTTTTGGAATTAATAAAATATTTTTTTATTGAATTGAACTGAACTGAATACAGAGAACAATAAACACAAATATGAAGTCACTGGAGAGGCTGGTCCTGAAGCTCGTCAGATCAGTGGTGGAACCATACCTGGACCTCCTCCAGTTTGCATACCAGCCACGCATTGGAGCTGATGACATCAACTACCTGCTGCAGAGCCTACGTGCACCTGGACAGGGCAGGCAGCACTGTAAGAGTCATGTTCTTTGACTTCTCCAGTGCTTTTAACACCATCAGACCTGCTCTACTCTGCAGGAAGCTCCGGGACATGCAGGTGAACGACTCGCTGGTCACCTGGATCAGAGACTACCTCACTGGTCGACCACAGTATGTGAGGCTGCAGAACACCACCTCTGAGCAGTGTAGGAGCTCCTCAAGGGACAGTCCTCTCACCGTTTCTGTTCATCCACTACACCTCGGACTTCAGGTACAACTCACAACCCTGCCATCTGCAGATGTTCTGGATGATTCTGCCATTGTGGGCTGCATCACTGGTGACCAGGAAGCTGAATACAGAGGTGTGGTGGACAGAACCACCTGAAGCTCAACGTTGGAAAAACTAAGAGCTGTAGGTGGACTACAGGAAGAAGATCAGCACCCCCCAACCCTATCAACATCAAGGGTACTAAGGTGGACACTGTGGACTGCTACACATACCCGGGGGTCCACCTAGACAATAAACTGGACTGGACAGCTAACACCAACATCTTCTACAAGAAAAGACAGAGTCACCTTTTTCTTCTGAGGAGACTCAGATCCTTTAACATCTGCAGGACCATGCTGCAGATGTTTTACCACTCAGTGGTCTCCAACATCTTCTTCTACACTGTGGTGTGCTGGGGCAGCAGGGTGAAGAAAGCTGGCTCAGTTCTGGGAGTGGAGCTGCAGTCTCTGACAGGTGTCTGAGCAGAGGATGCTGAGGAAACTGCTCCAGATCCTGAACAACATGTCACACCCCCTGCATGACACCCTGGACTCTTACCACAGCACCTTCAGTCGTAGACTGAGACCACCCAGGTGCTCCACAGAACAACACAGGAAGTCCTTTAAACTTTTCAACTCCTCCCCCTTTCTGCACATAGGACAATGAAATTAATCCTGCACCACAATCAACACTTTAATGTCTCTGTCTGCATCTGACCTGTTTTAGAACTTAATTGTTGGTATTTTTATATTCTCTGTTCTTTTTTATGGATTTTTTATATATGTATATATATATATATATAAATGCTGTTATTTTTTATATCTTGTGTGATTCCTTGTGTATGCTCCTTTTGTATTGAAACTCTGGCACAACAATTTCCTGCAGGATCAATAAAGTTCTCATTTTATCTCTTATCTTAATATGCACCAATAAAAGTAAATAAAAACAATACAAGGTGTTTCCTGGTGTTCAAGTTAAACAAGATCTGATTCTGAAAAAGAAACCCAGTTTCAGTTTCTTTAACAGGTTGTCAATGTGTGGCTTAAAAAAGAGATGTACATCAATTCAAATTCCCAAGTATTTGTAAGAATCCACAAACTCATTAGGAGCACATTGCACGGATGAGATACTCTACAATCCATTTACCATCTCCTCCTTTTCCTGAAACAGCAGATTCAGTCAGAAATTTCCATCTGCTCATCATGAGTGTGCACATCACGTGAATGTTGGCCTTTAAGGAGTTCTTTGAATCATCCTTTTTGTGGGTCCAACAATGATTCAACAAACGCCTTCAGTAAATTTTTAAATCAAAATTTAGTGCACAAGTTTGAATCGTGTATTTTCTCCAGTTCACACACATGGTCCAAACCATACAAGCTCAAATATACACTACTAACCCTGTTAGTCACTGTTTGGTTGGAACATGGTGCTACCACCACCATGCTTGACTGCTGGTGTTTTGTTCATAGATTTGAAGGTTTCATCTCAACCCCAAACATTCTTCCTGTCATTTTGACCACACGGCTCCATCTTTGTCTCACGTGACCACAGAACCGTTCTCCAGAAGACACAGACGTTGTCCATCAGCCTTGAAGACTTCTGGAGCAGGAGCTTCTTTCTTGATCAGTGTATGATGAAGCAGATCTGGTTCCACTGTAGTCAGAGACACTGGTGTTCCAGCAGTTTTCAGTTCATGACTGGACTGAGCCTAGGATGTTTCTGGTCGTTCCTGAACATCTAAACCAGTTTCCTTTCATGTGATGGGAACAGTTTGGATTTACTTCCAGATCTTGGCAAACCCACCTGAACAACATGCACTTGAACTGCTAATTGAACTGAAGACCCCTAACTCAAGGGTTGAGCCAATCAGTCCTGGTCCTGCATGTTTTACCTGTTTCAGTGCAACAGCACACCTGATTCAATTGTTAAATCACTTCTTGGTGCTCTGCAGAAGTCTGTTAATCACCGATTGATTCAGATCAGGTGTGATGGAGCAGAGGGACATTTCAAACATGCAGGATGGTGGCCCTCCAGGACTGGGCTTGGACTCTAGGCCAGGACTTCAAACAAGTAAACTGCCAATCCACCTAAAAATTAATCTCTGAAAGACCTTCAGCCTGGAAAACTGTTGCTGAAGAATACAGTACTTACATGCCTCAACTGTTCGGTGAAGAAATGTGTTCTTGAGGTGCATTGCTAAATAAAATTGTGTTTTCACATGCACTGCTTCTACAAACTGTGAAGAGTTTTTTTAAAAATGAAAACAACAGACAGATGAAGTAGTTCTGCATGTTTTAAGTGTGCCAGCTACCTGCATGTACATATTCAGACGATGCCTTCAGCATTAACGATGTAAACAAGTCATTGCAAGGCAAACTCCTGGTCCTCCTCAGACAAGCTCCTTTTGTTGTAGATTAAATCTGTTTTGTAGTGAGGACATGTTGCCACATGTCTCTAGGTTCACTCAACTGCAGTGTCAGTTGTACGCCATGTCCCAACTTGGTTCCTTAAATAAAAATCTGACAACATTGTGAAAATGATGAAGCAGTTCCTAAACTATTCATAAAGCAGTTGTTTTTGCAACGAATGGGTTTGTTCACTTCCTTGTTCTCTTGAAATGGAAAATACTTTGAAAGTGTTCATGGAGTTTACTGACATGTGACACACGTGACTCGATGTTCACATTCAGTGAAATCATTAACAAGCAGATTTACAGGCTGGATTTAAAGGCTGACTGACCACTGGAATCAACCCAATTCAACATGGCTGCTACAGCCAACTGACCTGAAAAACACAACAATGGCTTAAAACATAGTTATACAGATGTTGAGCTAAAATTTAATGTGGTCTGATGAATCCCTATCTGATATTTTAGCACGTATATTTGAATGAAACTTTCAGATCATTACATGTATTTCAATAACTGACTAACTATTGGAACCTAACCCAAATCAATATGGCTGCCATAACCAACTTACCTTAGAAAACATAAATCTAATTCAGTCAGTTATGCAGATATTATGCTAACATTTGGTTTGGTAGATGATACTCTTTCTGTTAAAGGGATCTTTGATTAACTGCACATAATGGCTTTAATATGTAATTGATCTATTGATCTATTGATCTATTCTACTAAAATTTGTTGTTTTTGACATGTGAAAACATCTAATTACCATATTTTCCAGCCTATAAATCACAGTTTTCTTTTGCATAATTTGCATGCCATATGTGACTTATACACAGAAGCGACTTATTTATGTTTTTTCCCCATATTTATAAACTAATTTTTGACCGAGATGTGACCATTTTCATTCATTATGAAATTGAAAATATTGAACACTACCATTTTTAGCCACTAGATGGCACTAGAGTTGTATGACATGCCGTTGTGTCATGTAATAGATAAAAGTGACTATTAATGACACAATTGGCTTGCCTTAATACCTTTGTCTAGCTCGCCTGGAGCAACCGTCATATCAGCTTCACGCATTCAAGCGTTCTTTCTTCATGGTTTCCTCCCTCTGCACGTTCCCGCTTCCACGGATCAGCTTTTGAAATGCAGCTGATTTGACCAGCAAACTGCATTTATTAAGCAAAAGCTCAGCTGAGACACACCTTTCTATAATTTTGAGCAAACAAATGATTGTTTTTAAGTGTCAGTCTTGTTAAATTCTTGTTGAAGTCCTCCTGTGCACGCTCCCATGGCCACCAATTGGCAGCCAATCAATTTTTGGCACAACACCAGCCCACATTTCCAGGTTGTCAGCGGTGATGCGTAATAGATGAGACTTATACGGCAAAGTGACTTATTTATGGATTTTTCCACTTTATTAGACATATTTGGACTGATGCGATTTATGCAGCGGTGCAACGTGTATAGAGGCAATAATGGTACTTTAAAAAATTAGACATGTTTATTACATTTTTCACCTAAGGAGTCATTGTTTTACTGACTCAATGCATTTTGGGGCGATGACGTACAATGGTTGTAGTGGAGTCTAAAACACAAGGAGTCACGGCTAAAAAGTTAGAACATAACAATCAAGTTATATGTTGTATTAGTCCTTGCACAATATATGGGTCAAACATGATCAACTTGTGATGTTTAGCTTCGGGGCTAAAGCCATAGATTACTTCTGGAGCTAACATGGACACCTGCGGCTGAGTAGTCAGAGCGTTTGTCCTTCAATGTGAGAGTTGGGGGTTCGATTCCACCACTGTGCAGTCACATGTTGAAGTGTCCTGGGCAAGACACAGAACCCCTCGTTGCCTCCGATGTGTGTGTGTTTGAATGTATTTAAAAAGCACCAATAAACTCTCTATAGCGTTTGCTCAAATTGCATTGCAGAGGTTTGGCAGAGTGCTGTATGAATGTGTGTGTAGTAGAGTGCTGTATGAATGTGTGTGTAGTAGAGTGCTGTATGAATGTGTGTG
>NC_056516.1:7101539-7125932 GCF_014905685.2 Nematolebias whitei | reverse complement strand
ATGCAAAATACAAATATGCACTACGCTTCATTAAACGTAATGAGCAAACCACGAGGGCTGATTCCTTGGCAAGAAAGCTTATAGGTAAAGACAATAAAGCGTTTTGGAAAGAGGTCAAAACCATCAGCAATGGTAAATCCTGTCTACCTTGTACTGTTGATGGAGCCTCAGGAGCGAATACAATTGTACATTTTTGGCAACACCACTATAGCAAACTATTCACCTGTGTACAGAGCGAACCCTTCCAGGATGTCCAGGTTAATAATGTAGAAACTATCAAAACACATGAGGTCTATCAGGCAATTCAAGAACTGTCTGTAAATAAATCTGTAGGAACGGATCTTATTTCAGCTGAACATCTTAAGCATGCAAGTCCAAGGTTAGCCCCTCTCCTTGCTTTGTGTTTCACTGGTTTTATTATGCATGGTTTTATTCCCAGTATCTTGATGAATGTCATTCTATCTCCTGTGATTAAAAACAAAACTGGAAAAATTGGCAGCTCGGATAATTATAGACCTATTGCACTAGCAAATACTCTGTCTAAAGTCTTCGAACTAATTCTTTTGCCAAAATTTGCTAAACAAGTAGAGTCTACAGACAATCAATTTGGGTTCAAGTCCAAGCATGGTACTGATCTGTGTATTTATGGCCTAAAAGAATTACTGAACAGTTACAATAGTAAAAATTCTACAATTTTTTTGTGCTTCTTAGATGCCACTAAGGCTTTTGATCGTATAAATCATAGTAAATTATTTTTAAAATTGTGCCAAGCCGGTGTGCCTAAGTACATAGTAAGATGTCTGTCCTATTGGTATGCTAACCAAACAATGCAGGTCAAATGGGACAACTGTGTGTCTGCACCCTTCCATGTTAGTAATGGAGTCAGACAAGGAAGTATTTTATCACCTATATTGTTTAATTTTTATATGAATGATCTCTCTAAGCGGTTAAACATGTGTAGAACAGGCTGCATGGTTGGTGATACAATTATTAATCATTTTATGTATGCTGACGATATAGTGGTTTTTAGCCCGAGCTCAGCGGGTCTACAGCAGCTGCTAAATGTGTGTTCTGCATATGGTGAGCAATATGACGTCCAGTTCAATCCATTAAAAAGTACAATTCTAATTTGCCGCACTAAAGAGGACAAATATAGAATATTTCCAAATTTCAAATTGTCTGGGTCTCTACTGAATGCTTCACATGAAGTAAAATATCTTGGACATGTCTTGACAGACCATCTATCTGATGATGAGGACATGTACCGCCAGCTTCGTATGATCTATGTTCAGGCAAATATCCTTGTGCGTAGGTTTGGATTCTGTTCTGATCAAGTGAAACTGAACCTGTTCAGATCGTATTGTACACCATTGTATACTGCCCATTTGTGGTGTAATTTTAAAAAAGCCAGTCTTCATAGATTGAAGGTCGCTTATAATGATGCTCTAAGACTATTGTTACATAAGCCTAGATGGACCAGTGCTAGTGAGCTGTTTGTATCCACCCGTGTCAACACTTTAATGGCTGTTTTAAGACAACTTATGTATAAATTTATTTGTCGTCTGAATGAGTCTAACAATAGAATTATTTTGCTGTTGACCAATGTCAAATATAGTGCAGTGAAATATTCTTCTGCACTTTGGAGACACTGGTATGACTGTCTCCTGCATGGTTAGGAACCTTTTTATCTGTATATTTTTAAATTTTTATTTTATTTTATTTTATTTTATTTTATTTTTATTTTTTTTTAATTTTTTTTTCTGTATTTATCTGTGATGTTGGATGGACTTTGAGTCTGTAATAAAGTAATATCATATTACAGTGCTCCTGCTTTTTACTTGTTTACAGATACACAGATTGATCTAAGTCTGTGTAAACACAGTGATTGTACTTTACAGCAGTAATAATGAAGGATCAGGTGACAGTGCTCTGCCCACAGCTGCAGCTTGTTCTCATCTGATGTTTTTGTTTTTAGGTGAACTTTGCCTTACATTCAGCACCGTAACTGGTTTTACAGCCACATTATCAGAAGTGCCTCTTTAAAATGTCAGCATGGCAGGATGTTCGTGGGCTGAGGCCAGCACGCCTAGACCCACGTCTACGCCAGCTCAGGGTGAAGTCGTGTAGAAGAAGTAGGGTCAGGTTTTAAAACAATATCCCAAGATTTAAATATCTCACAGGGCTCTGGTCAGTTCATCATCTGAAAACAGAACGAGTCCGACTCAACATGAACCAGACCAAATCATGGTTGTCCAGCTAACACAGCAGCAGCCATGACGCTCCATGGTACCTCTTGAGGAGCTGCAGAGAGCCACAGCTCAGGAGGGACAACCTGTCCTCTGGACAACAGTTATAGTCAAGATCCACTAATCGGGTCTTCATGGAGGAGCAGCAAGATGGAAACCAGAAGGAGTCCAGTTTACAGTTTGACCCAGGTCATGCAGGGACACAGGTCTGCTCGGATCAGACCAAACGAACCCTGAAAACAGCGTCCTCACAGTCAAGCATGGTGGTGGCAGCATCATGCTGTGGGGACGCTTTTCTTCAGCAGAGACAGGGAAGCTGCTCAGAGTTGATGGAAGATGGATGGAGGTAAAAACAGGAAGTCCTGGAAGAAAAGCTGCAAACATGGAGCGTGAGACAGAAGTTCACCTTCCAGCAGAACATGCCCAAACATCCAGCCAGAACCACAAGGACCGGGTTGGACCAGAACGTGCTCATGTGTTAGAATGACCCAGTTAAAGTCCAGACCTAAATCTGACTCACAATCTAAGACCTGAAAACTGCTGAGCCGTCCAATCTGACTGAGTCTTCAGCAGTTCTCCAAAGTACTGACTCATTTGGGTTGATTAAAAATGGACACCAGGTTTTTTTTTTACATTTTTATTTACAAAAGTAAAAATAAAACCGTGTATCGTTTTTCTTCCTCTTCACATTTAGGCTCTAGTTTGAGTTGGACAGACATAAAATCCCAGTAAAAACATGAAGCTTGTAGCTGTAGCTGCATTAAATGTGGACAAGTTCACGGGAGATGAAAACATTTTCAAGGTGCTGAAAGTCTAGTACAAAACTGGAACACAAGTAAAAAATACTTACTTGTTGGAGTAAAGATAATTTGTTAATAACACATAACACCCTTAGGTGCTTTCCAGCCTCACGCTGGTCCAGACCGGCCACCGTCTCACGTCCTGTGTGTGGTCTTCATGAACAGGATGTTTTGGAGAGGAGGGGGTCTGGTCTGTGAACGTCAGGTTTTCATTTGTTTCTGCAGACAATGTGGTTCTGTTGGCTTCTTCACATCATGACCTGCAGCATGAACTGGGGCGGCCCAGTATGAAGCAGGTCTGAGACCAGGTTCTTAACCCGAGAAACAGTTTTAATGCAAGAACTGGACTTTGGTCCCTTTAGGGACTTGATTATAGCAGAAAAGGTCCTGATGGGTCCAAAAAGTGTTTCTAAATCACACTCAGTCATACATGACTTTATCTTTTGTATTTGAGCCTTTTGTACCAGTCAGCCATAACATTATGACCACTGAAGAGTAAGGTTTTGTACAATGTTTTGATGGAAAACCTGAGAATTTGAGTTGATGGTGCTTCAGCTGCGTCTGACATCAGGCACTGACGGAGAACAACACAAATGAAAGGTGTGTATAAAGTTGTGCACATTTTGTGGGACTTGTTTACACAAATGTAATGTGTATTCAGAAAGTGAAACTGTGTGGGACCGTTCAGTCCTGCTGAGTCAGTAAACTTGGCTGGGAGACAGTTTGGTAGAGCCTCTGAGTTGAACCGTTTTGTTTAAAATGTTTTAAATGGTAAATGGACTGTACTTATATAGCGCCTTTCTATCTTATTTCAAGACACTCAAAGCTCTTTACAACAATCTGTGTCCTCATTTACCCGTTCATACAGCTCTATACTAGATCTCTACAAAGTTAATTGAACAAATCATTCTAAAGAGACTAATCAGAGCTTTATCACATTCATACACTGATGGGACACACATCAGAGGCAGTGAGGGGTTCAGTGTCTTGCCCAGGGACACTTCGGCATGCGGCTGCTGGTGGATTTGAACCCCCAACTCTTGCACTGGAGGACGACTGCTCTAACCACTCAGACACAGCCGCCCAGGAACTTTTGATTTAACCAGAAATGTCCGGTAGTTTTCAGCTGAAGTTTGTGGTTTTACTCAATATCTTTTATTTTACAGTCGTCCAAGGGTTGTAAAACTTTAGTTTCCCCACAAAACTCTGAGGTAATGTCCCAAACATTCTCCACCTTCTACCTCTTATCTGTAGTAGAGTTGTGGAGGCAGCAGGTCCAAGAGAAACCCAGAACCCCGTCTCCCCAGAGACTCTCTCCAGCTCCTCTTGGGAGACTCTGCCCCAGACCAGAGAAGATGCACCATCTCTCCAGAGAGTTCTGGGTCTGACCTGGGGCCTCTTTCCAGTGGGACGTGCCCAGAAAAACCTCCAAAGGGAGAGAGGCATCCCGACCTCCTCAGCTCTCGTTTAGATGAAGCCCATTTTGGTCACTTGTATCCAAACTTTCATCCTTTCGGTCATGATCCAAACCTCATGACCACAGGTGAGGGTCAGAACATAGAGATCAGTAAATCAAGAGCTTTGCCTTTCCACTTAACCCTTTCTTCACCATGACAGACCGAAGCAACACCCTCATTACTGAGGACGAAACTCCAATTATTCGATCGATTTCCCGCTCCATCCTACGGTCACTCATGAACAAGACACCAAGATACTTAAAGCCCCCCCAATGATCCGGAGGGGCATCCCATGTGTCTCTGGTTGAGAACTATGTCTGCAGACAGAAGAACGGACTCATTCCAGCCTCACTCAGCAGCAAACTGCCCCAGTGCTCGCTGAAGATCTTGGCCTGAAGATGCCAACAGAACCACATCATCTGCATAAAACAGCAACGACACCCTGAGGTTCCCACACCAGACACCCTCCTCTCCACGACTGCACCTCGAGATCCCGTCCATGAACAACAGGATCAGAGAGGAGGGACAGTCCTGGTGGAGTCCGACCTGCACCGAGAACGAGCTCCACTTTGTTCCAAATCATGCAAGGTTTCGTTTTGCAATGGTTCTAAAACTGTGGTACAAGTACTGCAGGTGGTATTCATGGTTCCATTTATTAGTACTTGGAAAAGGTTTGGTGTCAACTATTTACAAAAGAAATACACTAATAAACTGTCAGTAGCTGAACTTTGATGCAAAGCTGAAAAGGCCAAAAAATTGCTGAAGCAAATTATAATCTCGGCTCCAAATGGAAATTACTCAAATGAAAATACAACGGAATATTTTGAGCAGCTCCAGAATCGAAGGGGTGATGGAGACCCAGTGTTGTTGAGGGTTTAGTCAAGTTTCTACAGGAGCTCAGGAAAAAAAGGCAAAACAAGAATATTTGATTGAAGGTGTGTCTTTCTGTATGTGGTGCTCCTAAGGGCTGAGGTTTCATGATTGGAATGATCATAAACTGGTCCTGATGTTTTCTTTAATCTTTGTTGGATTAGAACTAGTGGAGCTGCCACAGCCATCATGAATCTGGGGGTGGACTCAAACAATGAACTGGTTTCTCATGAGCATGTTGTCTCTCCAGTGTTTCCCAGCGCTCTGATCTATGATGGTTTCTGTTGCCTGTAAACAAACGGGCCTGTCTTTTTAAAAATAAACACCATAAAACACAACAGTGGTCATCACTGCTAGCAATAACACAGTACACCAACAGGACGGGATAAATGCCACGCTGTGACAAGACATTAAACAAACCACTAGTTATCTAGAAAGTAATAAAATAAAAACATTTATACTCTTAAATGGTTTTGTTGTAACACAAACCAACAGCGACATCTTGTGATCAGTTATTTAGCAACACTTAGCAACTTTAAATAAAATACTGAACAGATTTTAAAATTAAAATATTAATCTCCATCTTAGATTAAAAATCTCATTTCCCTAACAGAGCACTTTGTTCTCAGACTGCAGGTTTACTTGTGGTTCCTTGAGTTTCTAAAAGCAGAAGGGGGGGGGGGGGGGGGGCAGCTTTCAGTTCATGAGGCTGACAGTTTTACTTTAAGGACTAGACTGGACTGCCATTTTTGATAAATCCTATAGTTATAGCAGGACTGGGTTTCCTGAGTTATCCCTTAGTTCTGCTGCTATAGGCTGATTGCTGGAGGACAAACTGACCAAACTTCTCTCATTTGTCCCACTCTGGGCCCTTAACCCCCGCCATCCGCTCCCAAACAGGTCTCTCTTGAAAAAGAGTCCTCGTGACTCAGTGACACTACCTGTATAAATAAATGTTTCTCTTCCCAATGAAACCACCTGGACCAGTCCTCCCACCCTGGGCTCGGTCTACTACCTGGTTTTTCCACAATGAACTGTTTGTAGTGTCCTGACTGTAACTGAATCCAACAAGACAAGTTTGATTGTGTTGACACGACTTGTGAAGCGGCAATAAATAAAACTTAAAGCACAACATTTTAAACACTCCATTAACATAACTTAAGACGTTTTTTTATTTTAAAACATTCGGAGGGAATACAAATAAATCTATATCATCCGATACAAAATGAGGAGAAAACGGATCATTTAAAACGTCTGATTATGCTCCTGTAAAGCACGTTTTTAAAAAAAGGGTTTGCATTGTAATTACTGAAGATAAGCAAATAAAATACGTCCAAAGAACTGAGCAGGAAACCGTAAAAACTAATGTAGAAGTGATTCACCTGAATCCCTGATCAGTTTACGTCACACTTGTCTAAAAACTGGAAGTGTGGAAATCTACAAACATCAAGGATAATGCCTGGAAACACCTCTTCTCACACCGCATCTTCAGTTAAGCGCTTTTTTCAAGAACAGGTCGATGTAGAATGAAACAAGTCAGGTGGCCCTGTGTTAGCGCTTCCACCTAACGCTGCACCACCGTACACTTCAGCTACAGTCCAAGTCCTCAGTCCTTCACTCCATACTGTCCGGGTCCGCCTGGGCCATGTAGGCGTCCAGCTCTGCGTCCAAGTGTCCCTTGGTCTTTGACATGTAGGCGTCTAATTGATTGTCCAGTTGCTCACGAGTAACGGCTGGCCGACCCACTGATCTGCCCCGCCCACGGCCGCGACCCCCTCGACCAGCAAAACCTCCACGTCCACGCAGTCCACCACGGCCTGTCCAGGAAAAACCAAGAGTGTGAGATGAGAAGTAAAGGCTTTAAGAGCCGAGTCACAACAACTACATTAATTAAAAGAGCCAACCTCTGCCTCTAGGAATCCCTCCTCGACCGCCTCCTCGAGACATAGGTCCACCTCTTCCAGCCGGTCCTCCGCGGAACCTGCCTCCTCTACGCATTGGGAGGCGACCAGCAAAGCCTCGACCTCGCATGAGTCCACCTGTAGGCATTCTTCTTCCTGCCGGAAACATTCCAACACATCAGAGAAGAAAAACCACCGACAGTGAAATCCTGAGTTCTGTCCACACGGGAACGGTTTCTCTCAAAACAACCTCAAGAGTTTGTTGTTTCTCAACATTCTAGTAATATGCAGCACCATCTTTACAAATGTTTTCACCCACACTGAAACAGACCGCCGTAGTAACTGGACTGACATGGTTTTTAAAAAGCTGTGTTCTAGACTGTACACAGAAACACAAAGGTGGGGTTTTAAGATTTTTTCCCCAACTCGGGAAGGCATTTTCAAAAAAATACCACCAATGGACTCCTGAAATGTCATTTTCATGTGGACGCAGGGCTGAAACAATAAAACTTTGATGAAAGAATCCTCACACACCCCTCAGAGAAGACAAAGCTCCTCGAACGATTCCTCCTCTGAAGCCTCCCCTGGTCATCCCCCTCATCCCTCCTCTGGCCCCTGCAGGTCCTCCTCGCAGCAGAGCTCCGACAGGCCGGCCCAGCCTGGCCTGGATGCTGCTCTTCCCCAGGCGCTGCTTCAGGCTCTGCCACACGTCATAACAAAACAGGAACTCAGCAACAAAGACCACGACACACAGGAAGATTTAATAAACACGCTTTAGATGAGGGACAGTGTTGTAAATGTTTTGGGAAAAACTTGTGATGTTTGTTGACACTTCTAGTGTTGAGGATGACTCTCAGCTACCACCACACCAAACTGAATTCCCTGTGTGTAAAACTGAGTTACAGCCATTTTCTGTTGGCTAATGTCAAATGGCTGCTGTGGCCAAATTGAATTGAGCTGTCACATGTATAATAATAATAATAATAATAACAGTAATAATAATAATGTGTTTGTATTGTCATCATTGTATGTTTCTATACAATGGCAAAATAATATCAGTGCATTTAACCCATCCACCACCAGGTGGAGCTGTGGGCAGCTATTGAAAGCAGTGGGGAGCAAGTTGATGCTCAGAGACACCATGAGATGAGCAATGACTGGGGATGGAACCTGGAACTTTCAGGTCCCGAGTCGGCTGCCCTGCCTCTACACCAACTCGGCCCCATGTAGAGCACATCCAACGATAATAGAGTTTCATTCAAATTCATACTGGAACAAAAATATTTATTTAAAGTCCAACAATGTTCAGTCAGGTCATCTGGACGGTTTATTTTGTAGACGAGATGTTTTGTTCTTCATCTGAAGGATTTCTTCAATCTGAGGAGCCACCAAACTAAACTGAATCCCTCAAACGGCTCACTCCCAGAGTGGGAAAAACAACAACCCAGTTTGCTGGTGATGAGATGGCCGCAGGGCTCGCCTTCTCCCCCGTCAACTCCTCTAAGGCAGACATGCCAAAATAGTTCAAAACACCAAAGCTCATGCTCATTAATCCAGTTTATTTAGTGGCTCCTCTGATTGAGTAAGTCCTTCGGATGAAAGACGAAACATGGTAAATGGACTGTATTTATACAGCACCTTTCTGTTATTTCAAGATACTCAAAGCACTTTACAATCTGTGTCTCATTTACCCATTCATACAGCTCTATACTAGATCACTACAAAGCTAATTGAACAAATCATTCTAATGAGACTAATCAGTGTTTTATCACGTTCATACACTGATGGGACACAGAGGCAACGAGGGGTTCAGTGTCTTGCCCAGGGACACTTCGACAAGTGACTGCTGGTGGATTCGAACCCCCAACTCTCGCATTGAAGGACGACTGTTCTAACCACTCAGCCACAGCCGCCCCGAGAAACGTCTCTCCAAGAAAATAAACCGTCCAGATGACCTGACTGAACATTGTTGGATTCATACCTGGATTAATGAGCATGAACTTTGGGGAATTATTTAACGTTTTATCAGGAGGAGAATGTCAGCTGTTACTCTATAGAGCTCGATAACAGGTGGAGAAGTTGAAGCTACGATGTCATCAGAGGGAAGAGAGGTTTGGACGGATCGTGTGATATGTGAGCGAAAAGTCCGACAAACACTCTCTCCAGAATGTAGTTTGGTTCTGGAGTCCAGGGTCTGAGTTCATAGTCAAAACCACAGGCGTGAGTCATTCACAGAGGCAAGAAAAGCAAAACTCATCCAAGGGGTTTAGTTGGAATTGGTGGTCTGAAGGCAGAGCAGACGTCGAGGTCCAGATACCTGAAGGGCAGAAGAATCCTTCTTGGGCAAGACAAAGAGGGGGGACCCGTGTTATGAAGTGGGTCAGGAACAGAGCAGGAACAATAATGCTGGATACTTCAGACACGAGGCGATAAGACAATCTGGCAGAGACTGGGGAGTGCTTTAAGAAGCGCAGCGCACATAAAAAAAAAAGTGCAGCGCACAGGTGCAGGGAGAATCTCCATCCTGCTGCAGGAGGGAGAATCTGAGCACAGGCGCAGCAGGAGTTGGGGGAGGACTGGCCATTGGGAGCACTGGGACATTTCCAGGTGGCCTGACCCGTTCGATGAGCGGGACTAAAGGCTTGGTTCGAGTCGCGCTAGATTATTTTAAATAAACAATCCATGTTGCTCATGCGGCATGGATTGTTTATTTAAAATAATATAGTATTTAAATTTAAATTAATTATTTGCACCTGTCTTCCATGCAAGTGCATGGAAGACAGGTGTAGAAGGAGGGAGAGTGGAAGTGACACAGGCCATGAGCATGAGTGTGATTGTGGCAAAGTGGACGTGGCAGAAAAAATATATACATATACACACTAAAATAAATATAGCATTCCTACTTTGTGGCGTTTCACTTATTGTGGGGGTGTCTGGAACGTTACCCCTGCAATAAATGAGGGACTACTGTCCTCTCTAAATGCATCCATGCATCTCCTCTTTTGTTTTTCCTGGCAGCTGCATTTCTAACATCCTTCTACCAATATACCCACTGTCCCTCCTCTGGACATGTCCAAACCACTGTCCCTCCTCTGGACATGTCCAAACCATTTCAGTCTGGTCTCTCTAACTTTATCTCCCAGTTGTTCAACCTGTGCTGTACCTCTGATGATCTCATTCATAATCTTATCCATCCTTGTCACTCCTAAAAAAACTAAACATCTTCATTTCTGCCACTTCCAGTTCTGTCTCCTGTCTTTTTGTCCATGTCCCTGTCTCCAAACCACACAACATAGCTGGTCTCACCACTGTCTTGTAGTAAACTTTTTGTCTCAAATCACTCCTGAAACTTTTCTCCATCCTGCCTGGACTCTCTTGTCACCTCTTTACCACACTCAACATTTTCCTGGACAATGGACCCCAAGTGCACCTTTGTGACCTCTGCTCCTTGCAGCCTCACTCATGTACTCTGTCTTATGCTTTAAGGTTGCCTTTACTAAGAAACATAACCTAGACTCAGGAATCATAGCCAACTATATCTATATCTATATGGATCTATATCTAATCTAACTTTCATCTCAAAAATTCTAGAGAAAATAGTTCCACGTCAGTTGCGTGAACATCTACAAAGAAATAATCTGAAGAGTTTCAGTCAGGGTTTAGAGCTCATCATAGCACAGAAACAGCACTAGTAAAAGTCACTAATGATATTCTCATGGCCTCAGACAATGGACTTGTGTCTATACTGGTCCTGTTAGACCTCAGTGCTGCATTTGATACAGTTGATCACAATATTTTACTACAGAGGCTTGAAGATGATATTGGGATTACAGGAACAGCTGGTTTAAATCATATCTATCTGATTCCAGTTTGTAAATATAATAAATTAAAAAATATACAATTAATCTTCTTCATACCAAAGCTAGTCATGGAGTTCCTCAGGATTCAGTGCTTGGACCAATACTATTTACCTTATATGCTTCCATTATAGCAAAAAGAAACTGTCCAGATGAGCTGACTGAAAATGTTTGGATTTTATACCTGGAATACTGAGCATGGACTTTGGCATTATTGCAATGGTTTGTTATCTGGGTGTCCAAATACTTCTTTAAAACGTCGTCAGTTGATCCAAAATGCTGCTGCCAGAGTCTTAACTGGAGTTAGTGGGAGAGATCATATTTCTCCAGTTTTAGCTTCTCTCCATTGGCTCCCTGTCAAATCCAGAACTGAATTCAAAATCTTCCTTCTAACTTACAAAGCTCTCAACAACCTAGCTCCATCTTATATTACAGATCCTATTGCTCCATATTTTCCTAACAGAGTACTTTGATCTCAGACTGCAGGTTTACTTGTGGTTTCTAGAGTTTCCAAAAGCAGAATGGGAGGAAGATCTTTCAGTTATCAGGCTCCTCTCTTGTGGAACCAACTTCCAGTTTCTGTCCATGAGGCTGACACATTGTCCAGTTTGAAGACTGGGTTTAAGACTTTCCTTTTTGCGAAATCCTATAGTTAGGGTTGACTTGTTATGTTGCTATAGGTTTAGACTACTCGAGGACAAACTGATCTCATGTCCTTAAATTAATTGTTAAAATTGAATAGCTTTCATTTGATAGTATTTATACCTTAACATGTGATTCTCGACCTGCAATTGTGTATCTGTTCCTCCTTCCTGTCTCCTCAAACCCAGCCGGTCAAAGCAGTTGACCGCTTGTCCTGAGCCTGGTTCTGCTAAAGGTTTCTTCCTCAAGAGGGAGTTTTTCCTTTCCACTGTCACCTTCATGCTTGTTCAAGATGAGAGTTCAGTGATGGAGTTAAATTCAAAGCAGTCTGCTCCTCAGATAAATAATGTTAAATCATTATTTTTATATATGAATGTTTCTGTTGTGACCTGAGATGACTTCTGTTGTGACTTGGAGCTATAGAAATAAACTGAATTGAAGTGAATTGCTTTCATTCCTCTTTTCAAGTGCATGCCTCCTCCTCTCCACTGCACTTGATCCTACACAACTGATCATGGAGGTTTGACTAACCTGAAATGTTCAGAGTTTGCAGAGTTTACCCTCCGCTGTTCATTTAATCTCTTTGGATCAAGAAGCAGCAGCTAGTTCAGTTAAACTGGGTGTATGGACAGAAACCATTTTAGCTTGCAAACAATTAGCAGGAATGACATATTTGGTACACTTAGTTCTAAAAACAAACTATACGTAAATTTTGGGGAGACGTCAGGGTGACAGAACAGCCACTTTGCTGCACTTTGGCTTTCAGCAGCAGGTGATACTGTTTTTGCTTGTGTTCATTTGTCTGTAGCGTTAGTAAAATGTCATTCGTGGTTTTCATTTACATGGAGACGAATTGTAATTCCCCATCACTGAGCAGAAACCAGACCCTGAGCAGACTCTGCAGAGCTTTAAGGACTTCTTCAACTACTGAACTGTGTTTAAACAGTAACATCAAAGCAAATAGTAACTGAATTTAGACCTATATTGTGCATGCTAAACCCTGATTAAAATCTTAATGAGCAGTAAAAGAGTGCGTAACGGTGCACCTAATGCTCAGGTCAATATGTACCTCGATTAGAACAGAGTTTGACAGCAGGTACTAACTCTGCTGTCAAACTCAATTGTTCTGTCTTATTGGTCCCATTTGAACAGTCAGCAGCTTTCTGCAACACCAAACACAAAATAGATCAAATGTTCAACACAGCTGGACAGCAGGGATCATGAATAAATTGATAAATGCTATACAGTGATCCCTGGTTGCTCTCCACCACTACCACACATCATCAGGCAACATTTGGCAGCAGCTTTAAACAGGCAGATCTTCAGAGTCCTCACTTTCATCTGAACTACCCATCTTTGCTTTAAGCTGTAGTCTCTTCCTCTGCTCCTTTTGTGTACTGGCAGTTAGCAAACCGCAGAACTGAAACGGGCACCATGTCTAGACGGAAACCATGACAACCCGTACCCTCGGACTGCGTTCACACTGTAGGAAAAACTGACTCGGATCCAATTTTGCTCCTATATTTGACCCATATTGGATATTTTATGAAAATCTGAAGGTGACAAAACAAAAAAAAAAAAAATCAGAATTAAATTGATGTCTTCACCTATCAAACAGCAAACCAGTTGCCTCTTTTTAAATTTTTTAAATAACATTTGTCATGTCCAACACCTCTATATGGTACCCAGGTTTGTGTCTGACTGTATGGAACTCTAGCTAATAGGACTTAAATTAGAATGTGAACAAGCGGTACAATGATGTCCCTCATCTCTGAGGGGTTTGAATAATGAATGTTTGTAGTTTTGGAGATTATAGTTTTTCTGGATTGGAATTGAACAGAGAATAAAGTAAACCTTAATGTTTTTGGTACAATATATTCAAGTAGGAAGGAGTTACATTGTGGAGAAGAACAGAGGGAGTTTTTTTTTCCTGGTTGGAGGCAGAGCAGAGTGACACATTCTGGAAGGTGGAGGGAGACATTTTATCCACCATCAGGTGCAATGGAGAAGCCAGGGGTGGCCAATGGTGGCCTAGGTCCCATAGATTAATCTTTGACCACCTCAATCATTTGATGAAACTACTTTTAAGCAATATAAAAACTACACCGTTTCCTCATATGATCTTGGTGGTCGGTTTAAACATGTACATATTGGTAGCCATCTTGGATTTTGACATGGCAACCTCAATTTCAACAGAGGCCTCTTTTACACGTAGATGCAGCCACACACCTAACTGGAGGTCAGTACGTTGCTTATTGTTAAAATCATCATGCTCACAAAACAGACAGTACTTCCAGTTATATTCTACGCTCTGCAACAAAAAATAAAATAAAATAAAACATAACTGAGCATTAAGATCTTAGCGTGAACATTGTGTTCGTCTGGCTCCTGTCTCATCTCAACATGTACAGTTACCACAGTTTCCCATCCAGGTTGCAGGTTGGTTTAAAACATTACATAGTGTTAACTATTCAAAACAGAGCCTTGGTTTATTCAAATTTTGTTCTAAAACATGACTGTGGCAAACATCTAATTAGTCACTGGTATCTCAAACTCATCCTTTAAGTTGAGACGATTCAGTCTACTGGTTCTTCAACCATCTGCCCGACCTGTGAGGACCGACATGAACGTCATCTGTATTGGTCCACAACAATCCCCCTAGGGGAGGTGGAAGCAGAGCAGAGGCTGTTTTCAAAGGAAAATAAGTAAATTTTACAAGTGACCAACACAGAGAAAACTGTTCAACCCAAGTCCTCCAAAGTGTGGGAGCACTTCACAAAGATAAAAAATGAAACATGCAGCTTTGAAAAGTGACGACACGACACGGGAGAACCACGGAAATAAACGTAAACATGTCGGAGTCAAGAGGAGGATGAAGGAGCTGAACAGCTGATACAACTCATGTGTTGCAGGTGAGTCTCTACAATATTCTACATTTGTTCAGTTTCAAGTGACAAAATGTAACATCAGTCTCTCTGGAGCTGAAGTTGCTGCTTGTTTGTTTGTTTATTGATTAATGACAGTGATAGAGAACGTATGTTACTTTTTATTTAATTTAAATGATACAAGCAGTGTTTAAATGTCATTTATAAATAAATCTAACTCAAAGATAATAATTTAATGGTTAAGCTTCAACTTTTAATTTGCTGGCAAAGTCTGAAGACACAGCATGTATGGCAGGATGAATTGCATTTAAACAGGAATTAAAGTAATTTACAAACCAGATTCCAAAAAAGTTGGGACACTAAACAAATTGTGAATAAAAACTGAATGCAATGATGTGGAGGTGCCAACATCTAATATTTTATTCAGAATAAACACAAATCACAGATCAAAAGTTTAAACTGAGAGAATGTATCATTTTAAGGTAAAAATCTGTTGTTTCCAAATTTCATGGCATCAACAAATCCCAAAAAAGTTGGGACAAGTCCATTTTTACCACTGTGTGGCATCCCCCCTTCTTCTTACAACACTCAACAGACGTCTGGGGACAGAGGAGACCAGTTTCTCAAGTTTAGAAATAGGAATGCTCTCCCATTCATGTCTAATACAGGCCTCTAACTGTTCAATCGTCTTGGGCCTTCTTTGTCGCACCTTCCTCTTTATGATGCACCACATGTTCTCTATAGGTGAAAGATCTGGACTGCAGGCTGGCCATTTCAGTACCCGGATCCTTCTCCTACGTAGCCATGATGTTGTGATTGCTGCAGAATGTGGTCTGGCATTATCGTGTTAAAATTGCAGGGTCTTCCCTGAAAGAGATGATGTCTAGATGGGACCATATGTTGTTCTAGAACCTGAACATAGTTCTCTGCATTAATGGTGCCTTTCCAGACATGCAAGCTGCGCATGCCACAAGCGCTCATGCAACCCCATACCATCAGTGATGCAGGCTTCTGAACGGAGCGTTGATAACAACTTGGGCTATCCTTGTCCTCTCTGGTCCGGATGACATGGCGTCCCAGTGTTCCATAAAGAACTTCAAATCGTGACTCATCTGACCACAGAACAGTCTTCCATTTTGCCACACTCCATTTTAAATGACCCCTGGCCCAGTGCAAACGTCTGAGCTTGTGGAGCTTGCTTAGAAATGGCTTCCTTTTTGCACTGTAGAGTTTCAGCTGGCAACGGCGGATGGCACGGTGGATTGTGTTCACTGACCATGCTTTCTGGAAGTATTCCTGAGCCCATTCTGTTATTTCCTTGACAGTGGCATTCCTGTTTGAGGTGCAGTGATGTTTAAGGGCCCGGAGATCACGAGCATCCAGTAGAGTTTTACGGCCTTGACCCTTACGCACAGCGATTGTTCCAGATTCTCTGAATCTTTTGATGATGTTATGCACGGTTGATGATGATAACTTAAAAGTCTTTGCTATTTTACGCTGGGTAACACCATTCTGGTATTGCTGCACTATCTTTCTGCACAACAATGGTGGAATTGGTGATCCTCTTACCATCTTGGCTTCTGAGAGACACTGACACTCTGAGAAGCTCTTTTTATACCCAATCATGTTGTCAATTGACCTAATTAGTGTCAAGTGGTCTTCCAGCTGTTCGTTATATGCTCAATTTCCTTTCTCCAGCCACTTATTGCTACTTGTCCGAACTTTTCTGGGATTTGTTGACACTGTGAAATTTTGAATCAACATATTTTTCCTTTAAATGTTACATTTACTCAGATTAAACTTTTATCTGTCATGTATGTTATATTACGAATAAAATTTTGACATTTGCCATCTCCACATCACTGCATTCAGTTTTTATTCACAATTTGTTTAGTGTCCCAACTTTTTTGGAATCCGGTTTGTATTACATCTACTCAAATGTGTGTAATTAAGTATTTTATATATATATTTGTGTGTGTCTGTGTGTGTGTTTAATTGCGCTTTTAGCTACTTTTGCCTGAACTGAACACTGTTAGTAAAACAAAACATTTCTTGAGTTGCTGTAAATTATGCTATAATACATATTTACTCTGATTCCAGAAAACAACAACAAACAACAACACTTCATGATGGACACCACAGCAGCAGCTGTCTTCACTAAAAACATCCTGAACATGATCGTCACTGACACGAGGCCTCTGTCGATGGTTGAAGACGAAGGCTTCACTACAATAATCCACACTTTTAATCCAGGTTACAATAATCCACACCTTTAATCCAGGTTACACTCTTCCCTCAAGGACACATTTTACAAAGTAGCTACATATTGTGCAGGTATAAAGACACATTTGTATATATTTTTGTGTACATTTATTTTTTAAGCTATTTGACTAACTTTTATTTTTTATTATTCAATATTTTACTAACAGAATAGTCAAATAGCAACCTGTTTTTTGTGTGAATTGCTATGTCAGTCAAATGTTCAATTTTGGAATAAAGGGGTAGAAATTAAAACGTATTTTTTCCCCAATTCACAGATTAATCGAAAAAATAATCGGCCGATGAATTGATTATTGAAATAATCGTTAGTTGCAGCCCTAGTTGTTTTTAATGAAAGAAAAGTCTTTACTTCTCTTTTTCTCCCTGACTGAACTGACAAATTTGTGCAGAACACCTGGTTTTTAAAATACTCAAAACTTAGCCATATTTATCAAAACTGCATTTTCCCCCCTCTATAATTATTTTTTTCTAAACACACTGGCACATTTCCATGTTTCTGCAGGTTCTGGTCTAAGACCATTAAGCCCACTGACGGTCCCCAAAGTGTGATCTTACCTGCTTGTGGTTCAGAGCAGCTTGCACCGACGGCCGGTTCTCCATCTGCTGGGCCAGCCGGCGATTGCGTGCGCTAGCCAAATGCTGCTGCTGCATGGTGGCTCGAATGCTTACTGCAGTGGGCTGCTTGTTCTTCAGCATGTTAGTGAAGCTTTAGAGGTGGGAGGGAAGAAGAGGAAGGAAGTAAAAGAAGGGGACGGGATACACAGAGCAGGAGGAGGAGGCAGGGTTCCACATCAAGTCATTTCTCATTATACAGGCGTCGCTACAAAGACTTCTGTGGCTCTAAAGTCACGCTGCTTCACTCGCCGAGACTTTTCTCTCTCATATGACAATGCTAAATTATCTTTGTTTGCATTTAGCATGTTTTAAAGGAGCACAGGTAAGGTGAAGAAAGAAACAAGAGTGCAGAAACAGTTTCAAGAACAGAAAGTGAGAAAAGAATCCAGGTGAATCTGCCACTTACAGGCCTCGAGCTGAAGGACCAGGACATCATCGCGAAGCAGCCGAGGCCTTGGACACGAGGCGCCACTCAGCCACTTACAGCAAGGACCGTGACTTTAAAATACCCACTGAGTGAGTGGTGCTGGTGCAGGGAGGTAGGAAGGGGAGGTGACTGGGGATGATCTTCAGTCACGTCCAAGCTAGGGCTGAGTATTTGGGTCATGGACAGACTTCAGCAGAGAGAAAAGGAATGAGAGAAGAGAGAGGATTGTGCTTCAGCTCCACATCGTTGAGAGAGAAACATCAGAAGCAGTAATGATAAGGAGATGCACCATCTCCCTGCTCCTTGGAAGGGCACATACTTATAGAGTGGTGAGTACTGTGTGAGCAAGGAGCAAGCCGGTCTAGGCTGCATAAGACCGAGGTCTGGTCCAGCATGGGGTTAAAACTGCTTACCAAGCTTGACCACTACCCTGTCCCCTTGTCTACATGTGTGCACTGCTTACACAAAGACTTAGGCCTGGACAGAGCCTCTCTGTCGGACACTGCTGGGACTCGGAGTCCTGCTGGTGAGGTAATAAATGAGGATAGGGCCTGCAGAGTTGAGTGAGCAGTGCACACACAGGGAACAGCCAGAACTGCATCCATTTTGTGTCCGGTCCCCCACAGCAGCCTTCTGTAGAGAGGATTACAATGATAGAAGGCCAAGGGTGGCCTTTGCTTCTGGTGACTAACTGCTGACAGGGTGCGTGGCGCCTCACCGCTCGTTCAGAGACACTTTGGTGGTGCTTTTCAGCACAACTTTTTGGGACGAGGCAGCACTCATTTTGAGAAACTGATTGTAGAAACCTGAAAAAAAAAAAGAAAAGAAAAATAGAAAAGGTTAAAAAATAAATAAAGATTAGTTTTAAACAATATGTGTCAAATATCTATAAATTATTTTCTAACAGCTTTATGTGTCCAATCTCTGGTCCAGCAGAAAGGTGGGTCAATGTTTGCCAAGTCCTTAATGTTAACAAGTAACTACACCCTGGAGAGGGACACAGAGTTAAACACAATGCAGACTTTCTCACATTTGATGTAGATTCATTAATGTTTTGCCTTTTTTTTTTTTTATCTCAAAATGTCATTGTGGGTACAATAGTATGGTTTTATGATCTGTTTGCTTCAAACATCATAAAATTCAAAACTGTGCATAAAACCTGGATATTTATGACCCTCTAAGATCTGTCAGTTCTGTTTATCCCAGACTCGGTTCTCTGGGGCAGCATCTTGATCACGGAGGTCCACACATCCCTCCCCACAGCCGCCTCTTCTGGAAAGACTCCAAGGCATTCCCAGAACAGCTGAGAGACATACCCTCACCAGGGTGTCCTGTGTCTTCCCTGGTTTCTCCTCCCTGTCGGACAAGTCCAGAACACCTCCCTATTGGGGGTGGGTGGGTGGATGTTGTGGTGCAGAGGTAGGGAAGCTGACTTGGGACCAGAAAGTTGCAGGTTCAACTCTCCACCATGCCTACATGTCATGGTGTCCTTGAGCAAGACACTTAATCCCCAACTGCTCCCTGGGTGCTTACATAGCTGCCCACTCTCCACCTGGATGTTTCCCAGGTGTGATGGGTTAAATGCAGAGAACTAAATTCATCATTGTACAGAAACATAGTGATGACAACAGATGGCACTTTGTTCATGAGACGTTCAGGGTCCATCCTTGCCAGATGTCTGAACCACCTCAACAGTCCTCTCTGGATGTAGAGGAGCGGAGACTCTACTCTGAGTCTCTCCTGGAGAACTGAACTTCTCACCCCATCTCTACGGGAGAGTCCAGCTACCCTGCAGAAGAAACTCATTTAGACCTCCTGGATCCAGTTCATTCAGTCTCTACTCAGAGTTCATGACCACAGGTGTGGGTAGGAACGTACACCGGCCAATAAACAGACAGGTCCCCACAACAGACCAGCACAGAGTCCACAATACTGCAGAAGCTGCAACGACCTGTTTGTTCACATTCCATTCTTCCCTCACTGAGAACAAAACCCTGAGATACTTGAACTCCTCCACTTGAAGCAGAAGCTTACTCCCAACCTGAAGTAGACAGTCCACCATTTTTTACAACTGAGGACCATGGGAGGTTCTGATCCTCATCCCAGCAGCTGTGAACTGCTCCAGTGAGAGCTGAAGATCACAGCACGATGCAGACAGCAGAGAAGGAATCCTGAGGTCACCAAACTGGACTTCCTCTGTCCCCGACAGAGAAATTATGTCCTTAAAAGTTATGAACAGAATTAGAACATGTCCAGATGACATGATTTAACCATTTTTGTTGACCAGATGCAGTATTCCCCCTAGATAACTTGCCATGGCGGGGCGGTCATCTCATCCGTGATTTTTGTCGGGGGTGCGTTCAGCGCGAGGTTTCAGCATGAGGGAAGAGGCTGCCTTTAGCTTTTTAGCTAGCACACCTGGATTGCGAGCCGCTAGTTTAGCGTTACGTCAGTGCCGACAGGTGGTTTGGGATGGGGTTCAGTAGACATGGCGCTAGGTTCAGTTGATGGGGTGGGGCGCCCCGCCTGTATAATGGTAGGGAAAACACTGAAGCTGCATATCATTTTAACCATGACGTAAATATGTCAATGATTTTAACGAGTGGCGTAAATTAGCGACATGAAAATCAGCAGAGATACAGCACATACTTTTCTAAGTAAATTGAAAGTTCTTATTCATAAACGGAATTATACCAGTACATTTCCCTTAATTTAGCATTTTCAATGGCAATTTGTGTGACCCAGAACAATTCCTTTTAGTGCATGAATAAATGAACAACACTAAGGATTGGCTTCCGTAACAGATCAGGGAATGACAACTTGTCCTGGGCTGCGCAGCGCGCTGTTTATACCGACAGGTTTTGTGTGTGTGTGTGTGTGTGGGGGGGACGACGACAGAGAAACAGCTGCGTGCTGTTTGCACTGACAGTTTTAGAGCAGAGGTGGGGGAGAGGAGAGAGACACATGAGCCGTGCGCTATGGCTGGGCCATATCATATCGTTCACGATAATACCGGTAAAAAAAGCTTGCCCAGGCAAAATCATGATATGCTGATTTCATGACATAATACGTCAGGGTGCCCCGCCCCGTTAACAGAACCGAGCATGTTGAACAACCACACCGAACTGTGTGCACCCCCACACCTGTCGGTACTGGTGTGACACTAATTAGCTGCGCGCGATACTAGCTAGCTAAAATGCTAAAAACAAAACGCGCGGCTCAGCTGTCTCTCCCTCCCCCGCTCTAAGCTGCCTGCCACTCGTTGTTTTTTCTCCCCACCCCGCCCTGAGATGCCGGTGGGGGCTGCATCTCCCCCGCTCTAAACTGCCGGTACAAACGCGTGCAGCTAAACTGTCTCTCGTCCACAGTCCATGGACTAAGAACAGAGTCATGTGATGAAAGACAGAGCATCAGAGAAATGAATCATTCCTGCAGGAACAGATGAAGCTGAAACTCCACAAGCTTCAGGGTCAGCTGATCACCTTGTTACAAGTTCTGGAAGTTATAGCTCATTTAAAGACAACATATATTTTTGTTGTATGTTACATTTATGCTCAACAGAACTTAAGCTTCATTTTATTTAGTTATTTTAGGAAACTGCACCTGCATTTTAGTTTTTGTGGTGGATTTATTGTTCTATATTTTGTGCAGAATGTTTCAATCTAAATAACTGAAGGATCATTTGTTTTTTTTTATTTTTATACTTGGAGACTGAATACTAAAATTAATTTCAGTAAAATTACCCCTTGTTTTTTTAATTTGTAATACTGCAAAGCGACAGGTTAAGTTAATTTTGTCAAATAAATAACTATGATTACTGTTTTATTAAATATCGCGAAATGTATCGTTATCGTCAGAATGCTCTGAAATATCACAATATTATATTTGAGCCATATGGCCCACCCTACCTTGCGCCGTTTGTACCAACAGTTTTTGAGAGTGTGTGTGTGTGTGGGGGGGTTCAGCGTGAGTGTTCAGCATGAAGGAAGAGGCTGCCTTTAGCTTTTTAGCTAGCACACCTGGATTGTGAGCTGCTAGTTTAGTGTTACGTTATTGCCGACAGGTGGTTGGGGTAGGTAGACAGGGCGCTCGGCTCTGTTGACGGGGCAGAGCGCCCCACTTGTATAATGGTAGGGGAAACTGCGATGACACGACTACAGTCTTCTGCAGCAGCGTGTCCTGGTGCCCTGTGTATTCATCAGCACCCTTATGATTGAACATGGTGTTGGACAAACCATGACTAGCACAGAAGTCCAACACTGCTTGGGTTCTGATCAGAGGCCTTTCCAGGTCACGCCGTCGTTAAGGACTCCAAGAAGGCTGGGTACTTAGAGCTGACAGGGCCAGGCTTGAGATGTCCGTCCACACGAAGACACTGAGAAACTACCCTCTCATCTATGGGGGAAAACTCCAACACTCAGGCTCCAAGCCAAGGGGCTAAGAGTAACTCCACACATAATGGTGCCTTTCACCATGGAACACTCCAGACTGGGATAAGGTCCATCTCCTCTCAAAGATATTGGGTCCAGAGCTCAGTCAAGGAGTCGTCGAGGTGAGCCCAACAATATCTAGTCAGTGCCTTTCAAACTCACAAGCTCAGGTTTCCACCAGAGAGGTTACGTTCCCAAGAGCCAGCTTTGATAAAACAAGGTCAGAGCACCAAGGCCCCTGCAGCTACCACACATGGACCCATGCACCGGACCCATATGGACCCTCCTGCAGATGATGGGCCCACATGAAGGGGCCATGTTGCTCCTTCAGGCTGGGTAGAGGCCCTGACACCTGGCTAAGATCACTGAGGCACACAAACTTTTACCAAGATACGGTGGTAAAAGTAGAAATATACAAAAATTCATTCAACCTTTATTTGTACAGGTTATTCCCATTGAGCCTCAGGGACTCAATTACAAGAGAGACCGGATATAAATATATTCACATTGTGTTAAAATACATGTTTAAATGGAGAAGCGGGGTGTGTTAGTTTCTAGATGCCTTCTATTGAATCTTTTTCCAACCGGTTTGAGCAACCTAGTGTGATCCGATCCAACAGAACGCGAACCTTTGTTCCAGACGGGAGAAAAATCAGCAGAACTACAGCTTATAAAGATAAGAATAAATAATTTAATCAATGGTACTATCGTGAAGGACACGATTCTTCAAGCATCTGTCCAGTTATACAAAAACATTCCCGTAAACTTCATTTGACTTTTCCTAAAATAACTCCAGAGTAACGTTTTGACTCGGGATTACGTTACTCTGAGACACTACAAGTAGCGTGACTTCTCAATAAAGACAAGTCAGCTGCCCAAACTTTCTCGAACAATAACGTTAAATCATGTTTTTATAATGTGTCTAAATATATTCAAACCGCCTCACAAGGACACTTACTGTGGATTTTGCGTCGAGAAAATCCGTAGTTTTCGGGTAGCTAGGTTTAGCTTCAACAGCTAGCTCCGCCGTGACCGTGGGTGTCCTCTTTAATGTTTTATTTATAAAGAAACTCTAACAGGGCAGATTTATATATATAAAAAAAGTTCTATATAAAGTAAGAAACAGACTTTAATTAGCTCTAAGTTGTAGTCTTGAAGAAACGCTGTCTGCTAAGACACGACTATCAAAACGTCTAAGATGGAGCTGCTGGGGAAGAAAATGGAGAATAGCGTATGTAGCCTCTGCTGCCTTCAGGTATCCTCGGAAATAAAACTTCTTCATAAGAATGGAAACTAGAGGATGTTGAAACCAGGATTCACGCGAGTTTATCGTGGAAAAAGAATCAATATTATAAAAAATATCTTATGTATTTGAATTAAATTAAGACGAAAACTTGTTTTCTAAAAACTCATGACTTAATTTGTTTAATGCTTTGTTCGTAAAAGACAAAAATATATAATTTCTACATTTTCTGCCTTTCGGTAAACTACGAATGTTAACGATAACAAACCCAACCAGACTAATTACGTTCAATATCTGATTGCTGCTGATTGTTTCTCCTCTTATTTTTCCTGTCAAAAGTCGGACATTGGAGTTTTACGACGTCTTCGAATGCAGCGTAGTGACTTGACGTCGTGACGTCGAGGAACGTAACTTCCGGATCGTTTTGTTAAAAAACTTTATTTAAAGTACAACATTACAAAGACAGATTTCATTTAAACCACTGACTAAACAGAAGCCGGGGGAGATTATTCAAATAAACACATTAAATAAGGTTCACAATAATATGTTTTTATATCTTTATGTTATTAGCGTGAGACATGTTTACAATGTACTGTTCAGTGTCCTTTTGGAAAGCCTGAAAAGAGTGACTAAACTTTGATTTGTGTATGTGGTATTTCCCTAAGAGTATAATTAAATTTATGATATATAGTTCTTTCTGTTTTTGCTTTTGACATCATTGACTCCAACAGTACATTGTT
>NC_056516.1:7101092-7101529 GCF_014905685.2 Nematolebias whitei | reverse complement strand
TTGTTCCACTTTAGAGTAAGCTGTTGGGGGAAGAATCAGTTCTATTTCATATAGCCTTCGCCCTTTAAGAGCTGTCGCTTAGTGGGTTTATCCCCTCATGCAAAGCATTGCACTGAAAAATTTAGTCCACGCCCACCTGCTGTGTGGGCCCCACCCGGTCCGTATAAATTACGTTAAGAGCGGGTGATCGGCTCCCATTTTTCTTCAGCGAGCTAATAGCACTGTCAGAAGAACGAAGAAGGACAGTTGTGTAGATGACCAAAAGTTTAAGTAACCGTACATGGTCTCTTTTAAAAGACCACTTAGTTTAAGTAACCTTACATGGTCTCTTTTAAAAGACCACTTAGTTTAAGTATTCTTTCATGGTCTCTTTTAAAAGACCACTTAGTTTAAGTATTCTTTCATGGTCTCTTTTAAAAGACCACTTAGTTTAAGTA
>NC_056516.1:7100480-7100992 GCF_014905685.2 Nematolebias whitei | reverse complement strand
AAAAGACCACTTAGTTTAAGTATTCTTTCATGGTCTCTTTTAAAAGACCACTTAGTTTAAGTATTCTTTCATGGTCTCTTTTAAAAGACCACTTAGTTTAAGTATTCTTTCATGGTCTCTTTTAAAAGACCACTTAGTTTAAGTAACTTTACATGGTCTCTTTTAAAAGACCACTTAGTTTAAGTATTCTTTCATGGTCTCTTTTAAAAGACCACTTAGTTTAAGTATTCTTTCATGGTCTCTTTTAAAAGACTACTTAGTTTAAGTAACCTTACATGGTCTCTTTCAAAAGACCACTTAGTTTAAGTATTCTTTCATGGTCTCTTTTAAAAGACCACTTAGTTTAAGTAACCGTACATGGTCTCTTTTAAAAGACCACTTAGTTTAAGTAACCTTACATGGTCTCTTTTAAAAGACCACTTAGTTTAAGTATTCTTTCATGGTCTCTTTTAAAAGACTACTTAATTTAAGTAACCTTACATGGTCTCTTTTAAAAGACCACTTAGTTTAAG
>NC_056516.1:7100050-7100470 GCF_014905685.2 Nematolebias whitei | reverse complement strand
TTTAAGTAACCTTACATGGTCTCTTTTAAAAGACCACTTAGTTTAAGTAACCTTACATGGTCTCTTTTAAAAGACCACTTAGTTTAAGTAACCTTACATGGTCTCTTTCTAAAGGCCACTTTGTAAATAGTTTGTGAAAAACCTCAAGGCTTGCAAGGCGAGCAGAGCTCCAGGCAGCTGCAGCGTCTGGCGAGGCTGTCCAGGTACCTGGAAGCGTCTGGCACCAGGTCCTGTTTACACACGGGAGTTTTTCATTAGGCTTCACTGAGAACAGGGATGGAAGAAAACAGGTGCAGGAAGT
The DNA here is from genome assembly GCF_014905685.2 of Nematolebias whitei. Lineage (NCBI taxonomy): Eukaryota > Metazoa > Chordata > Actinopteri > Cyprinodontiformes > Rivulidae > Nematolebias > Nematolebias whitei. Next base: position 7,100,169 of record NC_056516.1, on the reverse strand, counting down.
GGTCTGGCTAAGGAGAAATACAACACGTACAGATTTTCAATCATTCAAACATCACACGTGACCTGAGCTGGATGATCTGTCTGATGGAGGGACAGCAGCAGATTGATGCACTTTGGCTG
>NC_056516.1:7097238-7099950 GCF_014905685.2 Nematolebias whitei | reverse complement strand
CTTTCTGTTTTTGCTTTTGACATCATTGACTCCAACAGTACATTGTTTCAACCTAAACAGAAACAGAGTCCATCTTTCTGTGGATAAACCAGATGATTTTATACCTGGATTATTGAGCATGGACTTTGTTGTTATAAACCAGATGACTTCTCTCCAGGAGGCTGCAGTGGTGTGACAGAGCCAGAACAGGTGGTTCAGGTTCACACAGAGAGCAATACATGCATCTTTCTTAAATTTTAACACGTACTGCTTGGCAGGGGAATATCTATGAATTAATTTATAAGACACTTCTCTCACTTTGTTTACAAACAAATATCTACATGGCAATTTCCACACATTGACCCAGTTCAGTCCATTTACAATTCCAGTCCAGTAATGAACAACATAAGGGGTAGTGGTATTCTCTGTTTGAAATAATGACCTATTATTATTATTTTGGGATTTGACTGAAAAGCACGACTAACTGGAGTCACTGCGGGTTCAAAATGTGGAACACAAGCTGTTTCTCAGCACTCTTTAATAAAGTTAGAGTACCAGAGGGAATATCATTACTAGAGCTAATTCTTTTGGGGTTACAGGAAAATCAAACATTTCCAGGAACTCAAAGTAGTTAAGCAAATTCCCATTATCATTAAGTAGCTAAGATACTAAAACTATGTTGTTGTTACTGTGGTATCATCAGCCAATTGACTAATTGTAATTTATCTACCTGCAATAAAGACACCTTTTAATGGACTATTTGTATAAGAGTTGTGTCCGCAGGGTGAATAAATGAGAGGCTGGGCAGCCCTGTCGGATGCCTCGCTGTAATTCAAATCTGGGTGAAGTCCCATTTTTTTAGTCTAATGGAACGGTTACCGTTGGCATACACAGTTTTAACAGCTTTACAGAAAAACTTACTGAATCCAAAATGCTCTATTTGTCTGAAATATGAAATTATGCGCTACGATGTCAAATGCTTTATAAAAATCCAGGAAGAAGATAAAACTTTCATGAGGACATGGGGTGGGAGGTGTGATCTCTTCAGCCCACGGAGGACGTGCAGATGCTGGACTCAGTGTTTCTTACTCAAGACAGCTGATTGGTTATGTGCACCCTCCCAGGAACCTGGGGCTCTCCACCACCTCCACCTCTAAGTTGTTTATGAGCAGCGGAGTGTGATGTGGTTTTGTTTTCCTGAAGCCAGCAATGAGCACTTTTGCTTTGTTGACATTCAGAACCAGGTTATTTTCCACACACCAGTTCACAAGGTGTGCCACTTCTTCCCATGCCTGATCCTTGTTGTTGCTAATCAGGTCCACGACCATGGTATTGTCCACATATTTAATTATATGGTTGGTTTCAGACTTGGCAACGCAGCTGTAGGTCATGAGGGTAAAGAGAAGAGGACTCAGAACACAGCCCTGGGGGACGCCCGCGTTTGGACTGATAACGAAGGAGGTGTTCCTCCGCACTTGACTGTGGTCTGACGGACAGGAAGTCAATGATCCTGTTCTTGAAGGTGGTGTTGAAGACTAGTGCAGCCAGTTTGTTGACCAGGTGCTGTGGATTGATTGTGTTAAATGCTGAAGTCTACAAACAGCATTCGTACATGGGTGTTTTTCTCCTCCAGATGTTGGAGGCTCAGGTGGAGTGATGAGACGATGGCGTCCTCTGTTGAGTTGGAGCGGTAAGCAAACCGGAATGGGTCAAAGGAGGGAGTAAGATTAGAGGTAATGTGCTGCTTAGCAAGATGTTCTAAGCACTTTTATCATGATGGGCACAAGAGCTGAGGGGTGGTAGCATATATATATATATATAACAAAATGATACAATGTATATGATGGGGAAAGCAACAACAGTAGGTGTGAGGAACGTGCAGAAACAGAGGGTGTGGGACATGAAGTGTGTTCTCAATATATAGAAGAAAGGAGAGATTGAATGAAAGAGTCAAAGAGGCAGAGAAAGTTTGGAGTTTAAAAGATTAATTATTAGTTTAAGAGATATTAGGAACAGAAGGGGACAAGGATAAAATAAGTGATGTTAGAAAAACGTTGTTTATTTAGTTACATAATATAAATATTAAAAATAGGGAAAGGAGGCTATAGGTCACACATTATGCTCAGTAGGTGGCGGTATGCACCTGAACGTTGCTTGCAATCCACCAACAAAATAAAAGAAGAAGAAGAAGAAGAAGAAGAAGGAGGAGGTCATGGCTGCTGTGTCTGTGGTAGAAACGTCTCCGGATAAGGACGCTGTTGCTGAGGGTCTGGTCGATCTTCTCAAACCTGCAATCCAGCAGCTGGACCTACATGTTCACTCCGTAAGGTAACGGTGCTTTATACCCGCCGCTGTCACGTGACTGTCACGTGATTCTTTGAAAAACAGCCTGCACAGCCGCTGTTTAACCGAGTCCGAATGTTTCTGAATATTCTCATTATTTATGGATTATTAATTCAGGTCCGTTTGTATTCCGTACCTTTTTTCATCACGTAACTCTTTCCTCAGTTTTTATTTATTGCACAGTTTATTTATTTCACTATTTATTTCACTGTTTGTTTTTTTCACCGTTTGTTTTTTTCACTGTTTGTTTTTTTCACTGTTTGTTTTTTTCACAGTTTATTTATTTCACAGTTTATTTATTTCACTGTTTGTTTTTTTCACCGTTTGTTTTTTTCACTGTTTGTTTTTTTCACTGTTTGTTTTTTTCACCGTTTGTTTTTTTCACAGTTT
>NC_056516.1:7094452-7097138 GCF_014905685.2 Nematolebias whitei | reverse complement strand
AAACTGTGAAAAAAACAAACGGTGAAAAAAACAAACAGTGAAAAAAACAAACAGTGAAAAAAACAAACGGTGAAAAAAACAAACAGTGAAATAAATAAACTGTGAAATAAATAAACTGTGCAATAAATAAACTGTGCAATAAATAAAAACTGAGGAAAGAGTTACGTGATGAAAAAAGGTACGGAATACAAACGGACCTGAATCAATAATCAATAAATAATGAGAATATTCAGAAACATTCGGACTCGGTTGAACAGCGGCTGTGCAGGCTGTTTTTCAAAGAATCACGTGACAGTCACGTGACAGCGGCAGGTATAAAGCACCGTTACCTTACGGAGTGAACATGTAGGTCCAGCTGCTGGATTGCAGGTTTGAGAAGATCGACCAGACCCTCAGCAACAGCGTCCTTATCCGGAGACGTTTCTACCACAGACACAGCAGCCATGACCTCCTCCTTCTTCTTCTTCTTCTTCTTCTTCTTTTATTTTGTTGGTGGATTGCAAGCATCGTTCAGGTGCATACCGCCACCTACTGAGCATAATGTGTGACCTATAGCCTCCTTTCCCTATTTTTAATATTTATATTATGTAACTAAATAAACAACGTTTTTCTAACATCACTTATTTTATCCTTGTCCCCTTCTGTTCCTAATATCTCTTAAACTAATAATTAATCTTTTAAACTCCAAACTTTCTCTGCCTCTTTGACTCTTTCATTCAATCTCTCCTTTCTTCTATATATTGAGAACACACTTCATGTCCCACACCCTCTGTTTCTGCACGTTCCTCACACCTACTGTTGTTGCTTTCCCCATCATATACATTGTATCATTTTGTTATATATATATATATATGCTACCACCCCTCAGCTCTTGTGCCCATCATGATAAAAGTGCTTAGAACATCTTGCTAAGCAGCACATTACCTCTAATCTTACTCCCTCCTTTGACCCATTCCGGTTTGCTTACCGCTCCAACTCAACAGAGGACGCCATCGTCTCATCACTCCACCTGAGCCTCCAACATCTGGAGGAGAAAAACACCCATGTACGAATGCTGTTTGTAGACTTCAGCATTTAACACAATCAATCCACAGCACCTGGTCAACAAACTGGCTACACTAGTCTTCAGCACCACCTTCAAGAACAGGATCCTTGACTTCCTGTCCGTCAGACCACAGTCAAGTGCGGAGGAACACCTCCTTCGTTATCAGTCCAAACGTGGGCGTCCCCCAGGGCTGTGTTCTGAGTCCTCTTCTCTTTACCCTCATGACCTACAGCTGCGTTGCCAAGTCCGAAACCAACCATATAATTAAATATGTGGACAATACCATGGTCGTGGACCTGATTAGCAACAACAAGGATCAGGCATGGGAAGAAGTGGCACACCTTGTGAACTGGTGTGTGGAAAATAACCTGGTTCTGAATGTCAACAAAGCAAAAGTGCTCATTGCTGGCTTCAGGAAAACAAAACCACATCACACTCCGCTGCTCATAAACAACTTAGAGGTGGAGGTGGTGGAGAGCCCCAGGTTCCTGGGAGGGTGCACATAATCAATCAGCTGTCTTGAGTAAGAAACACTGAGTCCAGCATCTGCACGTCCTCCGTGGGCTGAAGAGATCACACCTCCCACCCCATGTCCTCATGAAAGTTTTATCTTCTTCCTGGATTTTTATAAAGCATTTGACATTGTAGCGCATAATTTCATATTTCAGACAAATAGAGCATTTTGGATTCAGTAAGTTTTTCTGTAAAGCTGTTAAAACTGTGTATGCCAACGGTAACCGTTCCATTAGACTAAAAAAATGGGACTTCACCCATATTTGAATTACAGCGAGGCATCCGACAGGGCTGCCCAGCCTCTCATTTATCCACCCTGCGGACACAACTCTTATACAAATAGTCCGTTAAAAGGTGCCTTTATTGCAGGTAGATAAATTACAATTAGTCAATTGGCTGATGATACCACAGTAACAACAACATAGTTTTAGTATCTCAGCTACTTAATGATTATGGGAATTTGCTTAACTACTTTGAGTTCCTGGAAATGTTTGATTTTCCTGTAACCCCAAAATAATTAGTTCTAGTAATGATATTCCCTCTGGTACTCTAACTTTATTAAAGAGTGCTGAGAAACAGCTTGTGTTCCACATTTTGAACCCGCAGTGACTCCAGTTAGTCGTGCTTTTCAGTCAAATCCCAAAATAATAATATTAGGTCATTATTTCAAACAGAGAATACCACTACCCCTTATGTTGTTCATTACTGGACTGGAATTGTAAATGGACTGAACTGGGTCAATGTGTGGAAATTGCCATGTAGATATTTGTTTGTAAACAAAGTGAGAGAAGTGTCTTATAAATTAATTCATAGATATTCCCCTGCCAAGCAGTATGTGTTAAAATTTAAGAAAGATGCATGTATTGCTCTCTGTGTGAACCTGAACCACCTGTTCTGGCTCTGTCACACCACTGCAGCCTCCTGGAGAGAAGTCATCTGGTTTATAACAACAAAGTCCATGCTCAATAATCCAGGTATAAAGTCATCTGGTTTATAACAACAAAGTCCATGCTCAATAATCCAGGTATAAAATCATCTTGTTTATCCACAGAAAGATTGACTCTGTTTCTGTTTAGGTTGGAACAATGTACTGTTGGAGTCAATGATGTCAAAAGCAAAAACAGAAAG
>NC_056516.1:7075346-7094352 GCF_014905685.2 Nematolebias whitei | reverse complement strand
TTTTTTTCACTGTTTGTTTTTTTCACCGTTTGTTTTTTTCACAGTTTATTTATTTCACTGTTTGTTTATTTATTTCACTGTTTGTTTATTTATTTCACAGTTTATTTATTTCACTGTTTGTTTATTTATTTCACTGTTTGTTTTTTTCACCGTTTTTTTTTTTCACTGTTTGTTTTTTCCACTGTTAGTTTTTTTCACCGTTTGTTTTTTTTCACAGTTTATTTATTTCACTGTTTGTTTATTTATTTCACTGTTTGTTTTTTTCACCGTTTGTTTTTTTCACTGTTTGTTTTTTTCACTGTTTGTTTTTGTCACTGTTTGTTTATTTCACAGTCTCAAAACTTTCAGCTCCTTTAGGACATTCCTGCTGTGACTTTTGATATTTGCAGTTTTTACTTTTTGCAATATTTAGTTTTGTCGGCCATGTTTAATCTCATTGAAAATGGATGGAGCTCTCCTCACCTCCTTCAGATCCTTTCAGTTGTTTGCAACCTGCTCATTTCAGCTGATGTTCAGCTTCAGCTGGTGTTCAGCTCCTTTATGCAGATTTTTGTCTTTTTGTGCTTTTGTTCAGGGTCTGACTGCTGATTTCAGCATCTTTTGCCCCTTTCAAAGTTTTTCAGCTAAATTCAATTTTTGTCTGTAGTTTCAGCTACTACGTATGTATTTTTCCTAATTTTAGCCTTTTTTGCCTTTTTTGTGCTAATATCAGTTCTTTCTAATCATTTCAAATTTCTGCTAAATTCAGCTCGATTATTTTATTATTATTTTTTTTTTTAGCTTTTCAGATACTTTTTTGCTTCAGCTTTGTAATTTATTCAGCCTCTGTCTGTTTCAGCTTATTCTGCTACATTTCAGCTGTTTCTCTGCTGCTTTCAGCAAATGCCAGCTGTTCAATTTCAGCTCACATCATGAGTTTTGAAATGAAACCTCTTCAGCAGAAGTCCTTCAGCGGTCACGTTGACAGGAAGTGACATCACTCTGGTTGTTAATAGTTTGCTCTTTGCAGAGAAAGCCAGGTGGAGCTAAGGGAGCATCTGGACAATTTGGCCACGGGTAAATAATATTTTTCTGTCTGTTCAAACAATTTCATTTATCAAACAAATGAAGCAAACTTCTAAATGGATAAATCGGTGAAGAGGTTCCCACTCGGTCCTGATCCATGTTCCGTCTCCACAGAGTTGTGCAGGATTAACGAGAACCAGAAGGTGGCGCTGGACCTGGACCCTTACGTGAAGAAGCTGCTGAATGCCAGAAGAAGAGTGGTGCTCGTGAACAACATCCTGCAGAACGCTCAGGTCACTAACCAGCTGAAGGAATGCATGTCGCCCTTAACTTGTGTTAAAATCTGTCCGGTAGTTTGAGTTATTTTGCTAACAGACAGACGAGGTTAACTCCCAACAGTTAATGCTTTAGGTGAAGGTCGCACAATAAGAAGCACTTATGACTCTCAGCTACTACCACACCAAATCTTAGCTCCTTGTCTGAGGTACAGCCACTTTTGTGTTGCTTAAAGTCGGCTGGCTGTAGCGGCCATCTTGAATTGGTTAGTCAGTTATGAATGTACACCCAGTGATTACTTCCTGATGGCTTCATTGAAACCTACCCAGTGGTTCATGAGAGATTTTGCTAACATACAAACACACATAACAAAAGACTTGGAACAGCGGCGAGTCGTGTCAGCTGCAGACAGTAATCTGATTACTGCGTCCACAGGAACGCCTCCGACGACTCAATCACAACGTGGCCAAAGAGACGGCTCGGAGGAAGACCATGCTGGAAGCATCAGGAGTGTTCACCTCTCGCTCCCCCAGTAAACCCTGACCCCCCTTCACCTCGGAGGCCTGGACATGATAACCCTCGTCTTCCTCTAATATTTAATGTCCGCTTGTCGAATGTTTCCTCTGTGTCGTAATAAAAAACAACAACTTTAAGTTATTGTGTGAAGCTGCAGGTGAAGACTTTTAATCCCAGATGATCTGTTGGAGTGTTTGGATTAAATGCTCCTGTTTGATGCCAACAAAAGACAGATTGAGCACAAACACTTTAACTCCCAGGCGCATGCTTGATCTACTTTTCGTATTTGATATTTATGTGTCTGTGTCTAAATCTGGACTCGTTTAATTATTACTGTAACGTGCTTTATGTTGGGGTGAGTCACGTCTCCAGCTCGGCTCTAAACAGGAACCTGTGGGTTTGATCATATTTCTCCAGTTTTTTGTCCTCCCTTCACTGGCTCCCTGTACGTATAATAGAAATGGCCTTGAACCCTCATCTCTCTGAGCTACTTCAACCAGATGTTCCTTCTCAGGCACCAAGATCATCTGATCAGCTGGTTGGTTGTACCAAAATCTAGATTGAAGCTCAGGAGATCGGGCTTTTTCAGTTGTGTTCCCCAAACTCTGGAACAATCTGCCCCCCCCCCCAACATTAGACAGGACACTTCCTGTTTTTAAATCTGCTAAAGACACATCTGTTTTCGCTGACTTTTAACACGGCATGAATTGATTTAGTATTTGATTGCTTTGTGGGGTCTTTTTTTATGCTTTTAATTTTTTTTTTCTTTAAATTGGTGCCATTGTTTTTTTTTATTGTTTAAGACTTTGATAACTGCTGTTTTTAAATGTGCTTTATAAATAAATTTGACAACATTATATGAACTACTAAGAAGGTTCAAACCACAGTTTGTTGGGTTTTAGTTGAATAAGTATTGAAATTACATTTTTTTTTGGTCATCACCATTTTTGACTGTGTGGTGCGATGGTTTGAGCCCCTCGGATGGGTGTGAAGTGTCTCATCAGTGGATCCGTGCATGTCAAACCCTCCAGAAAGCTGCGCTTCACAGGAGAGGCCTCTGAATTAATTTTTTTTTTTTTAAACTAAGAGTTTGAAAGCAGTGTTTAAAAGACTAAATGTAGTGAAGGATGTAACTAAAACTGGACATTTATGGAATCTTATTTCAGTAAATAATAATCTCTCATAGAATAAACATTAAAATAGTACAAGTTTAGAAGCTTCTATTCATATTTGGCCTAAAATGACTGAAGGAACGGGTGCAGTACACAGTGCTCGCCTCTAGAGGGCAGTGCATGACGTCACTGACGTTTGCTACCGGAAGTTGATGCGACTGTACAGGAAGTCGACGGGCAGAACTTAATACAACATTTACAGATGACCGCAGTGGAGTTGGTTATTTATGTGATAAAACGTAAAGCAGCTACAGAGCTAGCGTTCAGCTAGCAGCTGAAGTAGAAGCTAAAACAGAGCTAGTTCAGTCGGTGTCAGAATGGACTCCTGGGTTCGGTTCAGCGCTCAGAGTCAAGCCAAGGAACGAGGATTCAGGTAAAATCAACACGTTTACTTTTGACTTACAAACAGATTAATCAGTTTTTATTTGATTTGTTGGTTTCATTCTTCAGACTGAGGCGGAAAACAAAATAATACAGGCCAGTGCTCACCTGAGATAATACTGAGTGATAGCATTGATTACTTCCAAGATGCAGTCCAGGTACCTTCAGGGGGAAGACCTGGTTCATGCCATGTGTGTACCTGGTATCTATGTATACGTATGGACCAGCTAGTACAAGGTACTTGCCTAGTGTGTACTGGTACCTATAAGAACCAGGCTGTATTATGAAGTAACTTGTTACCTTGTAAGTACCTGGTATGCACTTTGTGGGTATTTGACAAATACCAGGGAGGTACCTGTTTGGATGTAGTGTCATGCAAAGTGTCTAAAGTTTTCCCACTTTGTTTCTTGTCAGGTTTGTGTGAAGTCCGGTGAAGTTAGCTTCAGGTTGGATGTTCGCGCTCCGCAGATTCAGCGGTGTCTTCCTCTGGCCATCTGATCCCGGGCAGCTACCCTCTGCATGCTCCCTCCTCCGACCCGCTTTCCTCAATGCTTTTCTGAACACAACGCACAACAATGCAGTCTGTTTATTTTTCTTAGCACGATAATGCAACAGAGCCGGTCAGAGTTACATGTGGACACGCATTACAGAAGACATCCACACACATATAAACATGTCCAAACAACAGATTTAAAAAATGCTGACGCAGTTCTCAATACAAATACCACCTGTTATGTTGCAACAACTCCAGTGCTTCTGTTGTACTAACACACAATCCATTAAGAAGTTCAGGATCAGTAATACTCCAGGTACACAAAAACACATGTAGTCTGGCTACACTAACTCTTATGAAGATATACATTTAAATGATCTTTAATAGTTACAGATTCAGAGCACTTTTAACAGCACACATACATGATGCATGACATGATTAAAACAAAAAGTTCTCGGCTTACTTTGACCAGGACACCACAGATGTTTCCGTCCTGTTGAACACGGGGGCTCCTCGCTCCCCCTTTCCATTTATCATCACTGAGCATGTTTTCCCTCAACATCTCCTCATCGTGAAGTATTCCCTATAGAATGCTGAAATGGTTTAATTAATAAGACAACTCCATTGACAACTGAGGCCCCTTTCCGATTAAACTAGTAGTTTTCATTCATTCAACCTTTATCTATACAGGTTAATCCCACTGAGCCTCAAGGAGTCGTTCTGATTTTAACAAAGAGTGATGACAACAGTGGACAATCGTAAAGGAAGCATTGAGAAGAACAAGTGGAAGAAATTGGTATTAAAAAGTGAAGGAAGAACCCCCAGCTAGGTTGTAACATAAGGCGATGTAGAAAACTAAAAACAGGAACATGTCTGCATTGGTTTTTGCCATGAACTTATCCAGTTAATCAAACTGAAAGCCACCTCATTGTTTGTAAACAGGAATAAAACTAGTGTAATTAATTTAAGCTGTATTTGAAACATTTATTCAGTGTTGATTTGTTCTTTTTGAAGCATAACTGGAGTCTTCAAGCTCGTGATTTGTTAAAGGAAATGAACCACAACAGAACAAATTTTATTTTTACTGTTCTTTTTTTTTTCATTCAACCTTTATTTATACATGTTAGTTCCCGTTGAACCTCAAGGACCATTTACAAGCGAGACCTGTTACATACAACTTACAGAGTAGATGAGGAAAAGAGAACATGAGTCAGAGTCTTTATTGTCGTTCCACCACATGTGGTGGGACAAATTTCTGTACACAAGGTCCCAGTTACATCCAACAATAAAATGTAAAAGAAAAACAGTAATAACATCTAAGATATGAACTAAGAAAAACATCAACTAAATATACACTAAGCACTAATAGCATAAAAACATTGAACATCAGCACAAACATGAACATGAGTCTGTGTGAGCAGACGAGCACGAATGAACAAATCAACATGAAACAGATCAGCAGCAACATGAATCAGATCAGCAGCAACATGAATCAGATCAGCAGCAACATGAAACAGATCAGCAGCAACATGAAACAGATCAGCAGCAACATTGAAACAGATCAGCAGCAACATGAAACAGATCAGCAGCAACATGAAACAGATCAGCAGCAACATGATATGGTTTTTCACAGTGATTATTCTGGTTAGAGATTCATGAGTCTAACAGCCTCAGGGTAGAAGCTGTTCCTCAGTCTAATGGTTCTACACTTAATGCTCCTCAACCTCCTTCCTGAGGGGAGCAGGACAAAAAGTGTGTGTGCTGGGTGAGTGGGGTCCTTCATGATGCAGGTGGCCCTCTTCCTGCATCTGGAGGTGTAGATGTCTGTGATGGTGGGGAGACTGACTCCACCAGATTTCTGTGCAGCCTTCACCACTCTCTGCAAAGCTTTTCTTTCTGCAGCTGTGCAGCCTCCATGCCACACGTTGATGCTGGAGCACAGGATGCTCTCCACTGCACACCTGCAGAAGGAGGTGAGGACTGAGCTTCCCAGACCAGCTCGCCTCAGCCGTCTGAGGAAGTAGAGTCTCTGATGAGCTTTCTTGATCAGGCTGGTGGTGTTGTTGCTCCAGCTGAGGTTGTCATTCAGGTGTACACCCAAGTACTTGTAGCTGGAGACCACTTCCACCGCAGAACGTCATGTTGGGGGGAAGTAGATGTGTTTGTTTCTTCCTTTCTTCAGATGAGGGTGGAGGAAGTAAAAATACCACATCTCACACCATGTCCTGTCTGGGGCACAGTGTAAAAGATGCAAAAAAAGACCTTCCAACTAGGCCTGTCGTGATAACAAATTTTGCTGGGCAATTAATTGCCTCAGAAATTATTGCAATAAACGATAATATTGTTTGAAATTTGACAATAATTAGTAATTATTGTCAAATTTCAGAAGAAATGTTAGTTAATTTGTTTTGCGTGTAGTACCTTTTTTGACTGCCGGATGGTCGTATAAGACTGTTTGAAATGAAGGATGGACAGTGAGGGAGCAAGCAGTGTGTCTCTTTAAGAAAAATGGGAGGGAGGCCCCTTGACGTGACATGAGCTGTCTCTCTTCAGTTCTCAGAATGGCAGACGCTCAGTGTGGTTTGAGCTCTTTAGCATAGCATTTTTCACACAAAGCTTTTAATAAAAACAATCAGTAAACAAGTTCTCAGCTTCTTTTTGCAGAGAAAAAACTTTACACGAAGGCACGGGTTTCATCTGTGAATTTTGGAGCTTCGACAAGACGGAGGTTTTTTCCCGAGGTTGGGCTGTTAGCTTAGCTTCTCAGATTAGCCTCTTTTAAAGAAAATAGAAAGTGAGGGGTCAGTGAAGTGGAGTTCATCCTCTTATCATCCAGTGTCTTCAGTAGAAAGAGAGAGACATGAAGAAACGATAAAGCTGATAAATGAAAATGATGTTGATAATTTTCATTTATCGTGATTAATTGATTTATTGTTCATCATGACAGGCCTACTCTCAACATAAACAGCAACATACAATGACATCATAATACATTCATGCATGAGAAGGTCAACAAAGGTGGTGAGTTGTCCGTGGACACTGCCAGGAAAGGGGTGACCTGCTTTAAAACGCAGAGAATAAAATAGAAATTAATCAAATAATTTCTCAGCAGGAAAACCACCAACCAGCAGCTTCCAGTGGTTGAGCAAGGCCCTTAACCCCCCCCCCCCCCCATCTGCCCCCCTAGCTGGCAGCTCTCCGCTCCACACAGAGGGCTGTGGTAGCTCAGTGGTCTGTGGTTGTGTCAGGAAGGACATCCGACATAAGAACAATTGTCTTCGTGTGAGATAGTTCACTGTGGTAACCCCTGAAGAAGGGAGCAGCTGAAAGAAGGAAAAATGTCTGAGCCTCACGCCCTTTGCTCACATGGGTGATTTGTTCGTGGTGTGATTTTGCAGATGAGTAAACTGTCAGATCGAGACGCGTTTTCATAATTGTCCACTGACAAATCGTTTGTTAAGCTGCAGATTTATTGACCTCCAGTCGTGTTTGACTCCATGAAGCCGATGAGAGTTCTTCTCGTTCTTCTGTCATCTGCACAACGTTCAAACATTCATCAGTTTGGTAAAGTGACGAGAGGGAGCTCTGCTCGGTCTCCAAACACAACCATGCGTCGTCCGGCCAGTGTAGTAGTAGAGCGACATCAGTTTTGTGCCGCTGGATCATGACATGACAACTATTAATTTTTGCTTCTCAAGAGTGTTTGGTTCAGTAATTTGACGGTTCCTAAGCGAACCGCTTCAGGTTGGAGGAGGAGGCAGGCTGAAGGTCTGAAGTCAGACTGCCTGCATCGGGTCGAACGAGAGGAAGACTCCGCTGAACATCCAACCTAAAACTAACTTCACTTCAGTAAATCTTACTCTGTTTCTGAAGTATTTTCTGCTTTATGGAGTAAAACAAAATATATCTGATAACGGTGCTCTTCATCGAACAGTTTACATTCTGTGTTTCTTCAGCTGTTTCTTTGTGTGTGTACGATCCAATATTTGTGTTTTGCTCTTGCCCGGCTGAAACGGCTCTCTAACGGTCGGGTGTTTGTCCTCAGAGCGGCTCAGTACGCCTGCATGTTGGTCGGCTCCGCTCTGCACAGGACCTCGGCAGCGCCGGAGCTCCGCTCGAAAATCAACAGCCTGGAGGCTCACATGAGCCTCACGAGAAAGTGTAGGTGAAGCAGGTGTGTGTGTTTCTGAGACTTGATGTTTGGTGTGACTCGTGTGTGTGTGTTCTGATCCGCAGTGCTGCGTCTGGGGAACTCTGTGGAAGCGCTGCAGGCTGCCAAACGGACCATCCACCTGTCTGATGGCGTGCTGAGGCTCTGCCTGACCGTCAGCCACCTGAACAGAGCCATGTACTTCGCCTGCGACAACGTGCTGTGGGCAGGAAAAACAGGCCTCGTGGCCCAACTGGACCAGCACAAATGGAGTCAGAGGTCCTTCAGGCAGGTGGCTGGTAGAACAATCGGTGTTCTTTGTTGTGCTTCTGAACCAAACGGAGACTGACTGAACTTCACCGTCTGCAGTTCCAGCCTGGTCCTCTGGTCCAGTTTGGTGTCTGCAGGACAGAGCTGAGGACGAGCTCCTCCAAACTTTTTAAACCTTATCGTCTTAAATCACACTTTAAACACAAAAACACAGACAGCCCTAATTAAAATTATGTCTTTATATTTCATCACAGTAGTCCCTCACTACTTTGCGGTTCGTTTATCTCAGACTCGCTCTATTGCGGTTTTTCAAAATAAGATTGGACATGACACACAACTGGCTGATTGATGGATGAGCCGCATGATCGGTATGGCATTTTTATTTAAAATGAATTATTTTAAAATTATTTAGCACCTGTGTGCAGCCCAGAGCTGTAGAAAGCTTCCTCCTGCAGCTTGGTGCGGCCCATACTGCTGCAGCTGATCAGCTGTTCTCCGTGCAGAGTGGAGAAGTGGGCGTGGCCAACAGCGCTTACAGGTGGCAAAGAGTAGAGGAAGCAGGGAGCTGAGATCATGACATGCTGTGTCTTTTAGAGCCTTTAGAGTTTACAAACATTGTTTAGAATATTGCAAGAGTGTGGGAAGGGTTTATAACACCTTTATATATATATATACATGTGTATATATATATATGAAATTTTTGCTCACCGTGACCACTGGATGCTGCGTTTGTGTTATTGTGGTAAACAACCACAATATGTTGTGTAAAAAGGTGAAATTCAAAATATTTGTCAGTAAAAAGGTAAATAAAATACTGTTTTTATGAGCTGCTCTAACCCTCGTCCAGAAGCAGCTCTGACCTGTAAAAAGTTAAAAATGGTGTTTTGCGACACGGATGGTGGGAGAAAACATTTTTGTTTGTTGGTAAACACTTGTTTGTTTGTAAAAAGATCTAGAATCTGCCCCTGGATCAGGACCGTTCTGTCTCTGCTTCCTCTCTGCAGGTACTACCTGTTTGCTCTGATCCTCAGCCTGACCCGAGACCTGTACGAGCTCCGCCTCCTCCTCGACTCTGAGACCCGCTCCAGAGGCACCAAGTCCCCCCCGCCTCCCTCCGACAGCAGCGCTCTCCTCACCGACCCCCTCTCCACGTCCTCCTCTCCCTCTGCCGGAGCTCCGCCTCTTCCTCTTGCCCGTCTCCACAGGCGCCTCCATCAGGTTCTGACGGTTCTGTACAGAAACCCGCCGCTGCTGCTGGACCTGCTGAAGAACAGCTGTGATCTCTTCATCCCACTCGACAGGCTGGGGATCTACCCGACCGGGCCGGGTTTTGTCGGGACCTGCGGCCTGGTCTCCTCTGTCCTCTCCATCCTCACCATCGTCCAGCCGTGGCTCAAACTCAAACCATGAACCCAGTTTGGCCCGTTCAGAACAGAACTGTACCGACGTCATGTGATCAACTCCTCTGGAGGCTCGAGTTCTAACAGACGTTTTATGATCTTTCTTTTTGCCCAACAAAAGAAATGTTCTTTCCTGAATGTTAACGTTTTTAACAGCCGTCTATCCACACGTAGAGAACGTAAAACCTGGAAGTTTTCAGTTTTCCATCAGAGCCGGAGCAACGCTTGTGAACTTCAGCTCCACCATTCAGAGGTTTTATTAAGAAATTAAAACTACTAACACTGTTTTAGTGTAAGCTTTGGTTTAAAGGAAGTTCCAGTGTCCTTTTGTCCCCCGTCCTCTGTCCACGTCACCATCTCAGACTAGGAGGACGTGCGCGGGTTTTAAGATTGAGGACCTTGAAACTGGTCCGGTCTCGTCAGGTTCTAGTGAATCAAATTTAACCTCAAGTGAACAAAAACAGATTCCACAGAGTCGTTATTTATCAAACCAAATGTTGCAGCTGTGTAAAGACCCCGACCCAGCAGCTTGTAGAACCTCCTCCAGAACCAGAACCTCAGTAGTTCTCTGTAGGACGTCATCTCTCTCATGGTTGTGGAGGAGTTCTGGACCACTCTTCTTTCCATCATTGAGGTTTCTCCTCAGCTCTCTCTATATTTCTATCAGGTTGAAGTTCTGGACTCTGACTGGACCACTGCAGCACCTTGGTTCTGTTCTTTCTGACCCGTTCTGTTGTAGATCAGCTGCTGTGTTTGGGCTCATGGTTCTGTTGGACCCAGTTTGGTCCAAGCTTCAGCTTTTGGACAGATGGACTCACATCTGACTCCAGAACCTTTTGGTCTACAGAGGAGTTCTGGTCCACTCAGTGACTGACAGGAGCCCAAACCATCAGCCTCCACCACCATGCTGACAGCTGAGGAGCTGCTTGCTGCAGTGCATTCTGGGTAAACATCTGTCCTTTGGTCTGGTTCTGGTTCAAAGTCTTGTGGTTCCTTCAGATGAAACTTTACGCCTGAGTCGAGCGGCCATCTTGTTTTTAGACAGAAGAGGTTTCTCCTGCAGCCCTTCAAACAAACCAGACCTGTCTGTTTCTGTCCTGACCTTTGACCTGCTGACTGACTGTAGAGTGAGATGGAGCTCATTTCTCTAAACACTGCATGGTCTGACCTTGGGGTGAATCTGTTGTGAAGATTGTCTGAAATGTTTCCCACTTCTCTGCAGAGCGATGGACTCCAGATCGTTTTAATGACCTTTGACCCTTCTCAGATTGATGGCAGGTGCTTGTCTAAGCTCATTGCTGATGTTTTTACACCCTGGTGTTTGTAACCTGCTCAAGTCCAGATAATTTTTAATATCCTGATTTGTAAAACTCGAACTTGAACGAGGGCAACTTCCTTTTTCTCCTGACTATGATTTGTGTGAAAGGTATCAGCAGGTTCTGGTGTTCCAGAAAGTTTCCATCCATTTGTGACCCAGTTGGTGCCCTCAGTCCTGAGGTGGAGACGAGTTGTGGCTTCACTGCACCAGCGGAGTGTTAAAGGTACCAAGACGTCTTCTCACTTCAGCCTCTGAGTTTGTGATTGGACACAGGAAGCTGTTGGGTCTCCAGTGAAACCATAAGTCAACAGTTACATCATCACCTCTAGTTTCTTCTAGTACCAGACTGAAAGTTAAGGAGCCCATGGACCAGGAGGTGCAGCCTTCAGCCAAATGTTTTCAGAATAAAGTTGTGTTTTTGATGAACCTTGCAGTTTAAACAGACGCTGACCAACTCGTTCATCAGCACCAGAGACGATCGTTAAAATTTAATCTGTTCAAATCTGATTTTAAATACTTTGCATTCATGGAAGGAATGCTTATCACCCACAAACTGTTCATGCTTTACCCTCTGTTGAGAAGTCTCGACAAACGTTCAGCTCCACCTCGCTCAACATCTGTAAACTTTAGAACGACGTGCGTGTGCAAGTCAGCTGGCTGTGGCAGCCATCTTAAGTCAGGCTGCTGTAACGTAATGATTTATTTTCTGCAGCATCAACATCTGTTCACACATTCATGCTGGGTTCTGGTCACAAACCTGCAGAAACATGAGCATGAACATTATTTAGCTTTGCCTATGAGCAGAGAGCTATAATGAACTGATCATCTAAATAAAGCTGATCCATAAAAACTCAAGAGCCACGACTGAAAACAGAACACTTTTATTCCACTTTTACAAAAAGGAAGAAGAAGAAAAACAAGGTCAGGTGAAAACATCACAAAAACAAGACTAATGAAAACTTTAAAGAGACTGGTCTTCCAGGTGAGCTCTTCTGTTGGTTCCTCCAGGACGACGGACTTCAGACAGGTAACAGATCCACTGTGGACACAACGACACCACCAGTTATGAAGACGACACTTGATGGTTTCAGAACAACGTGGACGTGCAGAAACTTTCAGGCTGATTCATATCAAACCACTGATGATTCAGATCTGCTCAAGCTCAGTAAGATCGTCTCCTTTGGGAGGGTCTCTCTTGCTGTCGAGAGTTTTGGGAGGGGGCGGGGCTTAAGGCAGCACCCGCTGAGGACAGTTAATGATTAGTTCCTTCACGTGCAGCCTCCAAACATCAGAAAAAGCAGCTAGATTTGTTGATTTAAAATGCTCAAATATGCTGGAGGGGTCTGAAAACTCACTTAAGTGGCCAAGTTGGCAACACAGGACTTTACAAGCACAGATGTGGTTGATCCACGGGCCAATCAACAGCTGCAGTTTGCTGACGTCGCATAGTTCAGCTCGCTTAGAACCACGGCTGAGGTGGGTCCAAAAAGCGAGCAGGAACAAGGACTAGAGACACGACTGACCGACGCTGAGCAGAGAAGCAGCTTTAGAGCTACTTGGCTTTATTAACTAGACCAGGAGTTACCTGAGAGCTGTTCACCTTTTCATTTTAAATAAAGTTTTCACGTTAGAAGACACTTAAAGGGCTCTCTGACTAACTGCACATCTTGGCCTTAACGTGTTATTTCTCTTCTACTAAAAATTGATTGGGACACGTGAAAACTGCTTAATTAATTAAGACGTTTATTACATTTTTCACCTGAGGACGTCACCACTGTTTTACTGGCGCAATGCATTCTGGGACGATGACGTACATCAATTGTAGTGGAGACTAACACACAAGGAGTCAACGTGTGACAGTCAAGTTATATTTTGTATTAGTCCTTATGAACAATATATGGGTCGAAAAGGTCAAACTTGTGATGTTTAATTTATTAACTCTGGAGCTTTAGTTTGGTAACAAACTCACAGAATCTGATTTATGATGGTCCAGTCAACAAACTGCACCAACTCATTAAAATCTGGCCCAAATGTTCCAGTACATCTTTTTTTTTTCCTTATGGGGTCGTTCTTACATAGAATAGTTTGTTTTGTTAAAGAATTCAAATTCATGTAAAAGTGGTGCTAAAATGTGATTTGAGTTTAAAGGGAGGAGACGTCTCACCTCTTTACTCCTGGGTCTCCATGCTCTCGTCCTCTTCGTCTGCTCCCTCCTCCAGAGCTTCGTCCTCCTCCTCCTTCCTCTCCAGAGGTTTCTTATAGACCTTCTCTGAGGGAGTGACGAGCACGCCGTCCCACGTGGACATCTCTGTCATCAGATCTGTAGAAAAGATTCAGTTCAAATCTCAGAGCTCTGAACAGAAACATGCATATATAAAAATAATTAACATTTATCTGAGGAGCTTTGAGTTTAACTCCATCACAGAACTCTCATTTACTCTTCAGCTGCCTCTAAATTCACTCACTGAGTCAGCGGTGGTGGCCACTTTTAATTAAATCATCTGTTGTTTGTCAACAATTAGTTTCTGAAAGTTTAATGAACTCTGGACATTCGACGTTCTGTTGAGAGAACAGTGAAACAAACAGTGTCCTGTTGGAGCAGATGATGCAACATTCTTTCACCAGTGAGACTTTGAAGAACTTGCTCTGTGTAGATGGAGTGTGGACAGACTCCAAACTTCAAACTCTGCTCCCTGACTCATGTCAAGGCTGATAATGAATTACTGAAAAATGACCAGATTATCCCTTTAAAAAGAAAAACAAAAGGAAACTTACAGCTGGCATCTCCTTCCAGGCCCAGGATCTTTCTGTAACCTCCATGGGAGAGCACCCTCACCAGTGTCTGCGCTGTGAAACACACCATGTCCTGCACACACACGCACGCACACTTTGAGACTCAAACAAATCATTTATTTTGAAGAGTTCAGCACCAACTCATTGAACGCCTGTCGACAAACTGTTACATGGAGATGTATAGCAATGATCCGGACAAGCAAAGAACTTTTCTGAACTTCGACCTTGATGTGTGACCTTGACCTTAAGACTGGGGGGATGAGAAGTGTGTGTGGCACTCTGTCTAGTGACGGTGCATGAAGTTTCATTAAATTATCTTGAGCGGATCAGACGTGATGGGCGGGACAAAAGGTTTATGTACAGACTGGACCGAGTCCTTTCCAGGCACGAATAATTAAAACGTCCTAAAAACCACTAAAGTCAGCCAACGTTACAGTTTACTGAAGCTCCACGTATGAGGAGATACCTGCTGCTCCAGAGTCATGACTGTGTGAACTCGGTAGTTTCCACTCTCACAGGGGTCGGTGATGCCCACAGAGCCGGGCAGGAAGAGGCCGGCAGCCAGCATCTGAAGGCAGCGCCTGCAGGGGTCCAGGTCCAAGAGCAAAGGTCAGAGTCAGCTTCTCCAGAACACAACAGAAACCAGGCGGAGGAGGAAGAACAAACCTGTAGGCCACATTCAGGGACAGGGGCTGCCTGGACGGGTTGTTCATCACGGCAGAGTGACCCTGAAACACGATCAACATCACTGATTTACTGACTTCCTGCTGAAACAAACTCTGAAAAACACCGGACTTCAGAAGAGGCAGAAAGTATCGGCTAGAAAATCTGAATTTGAGTTCAGAGTGCTGGAAATATTTGTGAAATACTAATACTACAAGAATACTAATACACAAGAATCTGACAAACATGTTGGCACAATATTATCGTCAGAGAAATCTATCAAACTTTAAATAACCACAATCAAATGTATGTTAGGCCCTAAACATACATCCATCCCTCTTTTACTTCTTCCTTTCCAGGTCGCGAGGTCACTGGTGTCCATATCCAGCAATCACTGTGTGAGAGGTGGGGGACATCTGGACAGGTCTCCAGTCCATCACAGGGACACAGAGACAAATGAGACAAACATTCATCCACTCTCTCACTCACACCTAGAGTCAATTTAGAGTTACCAGTCAGTTTAACATGTATGTTTTTGGTCTGTGGGAGGAAACTGGAGTACCCAGAGAAAAACCACGCAGCAAGGACAATCCGGCAACCTCCTCACTGAGAGGTGGCACCTCTACCAACTGTGCAACTATATTTGAAATAGTTCATATTATGATTAAATACGAGACTGGCACTCACCAGCAGGTCCAGAATCCATGGAGTCAGAGGTTCAAAACCAGAGAAACGCAGCTGGAGGTCCTTCAGAAGCCGGATCAGGACCTTGACCCTGAGGATCATGACAGGTCAGGTGAGAGGTCATGGACCAATGCTGTAAACGGTACATGTAACATGTGACAGCACAAACGTCCTCACGTTGACTGAGAGGCGTTCTCCTCAAACCAGCGGGCGTGGCGGATGGCAGCCAGAGCGCTCTGCAGAACCTTAATGTCCACTGAAGTAACAAGAAGCAGAAAATCAGCCGAACGTTCTGCCTGCAACTAAAACAAGTGAGACTCCCTGAATGTCTGACGTGTGTGCACGTGTGAAGCTCTTACAGTGAAGCTCTGGGTCCAGCTTGCGCAGGTTGGGTGGAATGGTGGTGATGAGGATCTTGACAGTAGCATCAGCTGAGCTGATCTCAAAGCCCGTCTCATTGGTCAGCATGGAGAGGACTGGAAACAGTCAAACAATGACTAATGATGGGAAAACATCCAGTTACTCATGATCAGCAACTTCCTGCGGATCAATAAAGTTCCATCTCGTGATCGACACCAGAGGGTGTTCAAACAGACCGACTGAACCCAGACTGGAGGGGTTCTGTTCGTGTCGTTACTGTACTTTGATGACAACATGAGGGAGTTCAGACTTCTGCAAAACTAAAGTATTAAACGTCTGGTTACTATGGCAACACTAATAATTCACCCATACATCCATCCTTTCATGTTTTTTCCAAGGTCGGGTCACAGAAACCCAGACGTTCATCACTTCAGCAGCTCAGACCACAGGGGATGTTCAATCCTCCAGAGAGTTCTGGGTCTGCCCTGGGGGGTCTTCTCCTGGAAGACCTCCAGAACCATCAGTCAGGTGGCATCCTAATCAAATGGAGGGACCACCTCAGTCGACTCCTTTCGATGTGGAGGAGCAGCTCTACTCTGAGCTCCTCACTGCAGAGCTGCTGCCCTGAAACTCTTTTTAAGAAGTTCTGAGGAACAGACTGGAACCATCTGATCATAATCCAGGTCTTAGGGTAATCTCCCACCCTCTCCCCCATTAAAATCAAAGCAGACATTTAATCACGACGATCTGGACGCTCTTGTCCACCACTCTGTACCTTCTGTGGGGTCCAGGGTGCGAAGGGTCTCCACAACTTTGTTACCAAGAGCAGCCACGGCTTCCACTGAAAAATAAAAATTAAAAAAACACTTTAAAATCTCTAAATTTCAAAAGGTCTTCATAACTTATCGTTTTCTTGGATAAATTCAAGGAGACTTCAAGGACAAACTAAGAAAGTATCTGGGTTGTCAAACACTTCTTGGCATCTACTAAAAAAAAAAACATTTTATTAATGTTGGCAAGTTTTACTACTCATTACAGTACTTCTGTATTTACATTAAATGATCCGTGTCGGTCAGAACTATAAGGATGTTTAACTCTGTTGTTTTGGAGCAAACTTTAAAACAGCAGGGAATAATGTCATTAATGAAGAATAAAAAGTAAACGTGAACTGAGCAGGAGGTGAGTGTCGCTCCATCAGGGCAGACTTTTGCACAAAGCAAGTCATGAGGACTCATTTACAAGAGAGACCTGTTTTAGACAACAATAAAAAACAACAAAATGACTGATTTCAGCTGCTCTAGTGGGAAAGAGCCTCTCAGAGACTCGGCTTTAATTTGTCAAAAGTACAGGCTTTAAGCTACACACCAGTTTTTAAATTGTGCTGATAGGCCAAGTAAAACCAGAGTTATGATCAATAATCCACGCCACATGGTTTTCTGAAAATCATCGTCATGTCTGAACCGTGTTACAGAGGCTGCGGCAAAGACGGGCAGTGTCGGGAACAAAACACCCACATCACCCTCCACTTTCACCGCCCACCCCCACCAAACAGATAAACAACATCCCCCCTTTTTTCTGACAGAGGTTTGAAGGTATTTGCTAAGAGCCAAAAAAAATCTACAGGAAGAAGAAAAAGACGTGAAGTTGAACGGAGTTCAGCGCGATCAAGTCACAGCGAGAGTGAGTCATGAGGTTTGAGAGATTTGTGATTTTTAGAGCAGGGCTATTCAACTAAACTGCTCAGGGACCACAGTTTCTGCCAACAGCTCGGGGGCCGGACATCCAGAGATTAAAATCATTATGTAAATAAACCAAAGTTTACAGTGATCCGTTACCTTTAAAATTTGTTTATTTTATTGCATCATAAATGCAATAAACAGAATCCAAGTTTAGTTTAGTCAGTTTTAATGTGTTTGAGTCAAAACAATGAGAGGATTTTTAAACGTGAGTACGAGCTGCAGACCCAGAGGACGGAACCAGCGAGTCAGAACCTCTCAGACACAGGACAGGATTTGAGTCAGACAGAGAGGACTTTGTTGATGAAGAGGATGATCACAATTTATTTTAGAAGAGGAACGAGAGGAAGAGCAGGCACAGCCCCACTAGTAGGTCTGACTCTGTGCAGAGGAGGGGGTCCAGAACAAACTAACAAAAACTTTAAACTTTAAAATAAAAAGAATCATTAAAATTATATAATTATTTTTATTTCAGGCTGAGACAGATCTAAAAGACTGACAGATTTTTGAGGAAAAAACATTAAAAACTAGTATTTTTAAGCAGTTAAATATAGCTGGACATGGACATGAGTGACTCCCATGACCCAGAAGAGAAGCTGGATAAAGACTCGAATTAAATGAATTGTAACATCACGTTACAAAAGGGAACTACAGTGAATGAAAACAGAATAATCCAAGCAGAACAGGCAGCCCTCCGACGTGCCTCGTCTCTGAGCGGTTTGAACAGTGAATGTTTGTAGTTTAGACATGAGTGTTTTTCTGGACTGGAATTGAACTGGGATTGAAAGTAAACCTGAATGTTTGTGGTGCAACATATTCAGGTGGGTAAGAGTTACACTGTGGAGAAGAGCAGAGGGAGGCTTAGTTTCATTTTCTGGTCCGACAGATCCTGGAGGGAGACATTTTATCTACCACCAGGTGCAATGGAGGAGCCAGGGGGTGGCCAATGGTGGCCTTGACCAACGTAGCTTAATCTTCAGCCACCCCAATCATTTGAGGACACGGGGGACAAAAAACACAAACACACGTACACAAGAATTTAAACAAACCAGTTTAATCAGACATCTGGTGCGATCATCACTTACATGTTGGGAGGATTTTCAGGATGACGACAAGGTCGGCGACGTTGTGTCCTGTAGTCATGGTGCCCTTCTTGTACGAACCCACCTGACGCACTTCTTCAATTTGCTATCAAGAGACACAACTTTATTATTATCATGTTCCTGATGCTGACAAGTTGTCACATATCAGTGACTTTAGTTTCATTCAGCCAAATCCAAATGAAAGCCAACATGCTCTGTGTTGATTTGAGACGTTACAGGAAGTAGTGACGAGACAGGAAGTCAACATGCATCGTTACTACAGTAAGACAGAAATACTACAGAGCAGTGGTCTCAAAACTCCCCCCCCCCCCCAGTTTATAAAATAATTTATTACCATACCAAGTTTATACCAGTCTTTGTTGAGCAAAAACGACACCTTTAATCGTCACTTCTTTTCAGTGGCTGGTGTGAGCCTGCTTGTTGCTGCAGATCTTCTCAAACTTGAGTTGCAGTTGTGACACTTCCACTCAGAGTTCATTTTCAGTGTCCAGCTTTGATCTGCATTTTGTCTTGATTGAGGCCACAGCAGAAAAACCTCTCACATAGTTAGGGTGTGGCAGAAAGAAGAAGTGGTCAGGGCTCTCAGTGGGTAATCTTTCTCCACTCAGTCCAAAATGCAGCCAGAGTCTGACTGAAACTGCATATTTGTAGCACTGTCAAGTAGGGCTGCAACAACGAATCGATAA
>NC_056516.1:7068726-7070346 GCF_014905685.2 Nematolebias whitei | reverse complement strand
GTTAACATAAATATTTAAAGTTACAGTTTAAAAGGGATCCAAAAGTGTAAACTTGAAGAACCATGCCCCTTCTTCTGTAGGAGACCTCACCTATGCAACAAAAACCTCACCTGGAGAGATGGAGGTGGCCCAGACGTGTATGTTGGTGAAGATTCTCACTCATCCAATATGATTTGTTGTCTGTTAGCAAAATATCTACTGAACCACCACATTGATTTTAATGAAATGTTCAGGAAATAATCATTGGCTGTGCATCTACAACTGACTAACTTTTGGAGTCAACCCAGTTTAAGATGGCCACCCCAAGCAGCTGACCTTACAAAACACAAAAGTGGCACAATCCATTTTACAGACACAGTACTGAAGTAAAATGTGACAAGACCAAAAGGATGTTTCAGCTTTGCCTTTCACCGGCGGGCAATACACAAACAAAATAAAAATACATATGTTACACAAGTTCTGAGCTTTATTGTATTTCACACAAGTAGTTTCAAATGAATGAAGACACACACTGCTTGTTGTTGTCCAGTGTGTCAGGAGAACTTTATTTTGACTGTGATTACAAAGTTTACACGTTTATTCACAGGTAATCATGCCGTCCTGTGGTTTCTACAAAGATTAGCAACAATCCAACAAGCTGAGCGTGAAAGCAGAGTGATGCTGAACACCTGGTGATGATGTCAGCATGTTTTTCATTAACATTCAGTAAGTGTTTACAACAGGAAGGAATATAAATACAATGCTCGGACACGTTAACATTTCTGTGGACAACAAGAACTGCAGGTGGAACTGGGACAGACGGAGTGATACAAAAAAGGTTATGAACCTCAGAGTTTACAGTTTGCCTGTATTGTTTGGAGAGTCTAATATTTAAGCAGAATTTTCTTCATCACTGTAATTTTTTTTGCCACTCTCCCATAAAACTCAGACTGGTGATGAACTGAGGCAACAGTTGTTGTATGCTCGGTCTCTTCCATAAAACTCAGACTGATGAAAAACTGAGGCAACAGTTGTTGTATGCTCAGTCTCTCCCATAAAACTCAGACTGGTGATGAACTGAGGCAACAGTTGAACAGTTGTTGTTTGCTCAGTCTCTTCCATAAAACTCAGACTGGTGAAAAACTGAGGCAACAGTTGTTGTATCCTGACTCTCTCCTATAAATCTCAGACTGGTGATGAACTGAGGCAACAGTTGTTGTATGCTCACGTTCTCCCATAAAGCTCACACTGGTGAAAAACTGAGGCAACAGTTGTTGTATCCTGACTCTCTCCTATAAATCTCAGACAGGTGATGAACTGAGGCAACAGTTGTTGTATGCTCAGTCTCTTCCATAAAACTCAGACTGGTGAAAAACTGAGGCAACAGTTGTTGTATGCTCAGTCTCTCCTATAAATCTCAGACTGGTGATGAACTGAGGCAACAGTTGTTGTTTGCTCAGTCTCTTCCATAAAACTCAGACTGGTGAAAAACTGAGGCAACAGTTGTTGTATGCTCAGTCTCTCCTATAAACCTCAGACTGGTGATGAACTGAGGCAACAGTTGTTGTATCCTGACTCTCTCCTATAAATCTCCGACTGGTGATGAACTGAGGCAACAGTTGTATGCTCAGTCTCTCCCAT
>NC_056516.1:7049590-7068626 GCF_014905685.2 Nematolebias whitei | reverse complement strand
TTTTTTTCACTGTTTGTTTTTTTCACCGTTTGTTTTTTTCACAGTTTATTTATTTCACTGTTTGTTTATTTATTTCACTGTTTGTTTATTTATTTCACAGTTTATTTATTTCACTGTTTGTTTATTTATTTCACTGTTTGTTTTTTTCACCGTTTTTTTTTTTCACTGTTTGTTTTTTCCACTGTTAGTTTTTTTCACCGTTTGTTTTTTTTCACAGTTTATTTATTTCACTGTTTGTTTATTTATTTCACTGTTTGTTTTTTTCACCGTTTTTTTTTTTCACTGTTTGTTTTTTTCACTGTTTGTTTATTTCACAGTCTCAAAACTTTCAGCTCCTTTAGGACATTCCTGCTGTGACTTTTGATATTTGCAGTTTTTACTTTTTGCAATATTTAGCTTTGTCGGCCATGTTTAATCTCATTGAAAATGGATGGAGCTCTCCTCACCTCCTTCAGATCCTTTCAGCTGTTTGCAACCTGCTCATTTCAGCTGATGTTCAGCTTCAGCTGGTGTTCAGCTCCTTTATGCAGATTTTTGTCTTTTTGTGCTTTTGTTCAGGGTCTGACTGCTGATTTCAGCATCTTTTGCCCCTTTCAAAGTTTTTCAGCTAAATTCAATTTTTGTCTGTAGTTTCAGCTACTACGTATGTATTTTTCCTAATTTTAGCCTTTTT
Organism: Nematolebias whitei; assembly: GCF_014905685.2. Classification (NCBI taxonomy): domain Eukaryota; kingdom Metazoa; phylum Chordata; class Actinopteri; order Cyprinodontiformes; family Rivulidae; genus Nematolebias; species Nematolebias whitei. Next base: position 7,067,953 of record NC_056516.1, on the reverse strand, counting down.
TGCCTTTTTTGTGCTAATATCAGTTCTTTCTAATCATTTCAAATTTCTGCTAAATTCAGCTCGATTTTTTTTTTTTTTTTTTTTTTTTTAGCTTTTCAGATACTTTTTTGCTTCAGCTTTGTAATTTATTCAGCCTCTGTCTGTTTCAGCTTATTCTGCTACATTTCAGCTGTTTCTCTGCTGCTTTCAGCAAATGCCAGCTGTTCAATTTCAGCTCACATCATGAGTTTTGAAATGAAACCTCTTCAGCAGAAGTCCTTCAGCGGTCACGTTGACAGGAAGTGACATCACTCTGGTTGTTAATCGTTTGCTCTTTGCAGAGAAAGCCAGGTGGAGCTAAGGGAGCATCTGGACAATTTGGCCACGGGTAAATAATGTTTTTCTGTCTGTTCAAACAATTTAATTTATCAAACAAATGAAGCAAACTTCTAAATAGATAAATCGGCGAAGAGGTTCCCACTCGGTCCTGATCCATGTTCCGTCTCCACAGAGTTGTGCAGGATTAACGAGAACCAGAAGGTGGCGCTGGACCTGGACCCGTACGTGAAGAAGCTGCTGAATGCCAGAAGAAGAGTGGTGCTCGTGAACAACATCCTGCAGAACGCTCAGGTCACTAACCAGCTGAAGGAATGCATGTCGCCCTTAACTTGTGTTAAAATCTGTCCGGTAGTTTGAGTTATTTTGCTAACAGACAGACGAGGTTAACTCCCAACAGTTAATGCTTTAGGTGAAGGTCGCACAATAAGAAGCACTTATGACTCTCAGCTACTACCACACCAAATCTTAGCTCCTTGTCTGAGGTACAGCCACTTTTGTGTTGCTTAAAGTCGGCTGGCTGTAGCGGCCATCTTGAATTGGTTAGTCAGTTATGAATGTACACCCAGTGATTACTTCCTGATGGCTTCATTGAAACCTACCCAGTGGTTCATGAGAGATTTTGCTAACATACAAACACACATAACAAAAGACTTGGAACAGCGGCGAGTCGTGTCAGCTGCAGACAGTAATCTGATTACTGCGTCCACAGGAACGCCTCCGACGACTCAACCACAACGTGGCCAAAGAGACGGCTCGGAGGAAGACCATGCTGGAAGCATCAGGAGTGTTCGCCTCTCGCTCCCCCAGTAAACCCTGACCCCCCTTCACCTCGGAGGCCTGGACATGATAACCCTCGTCTTCCTCTAATATTTAATGTCCGCTTGTCTAATGTTTCCTCTGTGTCGTAATAAAAAACAACAACTTTAAGTTATTGTGTGAAGCTGCAGGTGAAGACTTTTAATCCCAGATGATCTGTTGGAGTGTTTGGATTAAATGCTCCTGTTTGATGCCAACAAAAGACAGATTGAGCACAAACACTTTAACTCCCAGGCGCATGCTTGATCTACTTTTCGTATTTGATATTTATGTGTCTGTGTCTAAATCTGGACTCGTTTAATTATTACTGTAACGTGCTTTATGTTGGGGTGAGTCACGTCTCCAGCTCGGCTCTAAACAGGAACCTGTGGGTTTGATCATATTTCTCCAGTTTTTTGTCCTCCCTTCACTGGCTCCCTGTACGTATCAGAATAGAAACGACCTTGAACCCTCATCTCTCTGAGCTACTTCAACCAGATGTTCCTTCTCAGGCACCAAGATCATCTGATCAGCTGGTTGGTTGTACCAAAATCTAGATTGAAGCTCAGGAGATCGGGCTTTTTCAGTTGTGTTCCCCAAACTCTTGAACAATCTCCCCCCCAACATTAGACAGGACACTTCCTGTTTTTAAATCCGCTAAAGACACATCTGTTTTCGCTGACTTTTAACACGGCATGAATTGATTTAGTATTTGATTGCTTTGTGGGGTCTTTTTTTATGCTTTTAATTTTTTTTTCTTTAAATTGGTGCCATTGTTTTTTTTTAATTGTTTAAAACTTGGATAACTGCTGTTTTTAAATGTGCTTTATAAATAAATTTGACAACATTATATGAACTACTACTCAGAAGGTTCAAACCACAGTTTGTTGGGTTTTAGTTGAATAAGTATTGAAATTACATTTTTTTTTGGTCATCACCATTTTTGACTGTGTGGTGCGATGGTTTGAGCCCCTCGGATGGGTGTGAAGTGTCTCATCAGTGGATCCGTGCATGTCAAACCCTCCAGAAAGCTGCGCTTCACAGGAGAGGCCTCTGAATTAATTTTTTTTTTTTTTAAACTAAGAGTTTGAAAGCAGTGTTTAAAAGACTAAATGTAGTGAAGGATGTAACTAAAACGGGACATTTATGGAATCTTATTTCAGTAAATAATAATCTCTCATAGAATAAACATTAAAATAGTACAAGTTTAGAAGCTTCTATTCATATTTGGCCTAAAATGACTGAAGGAACGGGTGCAGTACACAGTGCTCGCCTCTAGAGGGCAGTGCATGACGTCACTGACGTTTGCTACCGGAAGTTGATGCGACTGTACAGGAAGTCGACGGGCAGAACTTAATACAACATTTACAGATGACCGCAGTGGAGTTGGTTATTTATGTGATAAAACGTAAAGCAGCTACAGAGCTAGCGTTCAGCTAGCAGCTGAAGTAGAAGCTAAAACGGAGCTAGTTCAGTCGGTGTCAGAATGGACTCCTGGGTTCGGTTCAGCGCTCAGAGTCAAGCCAAGGAACGAGGATTCAGGTAAAAATACCACGTTTACTTTTGATTTACAAACAGATTAATCAGTTTTTATTTGATTTGTTGGTTTCATTCTTCAAACTGAGGCGGAAAACAAAATAATACAGGCCAGTGCTCACCTGAGATAATACTGAGTGATAGCATTGATTACTTCCAAGATGCAGTCCAGGTACCTTCAGGGGGAAGACCTGGTTCATGCCATGTGTGTACCTGGTATCTATGTATACGTATGGACCAGCTAGTACAAGGTACTTGCCTAGTGTGTACTGGTACCTATAAGAACCAGGCTGTATTATGAAGTAACTTGTTACCTTGTAAGTACCTGGTATGCACTTTGTGGGTATTTGACAAATACCAGGGAGGTACCTGTTTGGATGTAGTGTCATGCAAAGTGTCTAAAGTTTTCCCACTTTGTTTCTTGTCAGGTTTGTGTGAAGTCCGGTGAAGTTAGCTTCAGGTTGGATGTTCGCGCTCCGCAGATTCAGCGGTGTCTTCCTCTGGCCATCTGATCCCGGGCAGCTACCCTCTGCATGCTCCCTCCTCCGACCCGCTTTCCTCAATGCTTTTCTGAACACAACGCACAACAATGCAGTCTGTTTATTTTTCTTAGCACGATAATGCAACAGAGCCGGTCAGAGTTACATGTGGACACGCATTACAGAAGACATCCACACACATATAAACATGTCCAAACAACAGATTTAAAAAATGCTGACGCAGTTCTCAATACAAATACCACCTGTTATGTTGCAACAACTCCAGTGCTTCTGTTGTACTAACACACAATCCATTAAGAAGTTCAGGATCAGTAATACTCCAGGTACACAAAAACACATGTAGTCTGGCTACACTAACTCTTATGAAGATATACATTTAAATGATCTTTAATAGTTACAGATTCAGAGCACTTTTAACAGCACACATACATGATGCATGACATGATTAAAACAAAAAGTTCTCGGCTTACTTTGACCAGGACACCACAGATGTTTCCGTCCTGTTGAACACGGGGGCTCCTCGCTCCCCCTTTCCATTTATCATCACTGAGCCTGTTTTCCCTCAACATCTCCTCATCGTGAAGTATTCCCTGTAGAATGCTGAAATGGTTTAATTAATAATACAACTCCATTGACAACTGAGGCCCCTTTCCGATTAAACTAGTAGTTTTCATTCATTCAGCCTTTATCTATACAGGTTAATCCCACTGAGCCTCAAGGAGTCGTTCTGGTTTTAACAAAGAGTGATGACAACAGTGGACAATCGTAAAAGAAGCATTGAGAAGAACAAGTGGAAGAAATTGGTATTAAAAAGTGAAGGAAGAACCCCCAGCTAGGTTGTAACATAAGGCGATGTAGAAAACTAAAAACAGGAACATGTCTGCATTGGTTTTTGCCATGAACTTATCCAGTTAATCAAACTGAAAGCCACCTCATTGTTTGTAAACAGGAATAAAACTAGTGTAATTAATTTAAGCTGTATTTGAAACATTTATTCAGTGTTGATTTGTTCTTTTTGAAGCATAACTGGAGTCTTCAAGCTCGTGATTTGTTAAAGGAAACGAACCACAACAGAACAAATTTTATTTTTACTGTTCTTTTTTTTTTTCATTCAACCTTTATTTATACATGTTAGTTCCCGTTGAACCTCAAGGACCCATTTACAAGCGAGACCTGTTACATACAACTTACAGAGTAGATGAGGAAAAGAGAACATGAGTCAGAGTCTTTATTGTCGTTCCACCACATGTGGTGGGACAAATTTCTGTACACAAGGTCCCAGTTACATCCAACAATAAAATGTAAAAGAAAAACAGTAATAACATCTAAGATATGAACTAAGAAAAACATCAACTAAATATACACTAAGCACTAATAGCATAAAAACATTGAACATCAGCACAAACATGAACATGAGTCTGTGTGAGCAGACGAGCACGAATGAACAAATCAACATGAAACAGATCAGCAGCAACATGAATCAGATCAGCAGCAACATGAATCAGATCAGCAGCAACATGAAACAGATCAGCAGCAACATGAAACAGATCAGCAGCAACATTGAAACAGATCAGCAGCAACATGAAACAGATCAGCAGCAACATGAAACAGATCAGCAGCAACATGATATGGTTTTTCACAGTGATTATTCTGGTTAGAGATTCATGAGTCTAACAGCCTCAGGGTAGAAGCTGTTCCTCAGTCTAATGGTTCTACACTTAATGCTCCTCAACCTCCTTCCTGAGGGGAGCAGGACAAAAAGTGTGTGTGCTGGGTGAGTGGGGTCCTTCATGATGCAGGTGGCCCTCTTCCTGCATCTGGAGGTGTAGATGTCTGTGATGGTGGGGAGACTGACTCCACCAGATTTCTGTGCAGCCTTCACCACTCTCTGCAAAGCTTTTCTTTCTGCAGCTGTGCAGCCTCCATGCCACACGTTGATGCTGGAGCACAGGATGCTCTCCACTGCACACCTGCAGAAGGAGGTGAGGACTGAGCTTCCCAGACCAGCTCGCCTCAGCCGTCTGAGGAAGTAGAGTCTCTGATGAGCTTTCTTGATCAGGCTGGTGGTGTTGTTGCTCCAGCTGAGGTTGTTGTTCAGGTTCACACCCAAGTACTTGTAGCTGGAGACCACTTCCACCGCAGAACGTCATGTTGGGGGGAAGTAGATGTGTTTGTTTCTTCCTTTCTTCAGATGAGGGTGGAGGAAGTAAAAATACCACATCTCACACCATGTCCTGTCTGGGGCACAGTGTAAAAGATGCAAAAAAAGACCTTCCAACTAGGCCTGTCGTGATAACAAATTTTGCTGGGCAATTAATTGCCTCAGAAATTATTGCAATAAACGATAATATTGTTTGAAATTTGACAATAATTAGTAATTATTGTCAAATTTCAGAAGAAATGTTAGTTAATTTGTTTTGCGTGTAGTACCTTTTTTGACTGCCGGATGGTCGTATAAGACTGTTTGAAATGAAGGATGGACAGTGAGGGAGCAAGCAGTGTGTCTCTTTAAGAAAAATGGGAGGGAGGCCCCTTGACGTGACATGAGCTGTCTCTCTTCAGTTCTCAGAATGGCAGACGCTCAGTGTGGTTTGAGCTCTTTAGCATAGCATTTTTCACACAAAGCTTTTAATAAAAAAAATCAGTAAACAAGTTCTCAGCTTCTTTTTGCAGAGAAAAAACTTTACACGAAGGCACGGGTTTCATCCGTGAATTTTGGAGCTTCGACAAGACAGAGGTTTTTTCCCGAGGTTGGGCTGTTAGCTTAGCTTCTCAGATTAGCCTCTTTTAAAGAAAATAGAAAGTGAGGGGTCAGTGAAGTGGAGTTCATCCTCTTATCATCCAGTGTCTTCAGTAGAAAGAGAGAGACATGAAGAAACGATAAAGCTGATAAATGAAAATGATGTTGATAATTTTCATTTATCATGTGATTAATTGATTTATTGTTCATCACGACAGGCCTACTCTCAACATTAACAGCAACATACAATGACGTCATAATACATTCATGCATGAGAAGGTCAACAAAGGTGGTGAGTTGTCCGTGGACACTGCCAGGAAAGGGGTGACCTGCTTTAAAACGCAGAGAATAAAATAGAAATTAATCAAATAATTTCTCAGCAGGAAAACCACCAACCAGCAGCTTCCAGTGGTTGAGCAAGGCCCTTAACCCCCCCCCCCCCCCATCTGCCCCCCTAGCTGGCAGCTCTCCGCTCCACACAGAGGGCTGTGGTAGCTCAGTGGTCTGTGGTTGTGTCAGGAAGGACATCCGACATAAGAACAATTGTCTTCGTGTGAGATAGTTCACTGTGGTAACCCCTGAAGAAGGGAGCAGCTGAAAGAAGGAAAAATGTCTGAGCCTCACGCCCTTTGCTCACATGGGTGATTTGTTCGTGGTGTGATTTTGCAGATGAGTAAACTGTCAGATCGAGACGCGTTTTCATAATTGTCCACTGACAAATCGTTTGTTAAGCTGCAGATTTATTGACCTCCAGTCGTGTTTGACTCCATGAAGCCGATGAGAGTTCTTCTCGTTCTTCTGTCATCTGCACAACGTTCAAACATTCATCAGTTTGGTAAAGTGACGAGAGGGAGCTCTGCTCGGTCTCCAAACACAACCATGCGTCGTCCGGCCAGTGTAGTAGTAGAGCGACATCAGTTTTGTGCCGCTGGATCATGACATGACAACTATTAATTTTTGCTTCTCAAGAGTGTTTGGTTCAGTAATTTGACGGTTCCTAAGCGAACCGCTTCAGGTCGGAGGAGGAGGCAGGCTGAAGGTCTGAAGTCAGACTGCCTGCATCGGGTCGAACGAGAGGAAGACTCCGCTGAACATCCAACCTAAAACTAACTTCAGTAAATCTTACTCTGTTTCTGAAGTATTTTCTGCTTTATGGAGTAAAACAAAATATATCTGATAACGGTGCTCTTCATCGAACAGTTTACATTCTGTGTTTCTTCAGCTGTTTCTTTGTGTGTGTACGATCCAATATTTGTGTTTTGCTCTCTTCCGGCTGAAACGGCTCTCTAACGGTCGGGTGTTTGTCCTCAGAGCGGCTCAGTACGCCTGCATGTTGGTCGGCTCCGCTCTGCACAGGACCTCGGCAGCGCCGGAGCTCCGCTCGAAAATCAACAGCCTGGAGGCTCACATGAGCCTCACGAGAAAGTGTAGGTGAAGCAGGTGTGTGTGTTTCTGAGACTTGATGTTTGGTGTGACTCGTGTGTGTGTTCTGATCTGCAGTGCTGCGTCTGGGGAACTCTGTGGAAGCGCTGCAGGCTGCCAAACGGACCATCCACCTGTCTGACGGCGTGCTGAGGCTCTGCCTGACCGTCAGCCACCTGAACAGAGCCATGTACTTCGCCTGCGACAACGTGCTGTGGGCAGGAAAAACAGGCCTCGTGGCCCAACTGGACCAGCACAAATGGAGTCAGAGGTCCTTCAGGCAGGTGGCTGGTAGAACAATCGGTGTTCTTTGTTGTGCTTCTGAACCAAACGGAGACTGACTTAACTTCACCGTCTGCAGTTCCAGCCTGGTCCTCTGGTCCAGTTTGGTGTCTGCAGGACAGAGCTGAGGATGAGCTCCTCCAAACTTTTTAAACCTTATCGTCTTAAATCACACTTTAAACACAAAAACACAGACAGCCCTAATTAAAATTATGTCTTTATATTTCATCACAGTAGTCCCTCACTACTTTGCGGTTCGTTTATCTCAGACTCGCTCTATCGCGGTTTTTCAAAATAAGATTGGACATGACACACAACTGGCTGATTGATGTATGAGCCGCATGATCGGTATGGCATTTTTATTTAAAATGAATAATTTAAAAATTATTTAGCACCTGTGTGCAGCCCAGAGCTGTAGAAAGCTTCCTCCTGCAGCTTGGTGCAGCCCATACTGCTGCAGCTGATCAGCTGTTCTCCGTGCAGAGCGGAGAAGTGGGCGTGGCCAACAGCGCTTACAGGTGGCAAAGAGTAGAGGAAGCAGGGAGCTGAGATCATGACACGCTGTGTCTTTTAGAGCCTTTAGAGTTTACAAACATTGTTTAGAATATTGCAAGAGTGTGGGAAGGGTTTATAACACCTTTATATATATATATACATGTGTATATATATATATGAAATTTTTGCTCACCGTGACCACTGGATGCTGCGTTTGTGTTATTGTGGTAAACAACCACAATATGTTGTGTAAAAAGGTGAAATTCATAATATTTGTCAGTAAAAAGGTAAATAAAATACTGTTTTTATGAGCTGCTCTAACCCTCGTCCAGAAGCAGCTCTGACCTGTAAAAAGTTAAAAATGGTGTTTTGCGACACGGATGGTGGGAGAAAACATTTTTGTTTGTTGGTAAACACTTGTTTGTTTGTAAAAAGATCTAGAATCTGCCCCTGGATCAGGACCGTTCTGTCTCTGCTTCCTCTCTGCAGGTACTACCTGTTTGCTCTGATCCTCAGCCTGACCCGAGACCTGTACGAGCTCCGCCTCCTCCTCGACTCTGAGACCCGCTCCAGAGGCACCAAGTCCCCCCCGCCTCCCTCCGACAGCAGCGCTCTCCTCACCGACCCCCTCTCCACGTCCTCCTCTCCCTCTGCCGGAGCTCCGCCTCTTCCTCTTGCCCGTCTCCACAGGCGCCTCCATCAGGTTCTGACGGTTCTGTACAGAAACCCGCCGCTGCTGCTGGACCTGCTGAAGAACAGCTGTGATCTCTTCATCCCACTCGACAGGCTGGGGATCTACCCGACCGGGCCGGGTTTTGTCGGGACCTGCGGCCTGGTCTCCTCTGTCCTCTCCATCCTCACCATCGTCCAGCCGTGGCTCAAACTCAAACCATGAACCCAGTTTGGCCCGTTCAGAACAGAACTGTACCGACGTCATGTGATCAACTCCTCTGGAGGCTCGAGTTCTAACAGACGTTTTATGATCTTTCTTTTTGCCCAACAAAAGAAATGTTCTTTCCTGAATGTTAACGTTTTTAACAGCCGTCTATCCAAACGTAGAGAACGTAAAACCTGGAAGTTTTCAGTTTTCCATCAGAGCCGGAGCAACGCTTGTGAACTTCAGCTCCACCATTCAGAGGTTTTATTAAGAAATTAAAACTACTAACACTGTTTTAGTGTAAGCTTTGGTTTAAAGGAAGTTCCAGTGTCCTTTTGTCCCCCGTCCTCTGTCCACGTCACCATCTCAGACTAGGAGGACGTGCGCAGGTTTTAAGATTGAGGACCTTGAAACTGGTCCGGTCTCGTCAGGTTCTAGTGAATCAAATTTAACCTCAAGTGAACAAAAACAGATTCCACCAAGTCGTTATTTATCAAACCAAATGTTGCAGCTGTGTAAAGACCCCGACCCAGCAGCTTGTAGAACCTCCTCCAGAACCAGAACCTCAGTAGTTCTCTGTAGGACTTCATCTCTCTCATGGTTGTGGAGGAGTTCTGGACCACTCTTCTTTCCATCATTGAGGTTTCTCCTCCGCTCTCTCTATATTTCTATCAGGTTGAGGTTCTGGACTCTGACTGGACCACTGCAGCACCTTGGTTCTGTTCTTTCTGACCCGTTCTGTTGTAGATCAGCTGCTGTGTTTGGGCTCATGGTTCTGTTGGACCCAGTTTGGTCCAAGCTTCAGCTTTTGGACAGATGGACTCACATCTGACTCCAGAACCTTTTGGTCTACAGAGGAGTTCTGGTCCACTCAGTGACTGACAGGAGCCCAAACCATCAGCCTCCACCACCATGCTGACAGCTGAGGAGCTGCTTGCTGCAGTGCATTCTGGGTAAACATCTGTCCTTTGGTCTGGTTCTGGTCCAAAGTCTTGTGGTTCCTTCAGATGAAACTTTACGCCTGAGTCGAGCGGCCATCTTGTTTTTAGACAGAAGAGGTTTCTCCTGCAGCCCTTCAAACAAACCAGACCTGTGTTTCTGTCCTGACCTTTGACCTGCTGACTGACTGTAGAGTGAGATGGAGCTCATTTCTCTAAACACTGCATGGTCTGACCTTGGGGTGAATCTGTTGTGAAGATTGTCTGAAATGTCTCACTTCTCTGCAGAGCGATGGACTCCAGATCGTTTTAATGACCTTTGACCCTTCTCAGATTGATGGCAGGTGCTTGTCTAAGCTCATTGCTGATGTTTTTACACCCTGGTGTTTGTAACCTGCTCAAGTCCAGATAATTTTTAATATCCTGATTTGTAAAACTCGAACTTGAACGAGGGCAACTTCCTTTTTCTCCTGACTACGATTTGTGTGAAAGGTATCAGCAGGTTCTGGTGTTCCAGAAAGTTTCCATCCATTTGTGACCCAGTTGGTGCCCTCAGTCCTGAGGTGGAGACGAGTTGTGGCTTCACTGCACCAGCGGAGTGTTAAGTTCACACTGAAAGGTTAAAGTTCACACTGAAAGGTTAAAGTTCACACTGAAAGGTACCAAGACGTCTTCTCACTTCAGCCTCTGAGTTTGTGATTGGACACAGGAAGCTGTTGGGTCTCCAGTGAAACCACAAGTCAACAGTTACATCATCACCTCTAGTTTCTTCTAGTACCAGACTGAAAGTTAAAGAGCCCATGGACCAGGAGGTGCAGCCTTCAGCCAAATGTTTTCAGAATAAAGTTAAGTGTTTTTGATGAACCTTGCAGTTTAAACAGACGCTGACCAACTCGTTCATCAGCACCAGAGACGATCCGTTAAAATTTAATCTGTTCAAATCTGATTTTAAATACTTTGCATTCATGGAAGGAATGCTTATCACCCACAAACTGTTCATGCTTTACCCTCTGTTGAGAAGTCTCGACAAACGTTCAGCTCCACCTCGCTCAACATCTGTAAACTTTAGAACGACGTGCGTGTGCAAGTCAGCTGGCTGTGGCAGCCATCTTAAGTCAGGCTGCTGTAACGTAATGATTTATTTTCTGCAGCATCAACATCTGTTCACACATTCATGCTGGGTTCTGGTCACAAACCTGCAGAAACATGAGCATGAACATTATTTAGCTTTGCCTATGAGCAGAGAGCTATAATGAACTGATCATCTAAATAAAGCTGATCCATAAAAACTCAAGAGCCACGACTGAAAACAACACTTTTATTCCACTTTTACAAAAAGGAAGAAGAAAAACAAGGTCAGGTGAAAACATCACAAAAACAAGACTAATGAAAACTTTAAAGAGACTGGTCTTCCAGGTGAGCTCTTCTGTTGGTTCCTCCAGGACGACGGACTTCAGACAGGTAACAGATCCACTGTGGACACAACGACACCACCAGTTATGAAGACGACACTTGATGGTTTCAGAACAACGTGGACGTGCAGAAACTTTCAGGCTGATTCATATCAAACCACTGATGATTCAGATCTGCTCAAGCTCAGTAAGATCGTCTCCTTTGGGAGGGTCTCTCTTGCTGTCAAGAGTTTTGGGAGGGGGCGGGGCTTAAGGCAGCACCCGCTGAGGACAGTTAATGATTAGTTCCTTCACGTGCAGCCTCCAAACATCAGAAAAAGCAGCTAGATTTGTTGATTTAAAATGCTCAAAGATGCTGGAGGGGTCTGAAAACTCACTTAAGTAGCCAAGTTGGCAACACAGGACTTTACAAGCACAGATGTGGTTGATCCACGGGCCAATCAACAGCTGCAGTTTGCTGACGTCGCATAGTTCAGCTCGCTTAGAACCACGACTGAGGTGGGTCCAAAAAGCGAGCAGGAACAAGGACTAGAGACACGACTGACCGACGCTGAGCAGAGAAGCAGCTTTAGAGCTACTTGGCTTTATTAACTAGACCAGGAGTTACCTGAGAGCTGTTCACCTTTTCATTTTAAATAAAGTTTTCACGTTAGAAGACACTTAAAGGGCTCTCTGACTAACTGCACATCTTGGCCTTAACGTGTTATTTCTCTTCTACTAAAAATTGATTGGGACACGTGAAAACTGCTTAATTAATTAAGACGTTTATTACATTTTTCACCTGAGGACGTCACCAGTTTTACTGACGCAATGCATTCTGGGACGATGACGTACATCAATTGTAGTGGAGACTAACACACAAGGAGTCAACGTGTGACAGTCAAGTTATATTTTGTATTAGTCCTTATGAACAATATATGGGTCGAAAAGGTCAAACTTGTGATGTTTAATTTATTAACTCTGGAGCTTTAGTTTGGTAACAAACTCACAGAATCTGATTTATGATGGTCCAGTCAACAAACTGCACCAACTCATTAAAATCTGGCCCAAATGTTCCAGTACATCTTTCTTTTTTCCTTATGGGGTCGTTCTTACATAGAATACAGTTTGTTTTGTTAAAGAATTCAAATTCATGTAAAAGTGGTGCTAAAATGTGATTTGAGTTTAAAGGGAGGAGACGTCTCACCTCTTTACTCCTGGGTCTCCATGCTCTCGTCCTCTTCGTCTGCTCCCTCCTCCAGAGCTTCGTCCTCCTCCTCCTTCCTCTCCAGAGGTTTCTTATAGACCTTCTCTGAGGGAGTGACGAGCACGCCGTCCCACGTGGACATCTCTGTCATCAGATCTGTAGAAAAGATTCAGTTCAAATCTCAGAGCTCTGAACAGAAACATTCATATATAAAAATAATTAACATTTATCTGAGGAGCTTTGAGTTTAACTCCATCACAGAACTCTCATTTACTCTTCAGCTGCCTCTAAATTCACTCACTGAGTCAGCGGTGGTGGCCACTTTTAATTAAATCATCTGTTGTTTGTCAACAATTAGTTTCTGAAAGTTTAATGAACTCTGGACATTCGACGTTCTGTTGAGAGAACAGTGAAACAAACAGTGTCCTGTTGGAGCAGATGATGCAACATTCTTTCACCAGTGAGACTTTGAAGAACTTGCTCTGTGTAGATGGAGTGTGGACAGACTCCAAACTTCAAACTCTGCTCCCTGACTCATGTCAAGGCTGATAATGAATTACTGAAAAATGACCAGATTATCCCTTTAAAAAGAAAAACAAAAGGAAACTTACAGCTGGCATCTCCTTCCAGGCCCAGGATCTTCCTGTAACCTCCATGGGAGAGCACCCTCACCAGTGTCTGCGCTGTGAAACACACCATGTCCTGCACACACAAGCACGCACACTTTGAGACTCAAACAAATCATTTATTTTGAAGAGTTCAGCACCAACTCATTGAACGCCTGTCGACAAACTGTTACATGGAGATCTATAGCAATGATCCGGACAAGCAAAGAACTTTTCTGAACTTCGACCTTGATGTGTGACCTTGACCTTAAGACTGGGGGGATGAGAAGTGTGTGTGGCACTCTGTCTAGTGACGGTGCATGAAGTTTCATTAAATTATCTTGAGCGGATCAGACGTGATGGGCGGGACAAAAGGTTTATGTACAGATTGGACCGAGTCCTTTCCAGGCGCGAATAATTAAAACGTCCTAAAAACCACAAAAGTCAGCCAACGTTACAGTTTACTGAAGCTCCACGTATGAGGAGATACCTGCTGCTCCAGAGTCATGACTGTGTGAACTCGGTAGTTTCCACTCTCACAGGGGTCGGTGATGCCCACAGAGCCGGGCAGGAAGAGGCCGGCAGCCAGCATCTGAAGGCAGCGCCTGCAGGGGTCCAGGTCCAAGAGCAAAGGTCAGAGTCAGCTTCTCCAGAACACAACAGAAACCAGGCGGAGGAGGAAGAACAAACCTGTAGGCCACATTCAGGGACAGGGGCTGCCTGGACGGGTTGTTCATCACGGCAGAGTGACCCTGAAACACGATCAACATCACTGATTTACTGACTTCCTGCTGAAACAAACTCTGAAAAACACCGGACTTCAGAAGAGGCAGAAAGTATCGGCTAGAAAATCTGAATTTGAGTTCAGAGTGCTGGAAATATTTGTGAAATACTAATACTACAAGAATACTAATACACAAGAATCTGACAAACATGTTGGCACAATATTATCGTCAGAGAAATCTATCAAACTTTAAATAACCACAATCAAATGTATGTTAGGCCCTAAACATACATCCATCCCTCTTTTACTTCTTCCTTTCCAGGTCGCGAGGTCACTGGTGTCCATATCCAGCAATCACTGTGTGAGAGGTGGGGGACATCTGGACAGGTCTCCAGTCCATCACAGGGACACAGAGACAAATGAGACAAACATTCATCCACTCTCTCACTCACACCTAGAGTCAATTTAGAGTTACCAGTCAGTTTAACATGTATGTTTTTGGTCTGTGGGAGGAAACTGGAGTACCCAGAGAAAAACCACGCAGCAAGGACAATCCGGCAACCTCCTCACTGAGAGGTGGCACCTCTACCAACTGTGCAACTATATTTGAAATAGTTCATATTATGATTAAATACGAGACTGGCACTCACCAGCAGGTCCAGAATCCATGGAGTCAGAGGTTCAAAACCAGAGAAACGCAGCTGGAGGTCCTTCAGAAGCCGGATCAGGACCTTGACCCTGAGGATCATGACAGGTCAGGTGAGAGGTCATGGACCAATGCTGTAAACGGTACATGTAACATGTGACAGCACAAACGTCCTCACGTTGACTGAGAGGCGTTCTCCTCAAACCAGCGGGCGTGGCGGATGGCAGCCAGAGCGCTCTGCAGAACCTTAATGTCCACTGAAGTAACAAGAAGCAGAAAATCAGCCGAACGTTCTGCCTGCAACTAAAACAAGTGAGACTCCCTGAATGTCTGACGTGTGTGCACGTGTGAAGCTCTTACAGTGAAGCTCTGGGTCCAGCTTGCGCAGGTTGGGTGGAATGGTGGTGATGAGGATCTTGACAGTAGCATCAGCTGAGCTGATCTCAAAGCCCGTCTCATTGGTCAGCATGGAGAGGACTGGAAACAGTCAAACAATGACTAATGATGGGAAAACATCCAGTTACTCATGATCAGCAACTTCCTGCGGATCAATAAAGTTCCATCTCGTGATCGACACCAGAGGGTGTTCAAACAGACCGACTGAACCCAGACTGGAGGGGTTCTGTTCGTGTCGTTACTGTACTTTGATGACAACATGAGGGAGTTCAGACTTCTGCAAAACTAAAGTATTAAACGTCTGGTTACTATGGCAACACTAATAATTCACCCATACATCCATCCTTTCATGTTTTTTCCAAGGTCGGGTCACAGAAACCCAGACGTTCATCACTTCAGCAGCTCAGACCACAGGGGATGTTCAATCCTCCAGAGAGTTCTGGGTCTGCCCTGGGGGGTCTTCTCCTGGAAGACCTCCAGAACCATCAGTCAGGTGGCATCCTAATCAAATGGAGGGACCACCTCAGTCGACTCCTTTCGATGTGGAGGAGCAGCTCTACTCTGAGCTCCTCACTGCAGAGCTGCTGCCCTGAAACTCTTTTTAAGAAGTTCTGAGGAACAGACTGGAACCATCTGATCATAATCCAGGTCTTAGGGTAATCTCCCACCCTCTCCCCCATTAAAATCAAAGCAGACATTTAATCACGACGATCTGGACGCTCTTGTCCACCACTCTGTACCTTCTGTGGGGTCCAGGGTGCGAAGGGTCTCCACAACTTTGTTACCAAGAGCAGCCACGGCTTCCACTGAAAAATAAAAATTAAAAAAACACTTTAAAATCTCTAAATTTCAAAAGGTCTTCATAACTTATCGTTTTCTTGGATAAATTCAAGGAGACTTCAAGGACAAACTAAGAAAGTATCTGGGTTGTCAAACACTTCTTGGCATCTACTAAAAAAAAAAACATTTTATTAATGTTGGCAAGTTTTACTACTCATTACAGTACTTCTGTATTTACATTAAATGATCCGTGTCGGTCAGAACTATAAGGATGTTTAACTCTGTTGTTTTGGAGCAAACTTTAAAACAGCAGGGAATAATGTCATTAATGAAGAATAAAAAGTAAACGTGAACTGAGCAGGAGGTGAGTGTCGCTCCATCAGGGCAGACTTTTGCACAAAGCAAGTCATGAGGACTCATTTACAAGAGAGACCTGTTTTAGACAACAATAAAAAACAACAAAATGACTGATTTCAGCTGCTCTAGTGGGAAAGAGCCTCTCAGAGACTCGGCTTTAATTTGTCAAAAGTACAGGCTTTAAGCTACACACCAGTTTTTAAATTGTGCTGATAGGCCAAGTAAAACCAGAGTTATGATCAATAATCCACGCCACATGGTTTTCTGAAAATCATCGTCATGTCTGAACCGTGTTACAGAGGCTGCGGCAAAGACGGGCAGTGTCGGGAACAAAACACCCACATCACCCTCCACTTTCACCGCCCACCCCCACCAAACAGATAAACAACATCCCCCCTTTTTTCTGACAGAGGTTTGAAGGTATTTGCTAAGAGCCAAAAAAAATCTACAGGAAGAAGAAAAAGACGTGAAGTTGAACGGAGTTCAGCGCGATCAAGTCACAGCGAGAGTGAGTCATGAGGTTTGAGAGATTTGTGATTTTTAGAGCAGGGCTATTCAACTAAACTGCTCAGGGACCACAGTTTCTGCCAACAGCTCGGGGGCCGGACATCCAGAGATTAAAATCATTATGTAAATAAACCAAAGTTTACAGTGATCCGTTACCTTTAAAATTTGTTTATTTTATTGCATCATAAATGCAATAAACAGAATCCAAGTTTAGTTTAGTCAGTTTTAATGTGTTTGAGTCAAAACAATGAGAGGATTTTTAAACGTGAGTACGAGCTGCAGACCCAGAGGACGGAACCAGCGAGTCAGAACCTCTCAGACACAGGACAGGATTTGAGTCAGACAGAGAGGACTTTGTTGATGAAGAGGATGATCACAATTTATTTTAGAAGAGGAACGAGAGGAAGAGCAGGCACAGCCCCACTAGTAGGTCTGACTCTGTGCAGAGGAGGGGGTCCAGAACAAACTAACAAAAACTTTAAACTTTAAAATAAAAAGAATCATTAAAATTATATAATTATTTTTATTTCAGGCTGAGACAGATCTAAAAGACTGACAGATTTTTGAGGAAAAAACATTAAAAACTAGTATTTTTAAGCAGTTAAATATAGCTGGACATGGACACGAGTGACTCCCATGACCCAGAAGAGAAGCTGGATAAAGACTCGAATTAAATGAATTGTAACATCACGTTACAAAAGGGAACTACAGTGAATGAAAACAGAATAATCCAAGCAGAACAGGCAGCCCTCCGACGTGCCTCGTCTCTGAGCGGTTTGAACAGTGAATGTTTGTAGTTTAGACATGAGTGTTTTTCTGGACTGGAATTGAACTGGGATTGAAAGTAAACCTGAATGTTTGTGGTGCAACATATTCAGGTGGGTAAGAGTTACACTGTGGAGAAGAGCAGAGGGAGGCTTAGTTTCATTTTCTGGTCCGACAGATCCTGGAGGGAGACATTTTATCTACCACCAGGTGCAATGGAGGAGCCAGGGGGTGGCCAATGGTGGCCTTGACCAACGTAGCTTAATCTTCAGCCACCCCAATCATTTGAGGACACGGGGGACAAAAAACACAAACACACGTACACAAGAATTTAAACAAACCAGTTTAATCAGACATCTGGTGCGATCATCACTTACATGTTGGGAGGATTTTCAGGATGACGACAAGGTCGGCGACGTTGTGTCCTGTAGTCATGGTGCCCTTCTTGTACGAACCCACCTGACGCACTTCTTCAATTTGCTATCAAGAGACACAACTTTATTATTATCATGTTCCTGATGCTGACAAGTTGTCACATATCAGTGACTTTAGTTTCATTCAGCCAAATCCAAATGAAAGCCAACATGCTCTGTGTTGATTTGAGACGTTACAGGAAGTAGTGACGAGACAGGAAGTCAACATGCATCGTTACTACAGTAAGACAGAAATACTACAGAGCAGTGGTCTCAAAACTCCCCCCCCCCCCCCAGTTTATAAAATAATTTATTACCATACCAAGTTTATACCAGTCTTTGTTGAGCAAAAACGACACCTTTAATCGTCACTTCTTTTCAGTGGCTGGTGTGAGCCTGCTTGTTGCTGCAGATCTTCTCAAACTTGAGTTGCAGTTGTGACACTTCCACTCAGAGTTCATTTTCAGTGTCCAGCTTTGATCTGCATTTTGTCTTGATTGAGGCCACAGCAGAAAAACCTCTCACATAGTTAGGGTGTGGCAGAAAGAAGAAGTGGTCAGGGCTCTCAGTGGGTAATCTTTCTCCACTCAGTCCAAAATGCAGCCAGAGTCTGACTGAAACTGCATATTTGTAGCACTGTCAAGTAGGGCTGCAACAACGAATCGATAA
>NC_056516.1:7042970-7044590 GCF_014905685.2 Nematolebias whitei | reverse complement strand
GTTAACATAAATATTTAAAGTTACAGTTTAAAAGGGATCCAAAAGTGTAAACTTGAAGAACCATGCCCCTTCTTCTGTAGGAGACCTCACCTATGCAACAAAAACCTCACCTGGAGAGATGGAGGTGGCCCAGACGTGTATGTTGGTGAAGATTCTCACTCATCCAGTATGATTTGTTGTCTGTTAGCAAAATATCTACTGAACCACCACATTGATTTTAATGAAATGTTCAGGAAATAATCATTGGCTGTGCTTCTACAACTGACTAACTTTTGGAGTCAACCCAGTTTAAGATGGCCACCCCAAGCAGCTGACCTTACAAAACACAAAAGTGGCACAATCCATTTTACAGACACAGTACTGAAGTAAAATGTGACAAGACCAAAAGGATGTTTCAGCTTTGCCTTTCACCGGCGGGCAATACACAAACAAAATAAAAATACATATGTTACACAAGTTCTGAGCTTTATTGTATTTCACACAAGTAGTTTCAAATGAATGAAGACACACACTGCTTGTTGTTGTCCAGTGTGTCAGGAGAACTTTATTTTGACTGTGATTACAAAGTTTACACGTTTATTCACAGGTAATCATGCCGTCCTGTGGTTTCTACAAAGATTAGCAACAATCCAACAAGCTGAGCGTGAAAGCAGAGTGATGCTGAACACCTGGTGATGATGTCAGCATGTTTTTCATTAACATTCAGTAAGTGTTTACAACAGGAAGGAACATAAATACAATGCTCGGACACGTTAACATTTCTGTGGACAACAAGAACTGCAGGTGGAACTGGGACAGACGGAGTGATACAAAAAAGGTTATGAACCTCAGAGTTTACAGTTTGCCTGTATTGTTTGGAGAGTCTAATATTTAAGCAGAATTTTCTTCATCACTGTAATTTTTTTTGCCACTCTCCCATAAAACTCAGACTGGTGATGAACTGAGGCAACAGTTGTTGTATGCTCGGTCTCTTCCATAAAACTCAGACTGATGAAAAACTGAGGCAACAGTTGTTGTATGCTCAGTCTCTCCCATAAAACTCAGACTGGTGATGAACTGAGGCAACAGTTGAACAGTTGTTGTTTGCTCAGTCTCTTCCATAAAACTCAGACTGGTGAAAAACTGAGGCAACAGTTGTTGTATCCTGACTCTCTCCTATAAATCTCAGACTGGTGATGAACTGAGGCAACAGTTGTTGTATGCTCACGTTCTCCCATAAAGCTCACACTGGTGAAAAACTGAGGCAACAGTTGTTGTATCCTGACTCTCTCCTATAAATCTCAGACAGGTGATGAACTGAGGCAACAGTTGTTGTATGCTCAGTCTCTTCCATAAAACTCAGACTGGTGAAAAACTGAGGCAACAGTTGTTGTATGCTCAGTCTCTCCTATAAATCTCAGACTGGTGATGAACTGAGGCAACAGTTGTTGTTTGCTCAGTCTCTTCCATAAAACTCAGACTGGTGAAAAACTGAGGCAACAGTTGTTGTATGCTCAGTCTCTCCTATAAACCTCAGACTGGTGATGAACTGAGGCAACAGTTGTTGTATCCTGACTCTCTCCTATAAATCTCCGACTGGTGATGAACTGAGGCAACAGTTGTATGCTCAGTCTCTCCCAT
>NC_056516.1:7042523-7042870 GCF_014905685.2 Nematolebias whitei | reverse complement strand
TCTACTACACACACATTCATACAGCACTCTACTACACACACATTCATACAAAACTCTACAACACGCACATTCACAGCACTCTACTACGCACATATTCATACATCACTCTACTAAACATACATTCTTACAACACTATTACACACACATTCATACAACACTCGACTACACATTCATACAACACTATAGAAAACGCACATTCACAGCACTCTACTACACACACATTCATACAACACTATTACATACACATTCATACAACACTACTACACACATTCATACAACACTCGACTACACACATTCATACAACACTCTACTACACACATTCATACAACACTCCACAACTACACACA
>NC_056516.1:7041268-7042423 GCF_014905685.2 Nematolebias whitei | reverse complement strand
TCATACAACACTACTACACACATTCATACAACACTCTACTACACACATTCATACAACACTCTACTACACACACATTCATACAACACTATACTACACACGCATTCACACAGCACTCTACTACACACACATTCACAGCACTCTACTACACACACATTCACAGCACTCTACTACACACACATTCATACAGCACTCTACAACTACACACATTCATACAGCACTCGACTACACACATTCATACAACACTCGACTACGCACATTCACAGCACTCTCCTACACACATTCATACAACACTTGACTACACACATTCATACAACACTCGACTACACACATTCATACAACACTCGACTACACATTCATACATCACTCTACTACACACACATTCATACAAAACTCTACTACACACATCACTCACCTCCTTCTACAGGTGTGCAGTGGAGAGCATCTTGTGCTCGAGCATCAATGTGTGGCATGGAGGCTGCACAGCTGCAGAAAGAAAAGCTTTGCAGAGAGTGGTGAAGGCTGCACAGAAATCTGTTGGAATCAGCCTCCCCACCATCACAGACATCTACACCTCCAGATGCAGGAAGAGGGCCACCTGCATCATGAAGGACCCCACTCACCCAGCACACACACTTTTTGCCCCACTCCCCTCAGGAAGGAGGTTAAGGAGCATTAAGTGTAGAACCACTAGACTGAGGAACAGCTTCTACCCTGAGGCTGTTAGACTCATGAATCTCTAACTAGAATAATCACTGTGAAAAACCACATCATGTTGCTGCTGATCTGTTTCATGTTGCTGCTGATCTGTTTCAATGTTGATGTGTTCATGCGTGCACATCCGCTCACACAGACTCATGTTCATGTTTGTGCTGATGTTCAATGTTTTATGTTATGAGTGCTTAGTGTATATTTAGTTGATGTTTTTCTTAGTTCATATCTTAGATGTTATTACTGTTTTTCTTATACATTTTATTGTTGGATGTAACTGGGACCCCGTGTACATAATTTCGCTCCACCACATGTACCACATGAGGTGCGAATGACAATAAAGAAACTCTGACTCTCTGACTCTGACACACATTCATACATCACTACTACACACACATTCATACATCACTCTACTACACACACACACACACACACACACACACACAA
>NC_056516.1:7036272-7041168 GCF_014905685.2 Nematolebias whitei | reverse complement strand
ACTCGACTACACATTCATACATCACTCTACTACACACACATTCATACATCACTCTACTACGCACACATTCATACATCACTACTACACACACATTCATACATCACTCTACTACACACACACACACACACATAACTCTACTAAACACACATTCATACAAAACTCTACTACACACACATTCATACATTACTCTTCTACACACATATTTATTCATTACTCTACTACACACACATTCATACAACACTACTACACACACATTCATACATTACTCTTGTAGTGAACTAGGCCTCTGACCTCAACCTGTCTCTGAAGACCTTCAGGGGACAGGACCTGTTATTTCATTGAGCTGAATCCAGAAATACAAATTATCTCATCAAGAGACTATTTAATTGTATCCTGAATTAATCAATTGAAAGAACAGTCTTCCTTTTTACATTATCATTACTATTTTAAGGTATCTTGATAATCCAAAGTGTGTTTAGTTCATACCATTTCTAAATGTTGAAGTGAACCACTCATTTAAATCAACTGTGAAACAGTATTAATGATTTTTAAACCTCATTAGACTTAGAAATCAAGTTAAATGTCTATTTACAAAGTAATTGTGCATTTTGATCTTCTGTCTGAATGAGTGGATTTGATGTCTGTCAGAAGTCAGGGATGTCAGTCAGAAGTCAGAAAGCAAGATATGAGAACGAAGTGCCTTGTTTTAAAACTCTCAGACAGTAAATAAGAAGCTGGCACCTGCAAAGTTTCTCACTTCTCCAAAATATTTTTCTCGTCTGTAACTAACCGTTCTTAAACATTTCTGCTGTCTCTTGACTTTTAATAACCCTCTGACATCATTGAAACACCGCCCCTGCTGGTTGTTTCAACCAATCAGGAAGTTCCAAGTGACAGGAAGTGAGTACTCTTTAAAAAGTCAACACTTCCTGGGACTATTGAGTCTTCTTTCAGTCTTCCTTGAGTCTTTTGAAGTCTTTCAGTTCTTCCACTATGAAGTCTTCCCAGGAGTCTACCACTTCTGAGTGGAATTTCTGACTGGAGTCTTACTGAGAGTTCCTAAGGAACTTTCAGATTTAATCAATAGCTGATGGATTTGACCGTGAGACAAGAGTCCGTCCAACCCAGCGGAGTTACAGCGCCTCGCTGTGAACTCACCCGGGCGTAATGCCCTACAACTTCGAAGGAAGCTTGTTCTGTTGAACGGAGTACATCGTCACGACTTCGGACGATGACCAGCCACCCTGACCGGAGACGCTGAAAGGTAGCGTGCAAAGGGACCTCTATACTGGAGCTGATCCATCCACTGCAAAGGTAAAGAGACGTCACGAGTTGTCAAGCACTAAGTGGACCGGGGGTTGAGCTGGTGTTGAAAGAAGAGTGCTAATTCTGGTCAACAAACATACATCTTCCTTCATCCATCTTCCTCTTTAAATTTTCACTTCTATTTCTCCTCTTTAACTTTTCTATTTGCCAGTAATCTAGATGCCTTCAGAGGTGAATCAGCCTCGATGAGTAATGTTCTGTTGTCTTGTTAGTAAATATCCTGATGCATGCTCAATAATCCAGGTAGAAAAATCTAAAAAAGTTCAATCTGGTCCTCTGGACATTCAAAAAAACAAAACAAAGCAAAACAACAAAAAAATGTAGAAACGTTTCGCCTCTCATCCGAGAGACTTCCTCAGTCTGAGGTGTGTATTCAGATCAGTCTCTTAAATAGCACCTTCTCAGAGTGGATCAACCAGTTTTGCTGCTGACAACCAAAACCAGCTGATCACATGCTCAAGAAGGACCATCCACCTAACAATGGATCATTAGCACACTGATGGCTGTTTACTATTCACAGAGGGCTGAGTGATACTAGCAATCACAGCATTGTAAGAGGGGGATAATTGAACACGTAGGCCTCCACCCCTGTTTAACGATGGACAGTTTCTTTTCACAAAGATGGCCTCCTTTACTCCTCTCTCAAACCATCGTTCCTCTCTATCCAGGATGTGCACATCTTCATCCCTGACAGAGTGACCACTGGCCTGGAGATGAGTGTAGACCGCAGAGTCCTGGCCTGATGATGTTGATCTTCTGTGCTGGGCCATCCTTTTGGCCAGTGGCTGTTTTGTTTCCCCGATGTAAGACTGATCACAGCCCTCCTGACACTGAACAGCATACACAATATTACTCTGTTTGTGCCGGGGGACTGGATCTTTGGGATGAACCAGTCTTTGCCGTAATGTATTTTGGGGTTTAAAAGCCACTGGGACGTTATGTTTAGAAAATAAACATCTCAGTTTCTCTGATACTCCCTCAACATATGGAATGACCACTGGTCTGGGTCTGGGTTCCTCCTTTTCACCTGTTGGCTGACTGGAGTCCTGTTTGGGTTTCTTCTCTGCTTTCAGGAAGGCCCAGTTAGGATATCCACATTGCTCTAGAGCCTGTCTTGTGTGGGATTTCTCCTTCTGCCTGGCTCCTGAGCTAGTGGGGACGCTGTCTGCTCTGTGATACAGAGTCCTGATGACTCCTAACTTGTGCTCCAAAGGGTGATGGGAGTCAAACTGCAAATACTGGTCTGTGTGGGTGGGTTTGCGGTACACCTCAGTTTGCAAATGTCCTCTACCAAAGACTGAGACCTCACAGTCCAAGAAAGCCAACTTGCCATTTTTTTCATCTTCTCGTGTGAACTTGATGTATTTATCCACAGAGTTGATGTGGTCAGTAAAATGTTGGACTTCCTGAGATTTAATTTTAACCCAGGTGTCGTCAACATAAACCAATGACTTAGTGGTGTCCCTGAAAAGGACGTCAAGGCTCTCTTTTCTACCTCCTCCATGTACGGGTTGGCAACAATAGGAGAAACTGGAGACCCCATAGCACACCCATGTTTCTGCCTATAATATTGCTCCCCATATGTGAAGTAGGTTGACTGCAGGCACAGTTTCAAGAGTTGACACAGTTGTTCTGTGGAAAGTGTGGTCCTGCTGCTCAGAGTGGTGTCTGATTTTAATTTTAAACTGACCACCTCTACTGCATCATCAACAAGAATGCACGTAAAGAGTGATGTGACATCAAAAGAGACCATTGTTTCATCAGTCTCCATGATGACATCCCTCACCTTATCCAAAGTCCATGGTGTTCTGTATGTGGTGTTCTGAGCTGCTAACTAAAGGGATGAGTACAGACGCCAGATATTTGGAAACATTGTAAGTGACAGAGTTAATCATGCTAACGATTGGTCTTAAAGGTACACCTTGTTTGTGGATTTTAGGTAAACCATACAGACTAGGTGTGGCCTCCCCTGGGTACAGTCTGTGGTACAGAAAACGGTCAATAGCCTTGTCCTGCTCCAAAATTTTCAGGCAATCTATCAATTTCTTCTTGTAACCACTTCCTGGATCTCTTTTCAGAGGTTCATAAGTGTTTAAGTCACTAAGGAGTGTCATAACTTTCTCATAATAGTCTTTCTGGTTCAAAATCACTGTGCACCTTCCTTTGTCTGCTGGGAGAATGATGATGTTTTTGTCCTTGCTAAGAGTGGTGAGTGCGTCCCTCTCCTCTCTACTGATGTTGGAAGGTGGTGGTTTGGCATTGCTGAGGCAGGCTGAAACTTTGATTCTGAGCTGTTCTGCTTCAGCCTCTTTCATTTTGTTGTTGCGGATGGCTGACTCAGTAGCTGTGATCATCTCCACCAGAGGAATTCTACTTGGTGCAACCGCAAAGTTCAGTCCCCTGGCAAGAATCTCTGTCTCCGGCTGGGTGAGCTGTCTGTCAGATAAATTCTTCACCCACTTTTCTGTCTCCCTGACATGTAATTGACTACTGGAGTGTTGTCCTACACTGAATGTATTGTTATTGGAATAGTGATGGTGTTGATGAGTTATTAGTAAGTTAAACTTGTTTTGTTGTCGAGTCTTGGACTTGACATGCTGTGCTAAGCGTGCCTGATCTGTACAGTCCAACACTTGCTGACGTGTGGTCTGATCTAGACACATAGTTAGTTTCTGTTTAATGTGCTCTTCTTTGGCCTTCAAGGCCTCAATAGTAAAATTGGTCTGTCTCACCCGTTCATTCAGCAGCTGGGTCTGTGCCTTCTGAAGGCTCTTGCTTGCCCGGTGCCCGCTGACCGAAGATTTTAGTTCCAGGCTCTTGGGAATGATGCCACTTTGTCGACATCTGAGGTTGAATCGCAAATGGTTCCTGTAGTCTGCCCTCTTCCTTGCTGTTTTCTCAAACTCTCTAACTAGTTTGAGGCAATCCTGGCCAAAGTGGTTCAAAATATCCTGATGCATGCTCAATAATCCAGGTAGAAAAATCTAAAAAAGTTAAATCTGGTCCTCTGGACATTCAAAAAAACAAAACAAAGCAAAACAACAAAAAAATGTAGAAACGTTTCGTCTCTCATCCGAGAGACTTCCTCAGTCTGAGGTGCTGTATTCAGCTCAGTCTCTTAAATAGCACCTTCTCAGAGTGGATCAACCAGTTTTGCTGCTGACAACCAAAACCAGCTGATCACATGCTCAAGAAGGACCATCCGCCTAACAATGGATCATTAGCACACTGATGGCTGTTTACTATTCACAGAGGGCTGAGTGATACTAGTAATCACAGCATTGTAAGAGGGGGACAATTGAACACGTAGGCCTCCACCCCTGTTTAACGATGGACGGTTTCTTTTCACAAAGATGGCCTCCTTTACTCCTCTCTCAAACCATCGTTCCTCTCTATCCAGGATGTGCACATCTTCATCCCTGAAAGAGTGACCACTGGCCTGGAGATGAGTGTAGACCGCAGAGTCCTGGCCTGATGATGTGATGATGATGTGAATAGTAAACAGCCATCAGTGTGCTAATGATCCATTGTTAGGCTGATGGTCCTTCTTGAGCATGTGATCAGCTGGTT
>NC_056516.1:7031520-7036172 GCF_014905685.2 Nematolebias whitei | reverse complement strand
TAGGTATAGATTGACATAAAAGCATTAAAATAATCATTCCTATATCATTCCACCCTTGCCTTTTATGGCAATTTAGACATTTAATTCTGAAAAGTAACACACACAAAATGTATATGTTTGAATAGGCATAAAGGTAACTTAATATATTGATA
This sequence comes from Nematolebias whitei, assembly GCF_014905685.2. NCBI lineage: Eukaryota > Metazoa > Chordata > Actinopteri > Cyprinodontiformes > Rivulidae > Nematolebias > Nematolebias whitei. Next base: position 7,036,020 of record NC_056516.1, on the reverse strand, counting down.
TAAAACATATTTTTATATCATTCCACCCTTTTGCCTTTATGACATGTAAAACATAATTCCACAATACAACTCTTTAGTTTTGAAAATGCCATCCCTTTAAGTTGAACTCTAAACGATCTCCGACCTCTGAATGGTCGAGTTCTCCTGAAATTGAAATTGTTCTGGGATTTTATCCTAAATAAACTCACTCACACAGTTAAGGAAATCCAGATTAATTCTTTTTTAAACCCTAAACAAGTTCCCAAAATACACAAAGTTAATACAGAGATACATAGATCAAACTAGTTATTCTTCTTTTCACTAAACAAACAAAAGGGATACTGCATATATTTTGCGCCGTAGATAATATTCCTGCGAATATATCCCACCCATGGTGAGCCGACGCCTACACTATTAGTTTTAGCCACATGTAAAAACCTTGTTCTGGGTAATGTAAGTCGATACCTGAAGACTGGATACGTTGGACTTATGAGACCTGATCATTTCAGTTAACTCCATGGACTCATTCAATGCGCATTTTAAATGGTCCATAGAGACTCGCCACGGTACTTTCAGAACTTGAAGGCGAGTGTCAGAACTATAATTAGTCAAACGATAAGTCCGGTTGTTCCAATGCCACAGATATACACCTGTCAAACACCCAGAAAAAGGCACCTTAGGTAACTGAGGATGACTCCTAATTGTGGCTACACACAGAGTGTGTGGGCCAATCTGCCATATCTCTCGCTGGTTCATGAGTCCAATCACACAATACCTTGTCTCTGGTTAAACATGGGTTAACATGATTAGTTTCAGCATCTTTATATCTCTCCTTTATCAGCTGTCTCACATAATTGCATGTCATATGTGAGATTTGTCTGTGGCTCAAACCACTTACCCTGTACCTTTTTTAAAAAAAAAAAAAGTGTCCTTGTACAGTTATTAAAGGCAAAATGTGATATTTGCATAACTGTGGTTGCCTTCATTACATTTTGTCAATTCAGGTTTTAAATGTTCCATACTCTCCTCCACTTATGATGATTCGATGTAGTGACCACCCTCTGGCAGCGCTCCTCTTGCAGCTGTACATGGAAAAATTGCAAGGTACACAGGAAAACAAGTTCAAAGCTTCAATTATGTTGGAGAGCACTTCTTCTGTGCTCCCCACATCTTTGGCTGCAAGTTTATTTCTTTTATCAGTATTTTGACCGTTTCTTCTTGAGTCATGACAACTGATGGTATCCAGAACCTTTCTTGAGTAACTGCCAACGAAGCACGTCTCCTCCTTCTCCTTAATTGGCAGTAAAAATCAAACTTTGTTCTCCCCTTTTTTTTTCTTTCTTTCATCTGGTTTAGCATGTACAGTTCCCACACATGTTACACAGTGGGGCCTCCACACAACTCTAATTTGACATCCTGTAGGTACCACTGGGATGGTTTTCCTGTGGTAGCATGCCAAAAGTCACTTTGCACTCAGATCTTGCTTGCATTTTTTTTTTCAACCAAAGTGAACACCTGATCCTCCTCCAAGACACGTCCTGGTGTTGCTGATGAGGCGTTGTCCATCTGCAACAAGGCACGTGATGCCCAAACAGCCTGCACTCCGATCTGACTTGGCACCTTGTCACCAGCTTCTCATGTTGTCCTCTGGGCGGTCCCATCCAGTCCGCAAAGATCAATGAAACATCAAGCTGTGGAAGCAAGAAAACTGCTTTTCAACAAAAAGAGAGAAGAATTAGTTTTCTCTTTAATAACACTTATGAATTGGTACATTTACCCATTTTTCTTCTCCTGCCTCTGGGATATTGCAGACCCAGACCAATTTTATAACTTGAATTTGACCTGAAATCACTGTCACTGGCTCTAGAGTCCTCAGATCCAGGAGTTGCTTCTGACAGGCAGCTCTGCTCTGTCATCAATTTTCTAATTGGTTCTTTTTTTTCCTCTCACAGGCAGCTCTGGAGTATCATTCAATTTAAAGGAGTGGTGCCTGGTACAATGGATCTGTTATTCTATTGAAACACAGCCTGCAACAAATTTACTTTTCAGTTTGTCAAATCATGTCTTTCATTTTCTCAGCATTTCCTTTTTTTTTTTAACAGTTCATCCTTTCTCTTAATCAGCCCAGCAGCTTTGTGGGTGATAAGGAAATATGATAAATCCATTCAACATGTTTTCCAGCTGACCAGTCTTTCACCTGTTTTCCAGTAAAATGGGTCCCATTACCTGTTTGTATCTGAAGGGGACCCTCATAAAATTATTTCATCATACTAAGACATTTTAAAGTAGATGTCTGATTTGCATATTTACAAAGATGAGTCACCAACACACCTGAATATGTATCTACAGCCGTACATACATATCTACACCCCTGTGACATGGCAAAGGGCCAATGAAATCCGTTTGCCAGATCTGATATGACCCCTTTTCCCCTATTTGTCCCTGCATTTTACTATTGTGACTCTCTCTCTTCTAATGCTGCATGCTTCACATCGTTGTATTTGCAGTTTCATCATCTGTCTTGTTCTACAACTAATCAAACAATTCTTCATACATAACCACTTCATGCAAAAAGTGTCAATAATTAACTTTATTTATTAAAAAGAAATCCTTCTTCTAGTCTTGGCCCCACTCAAAATGTTTAACTCATCAGTTTTCAAAACTGAGATGTTAACTTTTTCCACAGAACCCCTCTTGAAAAGAGCTGAACTTTCACTTTAAATGTGAAACATCTGCAAAACAAGATGGTGAAATTCTTTTTATCTCAGATATTTTTGGATACTTCTAGAGTTGTTTTTAGATGCTGTCAAAACTATAGCTGCAGGTAAACCATTTATAAACAACATATGTTGCACTTCCTTCCAAACAACATATTTATTTCTAGACATTTCAAATCCACCCTTTTTCCCTTAAACCATCTTGACTTTAGGCATTTTAATATCAATATCACCTTCAAGTTTTGGGGCTTTTTAATTTACCGTCAAAATCTGGGCTCTCTAATTCTGGACCTTTGATGTTCAATGTTTGACAATATCTGCTTTTCAGAGGGTTGATGTCAACTTTGGACCCTACTTTTGCCCCTTTAATCCAAATAATGGCTTCCAGCCCTCAGCTCTTCTGCTGACACATCATTCATCTCAGCTGCATGCACTCCTGCCTGCATTAATGCCCTCCAGAAAGCAGAACGGGTAGGTTCCTGCATGTTTTTCCGGCCGTCCTTTCTCGGCCCACGACCCATGGGTTGGCTAAATGATTTTTTCACAGTTTTCAGCTCTGTGTTCCTCTCTGTGAACGCACAGCGAGCGCATTCCTCAGCACATCTCTGCTCGCACTCCCCTACGGTCACCCGATGACCCTGTAAATCAGCACAAACTTCAAACAACGGTCTCGAGTCTTGCAAAGCTCTGACTCGATGCGCTGAATTCATTACCTGACCTCCACCTTTGTCCAACAGTCTCGAAACTCGAGCATCTGTGGGTTGTGATATTAAACTCGACGGATTCCATCCGTCAGCCAACCTTGCAACATAAGCTCCGACTCGCTCCGGCGAAACATCACGCTCTTTCTTCCTCCTTTTAAGCCTGCATATCTGACCGACCGCGCCCTCAGCTACATTAATCAAGCGGTCTAGCTTGCACTCTGTCTGCGCATCAGATAACAACTGTTTTCGTTGTAAAAACTGTTTCTCTTTCTCCTGAAATTCCTCAACACATTTCTCTTTCTTTCTCTTAAATTTTCCTCGCAACCGGGACTCCTGCTCCACCGCCCTGCTTATTCTCACAAACTGAGCACCGAGCCGTCCATTCAACAAGCAGGCGGTCCTCACATTCTTGTTTGCTCCGTTGAGCCTGTGATTGCATTTTCTGACTTTATGCTGAAGTCCTGTCACTGGTGCCATCTTTTCTGACCTCTATTGCCTGCAAAAGTGGTCAAAACATCACTCGGACTATCTGCTTTCAGAAAAATTGTTCTAACAACTAAGATGGGCTTCTTCCCCCCTCTTCAAAAACAACAAAAACAACTGGGATGGGACTTCTTCCCATCCCGGTACAACTTTTTCTCCGTTCAGCTCACGCCTCCTCAGGCGTCTGAATCAACTTTTTTTCTCTGTTTTAAAACTCTCACACAAAGGCTCGGGCGTCCCCTCCACCTCTTAAACACAAAGCCAGGGTTGGATAACTCTTCCAACCCGGCACAACTTCAACGGACTCTTTGTCCAGAATGCAACTCGCATCAACATTTTTCTCTCAACACTTTTTTTTTTCCTTCGTTTGAATATGGTGCAGCCGTTCAGAATTATTTATTTAAATTCTTAACATCCCATCCTCGTCGCCAAAAATGTATTATGAAATTCTTTATCAAAAGGGCTCGTGAACGGTCGGCACAGATATTCAGACAAATAGGGAAAAATAAAACACAGAGGCTGTTACTGCTAGGAATAATAAGTGTCATTTATTAACCTGCCACAGAAAACAGCCAAGCAAGAACATGTACACTCGTACACTCTTAACACACAGAATG
>NC_056516.1:7027831-7031420 GCF_014905685.2 Nematolebias whitei | reverse complement strand
ATTATTGAGCATGCATCAGGATACTACTTACTACTTGTACTACTATTTCTACTCCACAGTTTTTCATTTATCGTGGGGCTTCAGGGTATGGATCCCTCATGATAAATGAGGGACTACTGTATTCTAGTTTGAGTATTTACTATCAAACGCCCGGTTTGGTGAAGAATGCTGTCAGCCCTGTCTGCCTGCCAGGAGGCAGATGATGAGCAGTTCCAGCTTCTTTGGGTTGACTCAACAACACCATTAGATTTTTAGGATGCTTTGTTCCTCTTAGTCTTCCCATCCATCTTAGTGAAGCTGACATGAAGGGAGCTTTTTATCGACTGTCCAGGTTGTGTGAATTAATGTGACGATGGGCTCATTTCATTTGAAGGAACAGAAAGTTTTGTTTCCGTTCTTTGTCGTTTCTTCCTGTGATTGTTGTCGTGGCTGGTTACCACGTTGTGTTCAAGACAGCTGAGACATCGCCCTCGGTATAAAAGATTTATTTGACAAACAGGGTTACAGGTATTCAGAGACAAACAATTACATTTGTAAAATATATGCATATATTTGGAGCATTAAAAGAACGAACCGTCTCGGTCTGGTCTTCCCCGGAAATGCTCGCTGAGCGTGTGTCATTTCCGGCTTTTATCAAAGCTTGAGAAAGCTAGCTCTTCTGATTGGTTTAGCCCTTCGGTTGCCATGGTTACTGGTCTAGCCCGCCCCTGAAGGACGTTAGTCTACATTCTACAGATAAAAAGTTTCTGGCACACTGAAATCGGTTCTTTGTTTTAGCTCTGTTTCAGTTAACTTGATTATACCTTAGTGATACCAAATGATCTTGAGTTAAAATTGTTTCTTTCTAGGAATAATTAATAACTATTAATTATTAACTAACTCATGTTTATGTGTTCTTAATTCATCCCTCTGACTTATACTTGTGTTTTAGTTCAGTTGAAGTCACCCCACTTTACTGTGAAGATTAAACCTGTATTCTCTCATCTAAACTGACCCATCATCAAACAATGGTTAAACGATTAAATGCTAATTGTTATTATTAAGAGAGAACCTGAGGGATTTTATTTAGTCAAACTATAGTAAGTCTAAATTAAAGAAATGTGTTCTAGCTTTATTTATGTTAATCAGTCTGCTATCTGGCATGATTTGATTGCTTGTAATATATCAAATGTGAACTTGTAAAATTATCATTAGCTAATATAGGATTATATGTAAAGGTAAAATAGTTAGAATTAGTAAACATTTTCTATAAATATAGTTCAACCCTGGAAGAAAGACACACACACACTTTGTATAACATGACATTTGAATGCTTGATAGGAAATATAAAAAGGTATAAAAATATGAAATCCAACAATCCCTCTTTTGATCTCCCCATATTCATGGGAGATCACACCCTTTTGGATTTGTCCAGATGGAAGTGACCCAAACTTACTGCAACCCTCCAGGGGTCCTGGACCAGACCCCTGGTTCAAACCCTTCCAAACCTGTAAAAAATACCAAATGCATAAACCTTTATGAAAATACAAAAAACTACAACACTCCTAGTAAAAGATAAATACCCAACACACCAAAATAAGTAAACTCTACCCTAATACCAAAATTGACCTCCTGTTAAACCACCTTTAAAATAACTTGTGGGATTTTAGAATGATTAAATGCCCAATTGAATGGAGTAAAATTTTGAATAGTTAAGAGTTTCCAATTGAATCCACGACCCTTCTCTGGTTGTTTTTCAGAATGACTGAAAGGAAAGACAAGACACTCTTGTTAAACAGGAAAAGACAAAACACTCAATTTAAACAGGACTATTTAGCAGGTCTTCGGTTCTTGAGCTTGCGGTGGGAGGCCTTGTTCGTCCACAAGGGTCCTTTTGGTGCTCGGCGGGATTCGGCCCGCGGAGATATCTTCATGTAAAGTCCTCAGAACCTTTATCAGTCTGATTAGACATTCTAAATGACGTGTGTGTGCATTGGGACAAAACTAAAATCAGTTTGACGCGTCTTCTGTTCTTCACGGTCAGGGCTGGGAATCTTCCTTCCATCCTTCCTCGTTCCACCTGACTGACCGACTTAGGCAGAGCGGAGACTTCTTTCTCCACGTTTGCTACTACCTTTTTCTACCAGGACAAAGGGGCAAAGAGTGAGCTCCCACGAAGGTCCTGTCACCTCCTCCAGGTGTAGTGGGGAGCTGTCCTCCTGATGTTCCAGCAGATCAGCCTCCATCTGGTCCAGCGATCGATTCAGCTCCTCTGCAGGGGCGCACTGGTTGTGGTCGTAACAGGTGTCCCTCTCCTTCTGGAGAACGATGGCATGTGATGTTCTCTCCACCACCTGGTGGGGTCCTATCCCTCTTTTCAGCAGGATCCAGTCCGGTGTGGTTAAGTCTCCTCGGTTAGAGATTCTCCCTCCTGATGAGAAAAGCTGGACACCAAAGCTTGCGAATTGTTAAACACCCTGTATGGCCTTTTGATTATTTTATCTGTAGGATCCATGACCCATTTGTGGGCTTGGTCAAAAAAATGACTGTGGTTACTTCCTAGTGAGTAAAACCTGTTTCTTAATTATTGGACACCCTGATGGTCATTATTGCTACTGCTAGTGTGTACTCTTACACTGTAATGGTTATAATAAAACAGAGCTTGTAAAACTGAAATAAAATGCTATTCTTACATTCATCTATACACCTGAAACTGAAATGAGGTACATACTGGACTTCTCCAAGGATACCTGTGTACTGTAGTACCGTCTTCTACCCTTCCAAGCCTTTGCAGTCAACAGGTCTACTTACAATAAGCAAAGTTAACATAATAACACAACACCCATACACAACAACATCCTGCAATAAGTAATCCCCCACGCCGGCCTCCCTCCTCCTGTAGCCTTTGGAAGTAACTTCATTAAACGCTTGCGCCAACAGCATCATAATACAATATAACCTTAAAAGTTTAAACAACTGACATATACACTGTGGAAACAAAAGGAATTTAATCTTCCCTCCAGGTACCTGTCTGTGCAAAAGAGGGGAAGAAAGGGCAAGGAGGAAAAAGAAAGAACGAAATAATGTGGTTAAAATACTTTGTTCATGAAACCTTTTATTAGCCCAATTAAACTATTTACGTCCAGTCCAGTCAGTCAAGTCAGTTGTGTTTAAAAATACCGAATCACCCCATTTCTCCTTAACCTTTGCTCAAATCCACTTCAGGAGTCTGTGTTTTGATGCTAGGGGCGTCCCCCTTTTCTGGAATCTGTACACATTACAACAAAGAAAGAGAAAGATATCTAAAAAAGTTAAATCTGGTCCTCTGGACATTCAAAAAAACAAAACAAAGCAAATCAACAAAAAAATGTAGAAACGTTTCGTCTCTCATCCGAGAGACTTCCTCAGTCTGAGGAGCTGTATTCAGCTCAGTCTCTTAAATAGCACCGTCTCAGGGTGGATCAACCAGTTTTGCTGCTGACAACCAAAACCAGCTGATCACATGCTCAAGAAGGACCATCAGCATAACAATGGATCATTAGCACACTGATGGCTGTTTACTGTTCACAGAGGGCTGAGTGATACTAGCAATCACAGCATTGTAAGAGGG